>NC_080782.1:53869927-54179018 GCF_028018385.1 Neofelis nebulosa
TTTGCCCTTTCAAGCAGTAAGATATGCCAATGCCACCCACTGGTATTTGATTTTCACCTCTTAACAAGAATGTCTTAGATTCTTTTATCATTGGTATCCAGAGACCTCTCACATTGTGTTCATTTTATTCACCAAATGGAAATCAACAATGTTGAGTGGGATCCAACTAACCTCTGGGAAGAAAAATTTTGTGAATTCTGTCACAAAATTTACAGATGCCAAGATTTTCTAGAAAATTAGGTTAGTTATGTCCAGGCAACATCACCCAAGTCATAGTCCTGCTCTTGTTCTCTATTTTTTTTTTTTGTTTTTCAACTTAACAAGGATCACAATCTTTCCTTGATCCTTGTCTTATTGACTGATTCACAAACAGACATAAGGGAGGTGCTTACAAAGAGAGACTGTTAAACAATCTCACCAGTTCTGCTGCATGCTAACATAAAAAGAAGGAATTTGGAATTCATCTTGGAAGCTTTCAGGTCCCCAAGTGTTCTGAGTCATCTTTCCCTGATTAGTGGAGAGACAGTAATTTAATAAGAGAATCTCTGTAGATGCAGTATCCTTGCCATATCCAGAGAGTCTGCCTTTGTTATGCCACCCTTTCCTGGAGAGAAGACTGAAGAATGGTCTCATTTATACGACAAAAGTGTATAGACATGGCTCTTATCTCAAGAGTTCAAAAAGCTCCAGACGTTATTTCAAAATTCAATCAAACATGAAGCATCAAAATATAAATCCACATTTACATTATCATACCAAATTATTTACAATGTTAGGTCTGTAGGTTCTATTGAGCCCAAAAGAAATGTTTCCAGAATTTTCCTATGTCCATAAAATATGGTTTGTTCCTTGGTTCATTCATTCATTTGGTCATTCAACAAATATGTATTTTTGTGCCTATTCGGTACCAGGCACTGTGCTAGGCACTGGGGATTCACCACTGAGTGATGCAGACATGTTGAATGTCCTGGAGGAGGGGAAGTTATTAGGTAATTCAATAGAATATTTAATTATAGATCTTTTAAGTCCTTTCAAGGAGCGTGGGAATTTTGAGAGATTAGGCTATTGAAGGTAAGGAGTGGCTATCAGAAAAATCATTCTCTAAGGAAAGGACATTTAAACACCTAGATGGGGGGTGGGGGGCAACCAGAACTTGCTAGGCAAATAAGAGTAGTGATGGGGACAAGGTAGGGTTTTTTTATAGGCCAATTTAATGGCCAACTTTGTGCAGATATTACTGTGAGGAGAGAAGGATCTTGGGGAAGTCTAAGAATTTGAAAGAAGTATTGTGCTGAAGTCTGGTGAGCAAAAAAAAAAAAAAAAAAAAAAAAAAAAAAAAAAAAAAAAAGATTGGTCACCTGGAAATTGGATGAACCATACATAATATTAAGGAATTCGTACCTTATCCTAAGGACAGTCAGAAGCCACTGAATATTTTTAAGAAGAGGAGCTACATATTTTGAAAATAGTTATGCATTTTAAAGAAAGATCTCTCTGAGTGTTAGGTGAAGAGGATAGGTGAGTATATAATCTCTACTGGGAAAAAAATATATACTACTCCTGAAGTATAATTACCTATGTGGTAAAAGGCCTCTGGCTAGAAGTCAGATAATTTAGCTTAGAGTCCAGGCTCTCCCATTGCATAAGATACAGAAAATAATTTATAAGTCTTTAAATAACACCAAGAAATGTGGCATTCATTCTGGAAAATTTTAAGAAAAACAAGTTTCTAATATCAATTCTAAACAGGTCATTCATATAACAAATCATTTTTAAAATGGTAAACACGTACTTCACTTCATTTGCTTGCCCTACATTTATACTAGTGCTTTTCTTTTTATTTAAATTATTTTTCAGAGTTTATTTATTTTTGAAGGAGAGACAGAGCATGAGCAGGGGAGTGGAAGAGAAAAAGGGACACACAGAATCCAAAGCAGGCTGCAGACTCTGAGCCGTCAGCACAGAGCCTGATGCGGGGCTGGAACTCACAACCATGAAATCATTACCTAAGATGGAGTCGGATGCTTAAGAGATTGAGCCACCCAGGTGCCCCTATACCAAGGATTTTCAAAGAGAGCTCCCAGACCAGAAGCATCAGCAGCAAGTGGGAACTTGTTAGAAATGTAAATTCTCAAGCCCCTTTCCACACCTACTGAATAAGCCCTCTAAGTGATAGCTCAAGAAACGCTAGACTTTGAGAATACTCAATGTATACAGATAATGTTCATATGCATATATTGCCAAAATGTCTAAGACAAAGATGTTTGGTTACAGTTTATGAATTAGTATACTTTAAACATTCATAGACGCTAATGATGGAAGACTTCATATCTATTCAAAATAACTCATTCTACAGAATGAAACCATTCTATCAACTGAAACACAGAGAGGGTGAAAGTCTTGCTCTGGTCAGAATGTGTTTGAAGGAAAAAACTTTGAGGTCAGACAAATTTGGTTTTGTCTGTCACGTGACCTTTAACTTTTCTGGACTCAGTTTCTTCACTAAAAAATAAAGATAATATGAGTATTTATTTCATATTGTTGCTATCAGGATTAACTGAAATAATATTGATGAAGCATATTATTCGTACATAGAAAGCTTCAAACATAAAAAAATACTTGATAAATGATAGTAATTCATTGGTTCAAGGGAATTTTTTCCTGCACATTTTCCTGTTTCTCTGAGTGGCATGTCTTAAAAAAGAATATGTACATTTATTGAAGACATTATTTTACTCTCTTTCAGAAAAGCTGTTATTAGATCAATGGTGTCTTGCACAACTGATGAAAGCCTGGCTTGAGTAAATATATCATTATCATTATTGCTCTTGTTATGATATCAATTCCAATGTTCAAAACTCTTGATGACTAGTTAAAATCTCATTTTTATACAAGAGACCAAATGGCAACAATTGGGGAGAATTTTGACCAGGTTTCTCTCTTTGCTACCTTAAGTCCTTTATACCATCTATTCCCCCTCTCTGGTAAGCTATTTCCCTCGACACTTGTACAACTGGTTTCTTCCAGTTATCTTTATTTCTGCTTAAATATTCATCTCCTGTAAAGGATTTTTCTGACCAACCATTTTTAAACAGTCATTATAGACATTTTTTTTCATTTTTTTCATGCTTATTTGGCTCTGTCTCTCCTATCAAAAAGTAAGGACCCTGAGAATTCAAAGCTACAATCTCAGTGCCTATAATAATAGAGGATTAATAAATATTTGTTGCATAACCAAGCTGAAGTTGGATTGAGGGCCTAGCAAGTCATGGATAAATTCCTCACATAGAGAAGAAATTGGTCTGGGTTAATTTTACTGGTGAGTCTCCAGGAAGAGTGATAAGAGTTTTATTGAATGTTAACTTTGTCACATACTATAGTAAACATTTTATATTCCAAATACCATTGAAGTAGTCTTACAATGTTATTAATCCCATTTTATAGGTAAAGAACTTGAGGCTTAGCAATGAGAAGTTGCCCAAATTTACAGAACCAAGAGGAGGAAGATCCTCATCTTCAACCAAGACAATCATACCCCAACAAGAGCCTATGCTTTTGTTCACTGCATTCTAATTCTTCCAAAACACCACTAAGAGCAGAATTAATGTTTAAGATGACCAGTGAAAAGGGAAGAGATTGATAGTTTGTGCTGCAAATGAATTGGTCCTGCCCAGAATTGTGAGACAGAAAACTGGCATCCGGAAGATTGTCTGATGCTCAGAAGGAGGCCCCAGAAGCTTTACAAGTGGACCTGATGTTCACAGCTAGACCATGTTTCTCTCCTGTGGAACATTATGAAATCTCATAGAACATTAGCATTAGACAAGGTAATTCTGAGGCCATTATAAAGTGGGGCAAAAATACAGTCATTGTACAATTCACATGATATCAAACATCCCTCACTCTTGGTCAAAATGAGGAATGGTTACCTCTTTACAATTAAAACTTTATCCTCATACTAGTCCCCCTTATGAGTAAATATAATTTATTAAAATATTTCATCATAGAATTTCTCCAACTTTTTGACAGACCATATCTAGAGCAAACCCCTGTTTCCTTAGAACATGTCCAATATTACTGATTCAAAGCCCAAATTCTTTAACAGGTTATTCATAGTATCATCTTACTTAAACACCTTATGGTTCCCCAAGAGTACATTCCCCTGGTTACAGTGAGTAATAAGCCCACTTGTTCAACTACAGGCATGTTTTTGGTGATCTTTGGGCAGAAGGCAGTGATGATTGTAATAGTTAATAAGGAAACAGGAGGCTCAGGAAAGTTAATTATTTTTTATGTGGTAATCACTTGGATAGTTTTGGAATATCTGCCTTTTTAAAGAGACTGGTTATTCCAAAATCACAATTCTGGATTTCAAGATATATTACAAAGCTGTAGTCAACAAGATAGTATGGTACTGGCATAAGAAAAGACATATAGATTAATGGAACTGAATAAAAAACTCAGAAATGAACCCACAACTATATGGATGACTAATCTTCGACAAAGCAGGAAAGAATATCCAGTGGAAAAAAGATAGTCTTTTCAACAAATGGTGGTGGGAAGTCCAGACAACAACATGCAGAAGAATGAAACTGGACCATTTTGTTACACCATACACAAAATAAATTCAAAATGGATGGAAGACCTAAATGTGAGACAGAAAACCATCAAAGTCCTAAAGAAGAATGCAGGCAGCACCCTCTTTGACCTCAGCCACAGCAACTTGTTTCTAGACATGTCACTGGAGCCAAGGGAAGCAAAAACAAAAATAAACTATTGGGACATGATCAAGACAAAAAGTTTATGCACAGCCAAGGAAACAATCAACAAAAGGAAAAGGCAGCCTACGGAATGGGAGAAGATATTTGCAAATGACATATCGAATAAAGGGCTAGTGTTCAAAATCTGTAAATTCCACCCATAAAACAAATAATCCAGTTAAGAAATGGTCAGAGGACATGAATAGAAATTTTCCAACAAAAATATCCAGATGGCTAACAGACACATGAAAAGAGGCTCAACATCATTCATCACCAGGGAAATACAAATCAAAACCATAAGGAGATACCACCTCACACCTGTCAGAATGGCTAACATTAACAACGCAAAAAACAATAGGTGTTGGCAAGGCTGTGGAGAAAGGGAAACCCTCTCACACAGCTGGTAGGAATGCAAAATGGTGCAACCAGTCTGGAAAACAGTGTGGAGGTTCCTTAAAAAATGAAAAACTGAATTACTCTATGACCTAGCAATTGCACTACTATGTATTTACTCAAAGGATACAAAAATACAGATTAAGAGGGATACATGCACCCCGATGTTTATTGCAGTATTATCAACAATAGTCAAATTATGGAAAGAGCCTAAATGTCCACTGACTGATGAGTGGATAGGAAGATGTGATATATACATATACAATGGAATAATATGCAGTCATCAAAAAGAATGAAATCTTGCCATTTGCAATGACATGAATGGAGCTAGAGTATATTGTGCTAAACAAAATAAGTCAGTCAGAGAAAGACAAACACCATATGATATCACTCATATGTGGAACTTAAAAAACAAAACAGATGAACAAATGGCAGGGGGATAAAAGAAGAATACAGCATAAGAGACTTTCAAAGACAGGGAACAAAGTGAGGGTGGACAGAGGGAGGTAGGCAGGGTTGGGCTAGATGGGTGATGGGTATTAAGGAAGACACTTGTGATGAGCACTGGGTACTACATGTAAGTGACAAATCATTGAGTTCTACTCCTGAAACCAATATTATGCTGTATGTTAACCACCTGGAATTTAAATAAAAATTTGAAAAAGAAAAAAAATAAAACAAAATCCCACATCTCTTATGTTTTTGTCAGACTCTTCAAACAGACATGTTGGAGTTTTTCTTCTTGATCTAGGGTCACATTGTCTGATTAATAAATATCATACTATTTTACAGGTGGGTTTGGGAAGGTCATTTTTAGACTCTTTAAAGACCCTTCTGAAAACCAAGTGACAGCTATAAAAATACACCTTCATTTCACATTAAGTACATTTTTTCTGTGAACATTTGAAATAATTTTTGGGGTTTTTTACTGTTAAAATTATTTAGCACTGAGAAACTCATTTCATTTATGGTTGACTGATTTCTTTTTTAGCAATTATTCTACAAGCCTGGGAGATCATTCACTGTGAGAAACTGAACCTGCAAGTTGCTTTAAATGTAGTGACTGTCTTATAAATACTAAATCCAGCAGTGTATGAAATTGACACAATAATATGTTTACCTATACATTTATTAGGTGTGTGTGTGTGTGGTTTAACTTTCAATTCAATAGTTTTGTCTGTTTTTTAGGTCTGAGATATTTTCCTTTGCCTTAAACATCCTCTTTTGTATGTAATAAAGTGACCCTTGTCTGGGTACACTTTAGATACTTCTTGCTGTTAGTCCTTAATTATAGAAACAGTATCTCTGACATTTATTTACTTTATTCCTTCATGCATCCATTAATTTATATTTAAAACCTCAAATGTTAGAAAAGTCACAAGTAGAATATAAGGTACATTTTTGTACCTGAATAATTTAAGGTCAAGTGCTCAATCTGATGCCTTACCACTCCATCATTCTTTTAATATATATTAACTACAAACCATACATTACCTATGTAGCCCCAACATACCCATGAGCCTCAGAAAATTAACACTGAGAAATTGCTACCATCTATTCCTTAGATACCATTTCAGTTTTGCTAGTTTCCCAAAAAATCTTTAGTGGCACAAGAAGTCAGTTCAGAATCATGCATTGTCCTTTGTTAGGTTGCTTTTGTCTCCTTTAATTTGGACTAGTTTCCAGGTCTTTCATTAACTTTCATGCATATTAATTTTTAGAGATTATAGACCAGCTGTTCTGCAGTGCTTCTCTTGATTTGTGGCTATGTGATATTTCTTATTTATCAGTATTAAGTCTGCCTCTTTGTGAAGAGTAGCACAGAAATGACACCGTGGTTTTCTCATTGTAATGTATCAGGTAACACACAGACTCAATTTGCCCCTTAACTGATGAATATATTTCGATTATGTGACTACGGTGCTATGTGCCATGCTTTTTCACTATAAAAACTGTAATTTTTCCACTGTAATAAAACACTTAACTTTATGTTTGTTATTTTTATGTTTTTCTAGGAAGATACTTTAAAATTCTATAAATATCTATAAATATTCCACTCCTTATTATACTTTCTATCAGTTTGTCTATTAAAACAATGATTTCACACTGATGATTCCAATTCCAATTCAACACCATAGAGTTTGTTCCACGTTTACCCTTTCCACATTTGTAATTCTATTGTCTAACAGTGAGAAGCCTGGCTCTCATCATCCTTAATATGTGTATTTATTTAGTCAATCACCCTGTATCTCACCTTCCCCAATCATTTCCACTGTCTCTGACTGGCTTAGATGGACTTCTGATACTACTTGGGCTCTAAAACTTCATGAAGACAACCGGATGGCCAACAGGCACATTAAAAGATGCTCAACGTCGCTCCTCATCAGGGAAATACAAATCAAAACCACACTCAGATATCACCTCACGCCAGTCAGAGTGGCCAAAATGAACAAATCAGGAGACTATAGATGCTGGAGAGGATGTGGAGAAATGGGAACCCTCTTGCACTGTTGGTGGGAATGCAAACTGGTGCAGCCACTCTGGAAAACAATGTGGAGGTTCCTCAGAAAAATTAAAAATAGACGTACCCTATGACCCAGAAACAGCACTGCTAGGAATTTACCCAAGGGATACAAGAGTACTGATGCATAGGGGCACTTGTACCCCAATGTTTATAGCAGCACTCTCAACAATAGCCAAATTGTGGAAAGAGCCTAAATATCCATCAACTGATGAATGGATAAAGAAATTGTGGTTTATATGCACAATGGAGTACTACATGGCAATGAGAAAGAACGAAATATGGCCCTTTGTAGCAACGTGGATGGAACTGGAGAGTGTGATGCTAAGTGAAATAAGCCATACAGAGAAAGACAGATACATATGGTTTCACTCTTATGTGGATCCTGAGAAACTTAGCAGAAACCCATGGGGGAGGGGAAGGAAAAAAAAAAAAAGAGGTTAGAGTGGGAGAGAGCCAAAGCATAAGAGACTCTTAAAAACTGAGAACAAACTGAGGGTTGATGGGGGGTGGGAGGGAGGGGAGGGTGGGTGATGGGTATTGAGGAGGGCACCTTTTGGGATGAGCACTGGGTGTTGTATGGAAACCAATTTGACAATAAATTTCATATATTGGAAAAAAATAAAAAATAAAATAAAATATTCATGTAATGCCATCCAGTGACAAAAAATAAATAAATAAATAAATAAATAAAACTTCATGCTGTGTAGAACTCCTGTATGAACAGGTTCATTCCCCTATTCAGTCTCCAATACCCCACTCTGCCTCAACAAATGGCCTTAAAACTAATTATGCCTTACAATTATAGTTCCAGGAATGAAAAGGAAGAAACTGGATTGAAGAGAGGGAGAAAAAGGAAGAGGAAAGTTATGAAGAAGGGATAGCTGACATTTTTGCATTTACATCAACAGGAAGATTTCTAGAATTTTGTTATTCTCTTCTTGCTTCCCTCCCCCACAATTAAATTAATGGTGAGTCACACATACTACTTCATCAGAGGGTTCTTACCTCATTAGAGGCTTATGATACTTAACATGTATATCAAATAATTACAACCACATATGTACCTACCTAATAATGGTTCTATGTTATTATAGTTCATATCTCTTTATTCACTGGGGGAGGGCCTTAATTATAGAGTTACAACTCACTGACATATCATATTCAGTTTTAATGTATTCCAGAGATAATTTGCTACTTCTTATAATGTAACACATTTTGTGAATGATTTAATTAGGGTGGATTTAAAATTATCTTTATAAGAAAGTCACTTTCAATTACTTGTATTATGATATCCCTTCTTGAGTAGGAGAAGATGGGAAGCTTTACAGGTTGGGCAATGCAAACTGTCACTAAGCTTTTATTTTCTTCACAGCAACTTGTTATCCCTATATTCTCATAGTACTATGTCATCTATCTTGTCTGTTGTGATGAGTTAAAAAGACAGACATTCTTTTGCACAGTAAAAGAATCCATCAACAAAATAAAAAGGCAACCCAGTGAATGAAAGAAGATACTTGCAAATAATCTATCTGGTAAGGGGTTAATATCCAAAATAAATAAAGAACTTCTGCAACTCAACACCAAAAACAAAACAAAACCCCCCAAAACCCCATAAAAACATAAAAACAATCTTATTAAAAATGGGCAGAGGACCTGAAGAGACCTTTTTTTTCCAAGAAGATATACAGATGGTCAACAGATACATGAAAAGACGCTCAATATCACTATTCGTCAGGAAAATGAAATCAAAACCACAGTGAGATGTCACCTCACATCAGTCAGAATAGCTAGTATCAAAAAGACAAGAAATAACAAGTGTTGGTGAGGATGTGGAAAAAAGAGAACTATCATACATTGTTGGATGGGAATGTAAATTGGTGCAGCCACTGCAGAAAATGGTATGCAGATTCCTTAAAGTTTAAAAATAGAATTACAATATGATCCTGGAATTTCATTACTGGGCATTTACCCAAAGAAAACAAAGACACTAATCCAGACAAACATATGCACCTCTGTATTTATGGTAACATTATTTGCAAGAGCCAAGATATGGAAGCAACTAACTGTCCATTGATAAAGGACAGTTGATAAAATGGACATTGATAAAATGGATAAAGATGATGTGGTATACACATACAATGGAATACTGCTCAGCCATAAAGAGAGAATGATGTATTTTCTTTTGTTACAGCATGGATGGACCTAGACGGTATTATGCTAGGTGAAATAAGTCAGAGAAGGACAAATCATACCTGATTTCACTTATGTGTGGAATCTACAAAACAAACGAACAAACTAACAAAAAAAACCTAAGCTCTTAAATACATAGAACAAATTGGTGGTTGCCAAAAAGGAGGTGGATGGGGGTAGGGATTAAAAGGTATGAATTTATAGTTATAAAATAAGTCACAGAGATGAAAAGTACAGAACAGAGAATATAGTCAATAATATTATAATAATGTTGTATGGTGACAGATAGTAACTACACTCATTTTGGTGAGAACTGAGTATAGAATTGCTGAATCAGTGTGTTTTATACCTGAAACTAATATAGCATTATATGCTAATTATTTCAATAGTTAAAAAAAAATAGGTGGAAAGGAAGGGAAAATAAAATTATATGTGATATTAGAATTAAAAAAATTGAGGTCTTAACAAATATTAATAAAAAATCAGTAGTGTATTTAATCTTTGAACTCAACTAACCCACTGTTAATGTTAAGTATAGATGAAGTATTGTATTGCATTTCTTACAATTATTGTATTTAATTACATAGTGCCTATACATGCTTACATAGTATATAGTAATTACTCACTGGAGTATTTTCATTACTAGCATTATCATTTCACTACTGAAGGTAGAAGTGAGGATGACAGAACTTAGATTTATTGAATTCTAGTTGTATTTTTCTCTTTAGCTCATTGTTACCCTCAGTTTTACAATGCCCATGTCTTTCTTACAATACAGCAGTAACATAGTAAAGTAGAAACTCTTAGACATAATAAATGAGCTATTGATACATACATACATTTATTATATGGTTACATATATATGTAACCATATAATAAATGAGCTCATGACATCACTGCATCACATTCATGGAACTAGGGAAATAGGGGTAAAAGGAACTGGTGCCTATACTGAAGTTCATACTTCCGCTGTGCCTCTGGAATCTTTGGCCCTCTATCATCATCTAAAAATTGTGAATGCTTACTTGTTAAATTTCAAGTAGGGTAAAATCTGACATTCTCTGTAGCTATTGACACTTTTTAATACCACTTTTGGTCTCTATCCATTCTCAATTCTCACACTGTGCATTTCTAAACTTTCTTATACAAAATCACAGGATGTAGATATGGTACATCCCAGCATCTATTTTATCTGTTATTTCTCTTGTATACAGAGGTTCATGCACACAGTTTCCCCTGCCAAAAAGAGCTTTACACTCTATTTTTCTTACTGTATTTTACTCCTCATTTAAGTCTTAGCTGAAATACCTTCCTCTTAGAAGTTTCTTTTGATGGACTTCCCAAGCCCAATAGAAGTTTGTTTTGTTCTTATTGTAGCTCTTACCATAGTATATTCTAGATGTCTGTTTACATTCTGTATCCTCCTAAACATTTTGTGCTACCTGAGGATATAAATTATTCACCATTGTATCACCAATGTTTAAAATTGTGCCTGTGTCAAAGGAGAGCATCAATAAATAGGAGCTGAATAAATGGTTAATTGGAAAGAAAGAAGACAGGGAAGGAGAGAAAAAACTGAGTATGGGATTTTAAGACAATCAAGACACTCTTTAAACTTCAATTTTTTTACTCACTAATTTTTAATCTCACTAAATTGCACTCTCCTTCCTGTGTAAAATGGGAATAATAACACTTACCACCTAGGGTGGTAATGTAACTATTACAGAACAGATGCCAAATAGATTCTGGTTCCTTTTTCTCTTCCCTGTGAGTGTAAGTAGGATAATATCCAAAGAACATTTTCTAATGTTCCGTGAGTCTATTTGAAGAATATTGTACTTTGTTCATAACACAGAAAAATGAGATATTGTCAAGTTAGAAATATTAAGAAGTTAATGTGACAGAGGCCTGATACATGAGAGGTCTGCTATTATTTATAAATAAGCAACAACCTGAATGGGTTCAAGTGACAAAATTAGACGGAAAGTAGGGAAAATATTATAATATCAAGTTTTACATAATCTGTAAAGTCTCCTCTCCTGGGTCCAGGGAACAATGGGACATTATTTGCCATTTATGACATGAGGAACACCATGTAGATCATAAAATATTTTAATATTTCAAGAAATATTTTCATAACTTTTTTTTTTCTTGCTTTCCTCATCTTGTATGTTACTATGCAGAGGAGCTAAAAGAACATGGCTACTCGAGGCAGGTGGGTTCTGGTCTCTGGAAAAATTTAACTGGTAGTCTCAGTCACTAGTCTGCCTCTTCTGTGCCTTAGGCTAGGAACAGCCTCTTCTCTAGCCTGTACTTACAACTTGCCCTGGGGCTGCCAACACTTCCCACAATTTCACAGCTGGATCTCAGCCAGTTTCACTGAATGGCAGTAAATGACAAAAATAAGTCTCTTACTTTTCTTGCTTCCAGTTGTTGTGCTTCAGCTCTCTTCAGAACAGCTTTCCTCAGGCTCTGAGATCATCCATCCTGTGCACATGCCCAGTCCAAAAGATTAATGGTGGAGCCGTTCTCCAACCAGTGAGGTTGGCTGCATTCTGGACTTTTCACATGACTCATTTTTCTTTCTCTTCAAGGATCAGGGGTTGTTGTAGGTGATGGTAATGAGGCTGCTCAAGGAGCCAGAAGCAGTTTGAGGTCTGGAGAGTCCCTGTGTGATAAGCTATCCATGAATCTTGCCCTGACACCTCCACTCCCTGACGATCTCCCTTACTACAAACTTACCAATGTTGTCTGTTAAGCTTCCTTTGTATATGATTTTTTTTTGATAACTTTTAATAAGTTGACTATAGAATTTAATACAAAAATCTTTAGACAGACAATTCAAAGCCTTTAAAGTTCGACTTCAACTAACCCTTCAAATTGTTTCACCAAGTCCCAATCTTCTCAGTTCAAGGTACCATGGCCCTTCATTCCTCATGTTGTACATCTTATTCTTATTCCCTGACTATCTATTTTCAACATAGTGCCAAAGCGTTTTTTAACAAATTATAAGCCATATTATGCCACTCCTCTGTGCAAATTCCTCTAATACCTTTATCATTACCTTTTTTTTTTAATAAAAGTTTATTTATTTATTTTTTTGAGACATAGAGAGAGAGAGAAGAGGAGGGCAAAGAGTCAGATGTTTAACTGAATGAGCCACCCAGGAGCCCCAATCATTATCTTTATCATAGCTCATGTGGCCCTTTATGATCAGCCCCCATCCCCAACCTCTTTCTACATGCCTTCACTTAGACCCTCCTACACTCTACACTGGCCTTTTATTTTTCTCCATTACCAAATATACTTCTACCTCAGGATCTTTGCATTTATTGTTTTTTTGTTTTGTTTTGTTTTATTTTGCTTAGGACTGCTCTTTTCTTAAATATCTACTTTAGTCTTTACTTGCATCTTCAATTCCTTCTGGTTTCAACTCAAAATGCTGCCTAGAACAAAGTTCATTAACCACCCATCTAAACTACTATGTGCCATTCTGCCTCCCACCATTTATCGCTTTCCAGTTGCTTACCCTCTTTTATCTTTCTTGTGACACATGGCACTGTAGTATACAATATAGATTTCGTTGTTTATGTAGTTGTATATTTAGTTTCTCTTTAGGTGAAGACCTTTGAGAGCAAGCACAGTATCTTGTTCAGTTTTCTATTTCCACCTATAGCATAAAGCAATATACTGGGCCTATAGTTTGGCCTTGAAGTAATCTTGTGGAATGGTTACATAATAAATAAATGTCAAATTATTTCCCCTTCCATTCATTTGCTTAGATTGACCGTCTTAGCCTGACCTTTTCTTCCAATTTTGTCCACTCCTTTGTCTTCTGTATAAACTGTAGTAATAATACTATGCATGGTGAACTTTCCCTCCTATGGGCTCTTAGGGAAAGAGCTTTGAATGTCAAATGTATTTGGTAATTATGAAACAATATTATTTTCCTAAAATCAAAGTCTAAGATCTTTAAAGCCATGTACATCCTTTTTCTTTTTTCTTTTTCTTTTTTTTTTTTTTTGCACCTCCAGTTTCTTCTTTGCTTCTAAAATTTGAGCTTACTGAATCTGATTACATTCCACATACATTCAAAAGATCTACAGTCTTAACTAGTGTTTCCCAAAATAGTACTTTAGATATTACCCTCCATGGTTTATTCTTTTTTAGGCACAATGAATTTTGTGTTGGTGTGTGTGTGAACATAGTATATTCCATGTAAATATAATCAACTGTCACATGCAGTTATTCTGATCCTGGATCAGTCTTATTAACTACAAAATTCAAACAGACTGGAATTTGAATAACTGGAAGATTTTCTTAGGTCCAGAACATTTATAATGATGTTCTAGACATCTCTATAAACTTGAAGTAACTTCTAAATCATTGCAGAAAGATTATAATCAGCATAATACTGCTATTGCTTTTTAAAATATTCTAATTCTTTAAAGTCAGTAATTATATTTGAAAATATTAATGTAACCTCTCTCTACTCCAACTTACCATAACATTCCAATAACTTATTTCTTTGTCTATGTTTTATTATTACACTTTATAGTACATATTAGTATAAAAATCTGTTGTTTGATATTTAACATTTCTCAATTGGAGGATTAAGCCTTGAAGGTAGAAAATAAGGAAAATTAATACATAAGTCATAGGGTAGTAGTACAAATTAAATGAAAAATTTATATAAAATATTTGGCACAAGTTCTGACAATAGAAAATTTAATAAAAATAAGCTAATTATAATGTCATGATTTATCTTCTATGAACGAACCTACCATAGATGTAATAAAAATGGTATGCTAAATAGATATCTATAGATAAAGACTGGATGGACAGATGGAGGGATTGATGGGTAGATCCCATATAGGATACAGACCGCCCCCACTCCAAGCCAGCTTTTAAAAATTCAGGATTTCTATGGAGGAGATACAGAGAAACATACATATATTTTTGTTTTTGTTCATCCTAATAGGTCTTGTCTAGATGATGCATGGCTGATGAAGAGTTTGTAAAGATTAAGTGAGCAATGGGCAGGGATTTATATTAATTGAGCCCCTGTGAACATGTCATATCTTTTAATCTTCACAGTGGTTCTATTTGGTAGGCCGGTTTTGTTTGGTTTTCATTTACAAGGGAAGATTCTGACAGCTTAGGACATTAAACAATTTGCCCAAGGTTTCACATAAGTGGAAAAGATAAGACTGTCTCTAGCACTTTCCACTTCATCATAATGCCTCTCATTAAGCTCTGCCAAAGGGTGGTTTGCTTTCTTTAATCAGTTTCAAATTAGTTAAGTTCTGTGTGAAATACATGGTTCAAAACATAGGGCATATCTTGGTTTCCTCTGGGACTTTGGACTCATGTAACTCTAGTCTGTTAAGTCTCATATTAAGATATACTAACATGCTACAGACTGAATGTTTGTGTCACCTCAAAATTCTTATGCTGAAATCCAAATTTCCAGTGTGATTACACATGGAGGTGGGGCCTTTGGGAGGTGCTTAGGCAACGAGGGTAGAGGCCTCATGGATGGAATTAGTGTTCTTATAAAAGTGACCCCAGAGAGTTTCCTTGTTCCTTCTACAATGTGAGGACACAGAGAAAAGACACCATTCTCTAAACCAGGAAGTAGGCTTTCATCAGAAATATGCCAGTGCCCTGATCTTGGATTGAGAAGTAAATGTCTGTTGTTATAAGCCACCTAGTTTATGGTATTGTATTATAGCAACTAAGACACAGGAGTGTGAAAGAATTAGGCCCATTTGTGAAAAGCCTTTGAAAAATCTCACAAAGGCAAGAGTAACTCTACCATGGACAATCATTGCCAATTTATTATAATTTGTATTATGTATATTCAAACAATTTGCCTTTCACAGATATATTCTGATCTTGGTATTTGTCATACCTCAACAGAGAAAAAAGATAATAATTTTTAAATGTCAAATGACAAGTAAGGTTTATTGTACTTTTTTTTCTATTAACTCTACATTGTGTGTTTATTATATGTGATGAAATCCAAGTTTGTATTATAATACCCCAAACCAAACATCTAAATGGATTTGGTCATGAGAAGCTCTTCATTCTTCTTAGGGGTCAGAAATAGTGTCCTATAGGCTTGACCTTAGTGAAAATGCTTCTACGAACACTAACTTGACCGTGGAGATACAAGCCTATATACACATTTTTTTTTTTAGTGTTAAAACATTTACTTTTGCCATAACAACAACAAAAAAAGAATTAGATGTTAAAAAAAGAGAGAGAGAATATATCATTTGCTTACAAGATAACATCTTACTAGCTAGTTGAATTAAATGAAAATGATAACAATGAATGCTAACAATTATTGTATATTCACTATATGCTGAATACCGTGAGAGGCATATGGGTTATGTCACTTAACTCTTTACACTATGTCTAGGAGAAAAGAACTATATGATCCACATGCAAATCACAGGATTTTGTAAGCCATTTCAATATGAGAAAACTAAGACTTAAAGGGGCCAACACATGAGCAAGGTCACACAATGTGTGGTAGGTGAGCCCTGTATCCCATGTCTAGTGCATCAAAAACCATGCTCTTAAATAACTGTGTTTCACATTAATCAGTAAGGGAAGAAGGCACACATAGTACTTTACACCAGGGCCAGGGAAGATTAGAAACCACCATTTTCAAGGATGCTAAATATTTAAAGTGAACTAAACTGAAGGTAGGAGAATAATGAGAGGCAATAGAACATAGATTCATTTGCTCCTGAATCTGTTGTAAAGTAGTAGCTTATTTTGAGATATCTCTTTGGGAATAATGGAACTCTCCCTCTCTTTTTTTTTTCATTCAATATAAAATATAATAAAGCACATACTTCTTAATAATAAAGCACATACTTCTTAATAATACATAATACTTGGCCTTATAGAAAATTAGTGACTTCACATTTTTGAGGATAATATTAGAGTGCAAATGGAAAAAGATGAAAAGATAAATGTATAATATATTTTTGTTTTATTGATGGTTCTCGCTACTCCCTCCTGACCCTGTTTTGATTTGTGTGACTCTTAGTAGTGATAGTCATAGCAGCTGGAATATAAACACTTACAGCCAAGATTTTCTACTTTACATTGTGACTGGTGACCCACCCTATACTCTCTTACTGAACTTTCAGGGACTTAAAGCAGCATTGTACAACAAGTTATTTCCCAGGCAGGGTATTAAAATAAATGATTCCTTTAGCTGAATAGTAATAGATTTCCTCTCCATTAGTATTTCATTAAATGCTGCAGCCTGTTAGAGAATGGGTGAAATCATGATTACCTGCATTTATTTTTTTTAATGTTTTATTTATTTTTGAGAGAGACAGAGACAGAGACAGAATGTGAGTGGGTTAGGGGAAGAGAGAGAGGGAGACACAGAATCCAAGGTAGGCTCCAGGCTATGAGCTGTCAGCACAGAGCCCGACGTGGGGCTTGAACTCAGGAGCTGTGAGATCATGACCTGAGCTGAAGTCGGACACTCAACCGACTGAGACACCCAGGTGCCCCATGATTACCTGCATTTAAAGGATGGAGAACAAGAAGCACAGGAAAATTAAAAAGGAATTATGTGACCTAGTATCTGTCTTTAACTTACAAAGGATATTATGAGTCAGATGGTATTATCTATACTCTTGTAAACTATATTCAGAGAAATGTACTCAAATTCCAAAAGAAAAATTTATTTTACACTGATTGTGGAACTTAGGACCCCGAGGAAAGGGAGGAGAGTGGGGGTGTGAAGAAACCATGTAGTGCTCTTAAATTATTTAATTCTTGCAGGCAAGATATTGGATGGAATCAGTCATCACAGACAAACCTGAGAGAAGCCAGGCGGGAACGTAAATGAGCAAAGGTATCTAGAGTGGAAAGAGCAGCTGGCACTCAGCCTTGGCTGATGGCAGCCATGCAGAAACAGGCCTGGGGCAGTGAGGGAAGCCACAAATCTATAGTTTTTTTTACCAAAAATCAATTTGAAACAAACAAAAAGCAGAAATAGACCCATAAATACAGAGAACAAACTGTTGGTTACTAGAGGAAAGAGAAGTGGAAGAAATTAGGCAAAATGGGTGAAAGGGAGTGGGAGATTCAGGTTTCCAGTTATAGAATGAATAAAAGGCACAGCATAAGGAATATAATGAATGATATTTTAATGGGGTTTATGCTGACAGGTGGTAGCTACAGTTGTGAGATAGTGTCACGTATAGAGTTGTGAAATCACTATGCTGTGCAGAAACTAATGTAACATTTGTGTCAACTATATTTCACTTTTAAAAAAAAGCCAATTTGAAATTTTTGAGCATTATTTAAAGGAAGGAAGAGAGCTGTATGGGTCAGATATCATGTGTCCAGTTCACAAGCCAACTCCGATGACCACTAGGCATAATAAACACTAAAAGAAGGTTTTAGTCATTGCGTTCTGGTATATCTTCACAGAGCTATAACACGACAGGGAAATATCTTTCTCTTTGCCCATCCCTAAGTCTGGTAATAACATCTGTATCATAGTCAACTTGAAAAGTGGAGAATACACAGAAATTATAACCATTTTTTGAAGACACACAGAGAATGTTCAGAAATAAATTATTCTTTATTCAAAATCCAAGAGTACTAATTATTATTCCTAGCAGAGCCCATCAGACTGACTCTGACTTGTTAGTAGAAATAAACATTTGGAGTAAAATGTATATTGGCTTTCTATAGAGTGGGTGGTATTTTATTTAAATTTATTATTTCCTGGATAAAGCTGAAGAGTAAAGCTGATGGTTTCAATACAGTATATTGTGATTAGTATCTGAAGCCACATCCAGCACATTAGCTACCCAAGGCCTCCTTTACCCAACCCACTTATTGTTATTATAAGCCATTGCATAAATCCTGGGTCTTATTTGTCTTGCTATATCTAATTATAATTGGGACAAAACAAAATGTGAACAAATTTTGCTTAAAAGTACTTTTAAATGATTGATAGGATATTTATAAGAATTAGGTGGAGCAAAGAAAGTCTTACTGGATGACTGCTGAATGCCGTTCTACTCTCAAAAGGAGGCAGTCATATGTTAACTGGCACATTAACAAAACAGCCCATGTATTTTTAGCTATAGGTTTGATTATAATCATTTAGTTTAATTTAAAAATCAGATTTTTTGAGGTGTGTATGTTTTTCTCATAGCTACCAACTTCTATGACACTGGAAAACTGATGTTTTACTCCTACTTGTCTGGCTAATTCTTTTTTAATTTTTTTTTAATGTTTTTATTTATTTTTGAGACAGAGAGAGACAGAGCATGAGCAGGGGAGGGGCAGAGAGAGAGGGAGACACAGAATCCGAAGCAGGCCCCAGGCTCTGAGCTGTCAGCACAGAGGCCAACGTGGGGCTCGAACTCACGGACTGTGAGATCATGACCTGAACTGAAGTCGGATGCTTAAACGACTGAGCCACCCAGGCGCCCCATTGTCTGGCTAATTTTTGGTTTACACTGCAGAGGAATGTGATCCATATTTGGTATGCTATTATTAATATAAATTTTAAAATTCTAATGATATACAAATTTTATTTAGTATGCTCTTTGTAAATAGATTGACTATAAAAAAATACTGAAACTTGCTTTGTAGTCACAGGATGGTAAATAATTTACTTTAATGTAGACACAGACTCTGAACTCCATAAAGAGAGGGGCTTTACTTTTCTCACTGAATACTTAGCACTTGGAACACAGTAGACCACATACAGCTTGATTTAATGAGAGTTTAAGAATGCAAGGAAGTGTGACTTCTTTTGTGGTCATCTAGTCACTTTCCTTGATACATAGATATTTTAAGAAACTATAAAACTGACAAGGCCAACTTATAGGTTATGACTGTGTGCATGTGTGTGTAAAGCCACTAGATCCCTTTGTATTTAATCATAGTGCTAACAGAAAATGGATATACTGTTTTGAGCATTTTTATGAAAGACTTGCCTGTGTGACTGGTGTCAGTATCCTGGGGCTATCCTTCATAATGGTAATGATAAAAAAGAAAAAAAAAAAGCAACTCCTGACATTCAGAAGTTAGCATGACACTCACAGCTAAGCCGTGTTATTCACCTGTTAAACACAACCCATCTCACAAAATACCATCCTTAGACCAGGTTACGTTAAGACTATAATCAAGTAAGATTAAATAAGACTACTTAATAATTTCATCTAAACACAAACAAAAACAATATCAATATGCTACCAATAATTTAAAAAAATTTTTTTAACGTTTATTTATTTTTGAGACAGAGAGAGACAGAGCATGAACGGGGGAGGGTCAGAGAGAGAGGGAGACAGAATCTGAAACAGGCTCCAGGCTCTGAGCCATCAGCCCAGAGCCCGACGCAGGGCTCGAACTCACAGACCGCGAGATCATGACCTGAGCCGAAGTCGGACGCCCAACCGACTGAGCCACCCAGGCGCCCCTACCAATAATTTAATAAGTGCTACCTCTTTACTAATCATGACTTTGTTTTCATGGTCATCTCTGTAGATAATATTTGAGATATGTAACCATAGAGTTCCTCTCCCTTTCTGGCATATCCAATCTAGAGAGAACCCTACTTCTTCAGACTTCCCTCTGATGATCTAACTAAAGCCCAAATCCTACTTAGGCTCTTTTTAACACCTTCTTACTATGATACTCCGTGGTTTTCCATGATGTGTGGTCTCCCTTGCTGCCATGACTAATAAACCTAATGTGTTCAACTACAGGTATATTCCTGGAATTCTTTGGCTAGAAGGCATTAACAATGATAGTAACAGCAGCAGCAGCAACTACTTCTAACTACTTCAAATATCATACATATACTCTCTCCTCAGAACATTTGCTCTTGCGGCTTCTTCTGCCTGGGTGTTTATTAACTAAACATCTGCATTACTTCTCTTCAATTTCTTCTATAACTGACAAAAACAATCACTGAATAATAGGCTATTCCAGAACTCAGAGGCTTAAGCAGAATTATTTTACCCTCACTCATGAGTGTGTGGTTTTGTGGGGGTCAAATAAACTAAACTGCACTTGTCTGGTGATCTCTGCTTCAAGCTGTAGGACCAGCAGAACTGGGCTTCTCACTGTGGGTTGAACTCATGTATATACCATCTATATTCATTCTGTGGCACCAGGTGAAGGGACAACAGCTGCAGATAAGAAATGCTGTCAAAAAAATGGTAGGGCCACAAAACAATATACCTTACCACACAAGCACATTTCATGCCTTTGTGTTTTCCACAAGTGTTAACATCCTACTGACCAAAGCAAGTCACATCAGAGTCTCAAGTCAAGAAACATGATAGTGAACTCCATCATTACAGGTAGGAACTGCAAAATTATATGACAAAGGGTATAGATATATGGTTGGTGAAGAACTGGGACTAATAATTCAACCTACCACAAGATATCTCCGTAAATATGGAGATATTATCTTTATAGAGAGACTTTTAGAGAGACTTCTTAATTATCCTATATAAAATCCCCCATTGCTTCTATCAAGCTTTATTTTTATTAAAGGTATTTAACAAACTCTATTCTATGTGTGCAAAAGGGTATGTATGGCTGGGAGTCTTTATTATAGAACTTGCACTTCACCTTTACACACATACAAATGTAAACTTCAAGGAGTGAAGAATTTAGTCCAGTTTGTTTATTGCTATATCCTCAATACTTAGAATGTCCCTGGTAATCCCCTTATTAATCCCCTTATTAATATTGAGGACACTGGGATCCTATTGCCAAGAGTAGGTTCTATGAAGATAGCAACATCTATGGACTTGACTCTAACTTTTCAGTAGGTAGACAATCTTATTCCTTTGCCGGTCAAAGGTAGAAATCATTGGGATCCTATAAAACAATATTTATCAAACTGCATGTGAAATGAGAATATTGTTGTAAGATTATATCCTGTATTATCACTCAGTTTACATGTGTATTTTAAGATGGCAGAGAAATAAAGATTTAGTGGTATTTATTAATTCAAAGATTGCTTGTATTTTACATAAACATCCTACTTCCTATTTAGAAATTACATATAGAAGCAACAGAGAATTGACTTAAATCCAATAGAGGACTAGAGTGAAAAAGTAAAAACAAATTTTCAAAAAAATCATCTAAGAAGTTTACTGTAGATAGTGCTATTTATTGTTTTTCTTCATAGAGTCCAACAGGTTTTCTCTTCTTAATATCTGGAAGGGTCATTTGTTTCCGGAGATTTCATCAAAAAGTAATTATGACTCACACACTTACACATCTTGAAATGTGAAAAGCATGGTGAACTGGATGACTCATTTTTTTTTCTTAAAATCTTTAAAATGCTTTTCTAAACACAGGAAGGGTACAGGCCTAACTACCCTGAAGAAGTTGCAGTAATATTTAGTGGTCAAGCTGAAAAATTATAAATTTATTATTAAACTTTTAATTAAAGAGACAACTATAAAAAATATGGGTAGTTTGTTTTTTAAAAATCCAATTGTGAAGTCAATATATTAAAACAATTTTGGGATTGACATTTTGCTTTTATTTCAGAGAAAAAATTAATGCATTTTAAGAAAAAACACTTGAATTATCATAGATGGCTCTTTTTAATCGTTTCTGCTAAACATCCACATACTTGAAAATATATTCATGGAATGTAAAGAAATAATAGATATATATTTGTTATTTACATTTTAGGTCCAGATTTCTTGGCACCAAGAAAGTTCTAAAATTGATTTTGGATTGTGCAGAAGTTAATGAAATACAGGATCAGAGCCAGAAGGGTTTTAAAAGCCAATTCATTAAACAATGTCAAAAACTCTATTACAATATCCCTCTCAGATGTTTATCCATCTTCTATTAGAGTACTCCAAGGATGGTGAACTTCTTATTACCCAAGATACTCTATGCTAGTACTGATAATCCCATATGCAGATCAATTTTTCTATGCTAATCTCCTGGAAAGTGAGATACATAAACTGCAAGAAATTCCCTCCTACTGCAAAGTATATTGTCAAAATTAAGATTAAGTTTCCAAAAGTTGGACCTTCAAAAATTACCCTCAGGACATTTGGTTGCAAATATCTGGAAAATTTTACTCCAGAATTTTTTTAACAAGAGAGTTAGCCCCCACTTTTTTTAAAAAAGTAGAGAAACCCATCCAGAAAAAAATATATGTATAAGAAAAATTATGATCAGTAAAAAGAGTTTAGACTCGAATCTAGGATTTTAAAAAGCAAAAGACTTATTCGATCTGAAGAGAAACCAGAGTACAAGAAACTAGGGTTCTATTTTTTAATTTTTTTTTTAATTTTTTTTTTAACATTTATTTTATTTTTGAGACAGAGAGAGACAGAGCATGAACGGGGGAGGGGCAGAGAGAGAGGGAGACACAGAATCGGAAACAGACTCTGGACTCTGAGCCATCAGCCCAGAGCCTGACGTGGGGCTTGAACTCACAGACCGTGAGATCGTGACCTGAGCTGAAGTCGGACGCCTAACCTACTGGGCCACCCAGGCGCCCTGAAACTAGGGTTTTAAATGACAGGTGAGGACTCTAATTCAGCTCCCATTTAAAATTTTTTTTAAATGTTTACTTTTGAGAGAGAGAGAGAGAGAGAGAAAGAGTACAAGCGGGGGAGGGGGGAGAGAGGGGGAGACACAGAATCCGAAGCCAGCTCCCGTTTTAAAGTAGAATAATTGTTTGAGTGTCTACATCTATAAACTGAAGTATATACTGATTATTCATAAAGTAGATAAACTATAGATAATCATGTCATTCTTTCATGTCAAATTAAAGATAATCATGACATTATTCATGTCATTCTTTCCTTTAAAGCTTAACTCTTTATTAAACATTTATTAGGTGCCATATACTGTATGGCACCTAATTGCTCATGGTCACAGAGGTTTTTATAAAATCATTGTAAAAATACAGCAACAGAGATCTGTATACAAAGATCTTGTTATCCACCTAGTCGAAGAAACATACGTATTAAGTTGACATTTCCTAATAGGTAATGCTGATGCTTGTTTTGTCATCTCAGAATGAGAATGAGGTTCACTTGTTTGTGCAATAAATTGCTGAAGACAGTGGTATGGAAAATGAATGCACAGACACATAAAGCCCTGAGGACTGAACCACACTCAGATCTACTCAACTGAGCTAATGAGCACAGAATCTAGCGCTCTCGCTGAAAACCTGTCATTTTCATCCAATTAAATGTAAACCAAACAAGGTCTGAAATGTAATCTGCAGGTACTAATAATCTCTGTTAATTTTTGAGGTACGAAATGAGATGGATAAGCCCATTGTTTTTGCCTTTGGCATGAATTTAATTTGCTTAAGATGATATTATCTGTTATTTTATTGGAAGATACAAGTTCAGGAGGCCAGTACTTTTAACAGCCATCTTTTTCTCTTCGACTTACTGAAAACAAACAAACAAACAAACAAACAAAAAACAGATTGTTGGAAGACCCAACAGAAATTCTAACTCCAGAAGAACCAGAAGGAAATATCTTCCTTGAACAATAGCTCTTTATTACTGTGAAAGGGAAAGAGATTCAAAATTTATTTGAAATAGTGATCTTGCAACATATTTTTCCTATATGAGCTTTTTCTGTCACTAATTTGTGCTAGGTAATGTCTACTTGAAGATTAATGGACTATGTAGAAACCATGTGTTCGGGGTGCCTGGAACTATCTGACATTGAGTTGTATAAATTGTTCTCAATATATTAGTACATGATCTGTGTTAAGATAATACCCTTTCAGTCTACTACCAGGAAGAGATGAGTAATTTTGTAACTATATTATGCCTCATGGAGTGTCTCTTTGCATATATCCTAGAATAAAAATACATTAATATTAGTCATCTACTTATTTGAAAGTATTAACTATTTGTAGATAAAAGTTTAGTTACATAACAGTAATTGTTCAATAATTAATTTTTTAATACCTTACATGAATCCAAGGTACAACATTGTCTACCTACCCTATACCATTTTCTTCATATCAGAAATCCGGAATAAGAGGGTATTCATAATTCTGTTCTCTGAAACTTGAAATTTTAAATTGCAATGATTCTATCCAAATATCCACAAAACTAGCAAACCAGTGATAGCTATAAACCAATCATTACTGTCCAGTAAGTTGGCAGAGATCAAAACCTAAAACTTTGTTCAGACCAGAAGTCAACAAACCACTCCAGCAAGTTAAATCTTACTTGCTTCCTTTATTTGTTAAATAAAGCTTTGTTAGAACACAGCTACACTCATTCCTGTACTTATTGTCTATTATTTCTTTCATGCCCAATGGCAAAGTTGAGTAGTTGCAACAGAGTGTATGAGCCATACAGTCTAAAATATTTACCATCCACCCTTATATGGAAAAATGTGCTGATTCTTGATTGAGGTTGCAAATCTTGTCAATCCTAAATCCTAAATACATCAATCTTTATTTAATTCCCTAATTATCCCTGCTACAAACCTAATTCAGGTTCTTACTGTATCTACCCAAACAATTCCAACATCTTAACCTGTAGTCCCAGTGTAATCATTTCACCTTTAATACTGGTGAAGTATTGAGAAATAGATCTATCTACTAAATTTCTTTCTGTTTAAGAAAATTGTTCCTGTATAATATCCTATATAAGCTCTTCATATTCTAGCCTCAAACCACTTTAAATTAGCCTTAGACAGTATCTTTCATGAACTCAAGTTTCTTCACTATCCAGCTACCCTGTATTTTTTTTCCTTACCAGCATCTTGGTTTTGCATGTATTGTTTCCTCTACCCAGGATGCCAATTTCCTCCTTAATCCACCTGACAAACTCCTACTCATGTTTTAAGCCCCTTGTTAGACATCATATACACAGTTAAGTTTTTTCTGAATACTTTGACATAACCGGCAGTGTTTGCCAATGAACTCCAATAGCACTTTGAACATCATACATTTTATCACATTGCATTGTATTTTGAACGGATCTTTATATGTATTTTTTTCTGTAACATTACTGTGTGCTTTTCAAGGACCAGAACCATGATTTAGTCATCTTTGTATCCCTGAATACTAAGTCTTCAAGTCTCAAACAAAACTTGGCAGGCTAAATTAGCGTTTGCTTAATGTCACTTCACATTGGTAATAACTGAGGGTATTTTAGGATTTGAATTATAAGAACAAGGTGGCCAAAGATCTAGGATAAAGCATTCCAATTCCCAGTGGGCCTTCATAAATGCAAAAAAGAAAAAAAAGAGTATTAGAATAGCAAGTACAATGTCCTTGGGATTAAACTGATTTTGACAACTTACAGAAACAGAAATAAAGAAATATGGCTATGATGTAGGTGAGGAGTTGAAAGAGACTGAAGCCAGATAGTAGAGAGCCTTACAAACCACCTTGTAGTAAACCATATTTTTCAAAAAGAGCTACAACAAATACTGTGTCTCACTAAACCTTGCACTTCCCCCCACCAAGAGATGGCATCCGTGTCCCCTCCATGTGAATCTACATTGGTCTTTATAACTGCCTTGAATAATAGAGTAATGCAGAAGTGACACTCTATGACATTCAAATCATACAGACTGATATAATTTCTGCCTGTTTCTCTCTCAGGATACTCACTGTTGGAACTTAGCCATTAAAGGAAACTTAGGCCATATGAAGAGCCCCATGAGAAGAGGAAGAGGGCTCCTGGCTCTCAGACATGATGTGAGTTCCTACTCAACAACTAGCACCAAACTGCTATTTTGAAGAGGTATGTTTGCAGTAATAGATAGCTAGAGCATGTAGTTAGGAGTTGACCTTACTTCATAATCTCTGCTGGGACAGATAACGCTCTTATTAAATCAATATAGATCTTGATGGAATGACAGAAGAAAACACAAATAAGCAATAATGCACAAATTTGTTCCTCTGGGTAAATGAGCTCAGATGATTCCAAGGACACCAATCTTAGCCATGATTTCTAGGTGTTCTTAAAATCAAACATGTATCTTTTTATTTTGTAACAGACTGTTTCTTTTTAGGTTTTAGGTTCACAGCCTCATTGAGCAGAAGGCACAGATATCTCCCATATACCTCCTGCCCCCCCAAGTGTGTAGCATCCCCATTGTCAATATCATTTCCTTATTGTGCATTTGGAAACATCAATTCATATTTTATAAATCGGTTGCTATAGAAACAAGTTGCCCTAAATTATTGACTATTTCATATATTTTAAGTACATTTTTATTGAGCATGACGTACATAATAAAGCATAGACAAATAATAACAATACAGCATAGTGGAGTTTCACAAAGAGAATACACCCATGAAATCAGTATCTAGATGAAAACATAAGCCCTTACTAGCAGTCCAGACTCCTCTTTATATCACTCCTAATTTCAACTCCAACACCCAAAATAATCACCAACCTGACATTTAACACATAATTTTTGTCTGATTTAAAATGTATGTAAATGAAATCATATAGAATGTATGCCTATGGTTTTTATCATGCTATAATATATAGATATAATTTCATTAATTCTTACTACTATACAGTATTTCACTGTATGTTTTTATCAAACTGATGCATTCTACTCTTGATGGACAGTAGGGCTGTTTCCATCATTACTAAAAATTATTCCTACTGGGAACATACCTAGGAGTAGAGCTGCAGAGTCAGAGGCTTCATATGCCTATATGCTATATATACTGTACTTCAGAAGATACTGCCAGAGCACTTGTACTATTTTACCAGTTTATTCTCCCATCATCGTCTGAGAGTTCCTGTGGCTCCACAGTCTCACTACAGCATGCAGTTGCCCATCTTCAGTTTAGAAATCCTGGGGAATGTATAGTGATCTCTCTTCATGGTTTTATGTTGAGTTTCCTGATGACTAAAGCTGTTGAGCACAATTTCATGTTTATTGACAATTTGGATAGTTTTGTGTGTGAAGTATTTGTCAAGTCTGTCCAGGTATTCTATTGCATTATTTCCCCTCTTCTTACTGATAATAGAATTTTTATGTGTATATACACATGTGCATGTATGTGTATACATATATACACATACACATGTATACACATATTCCAAATATGTGCCTTTTCTTGCATAAAAGTAAATAATGCAAATATTCCCCCCACTATGTGTCATGATTTTTTACTTTTTTTTTTTAATTTTTAATGTTTATTTATTTTTGAGAGTGTGAGAGACAGAGTATGAGCGGGGAGGGCAGAGAGATCGGGAGACAAAGAATCCAAAGCAGGCTCCAGACTCTGAGCTGTCAGCACAGAGCCCAACGCAGGGCTTAAAATTACAAACTGAGAGATCATGAACTGAGCCAAAGTCGGATGCCTAACCTACCGAGCCACCCAGGTGCCCCTTTTTCACTTTCTTAATAATGTCACTTAATTAAAAAATTCTTTAAGATACCCCAACTACAATTTTTTTGTGGTTTTAATTTTTAAAGTTCTCTTTAAGAAATATTTGTCTATCTCCAGGTAATGAAAATAATCTGCTATGCTTCCTTCTAGGAATATTTTATAATTTGATTAACAATCCATCTAAAATTGATTTTTATGTATCAATATCTATTTTTCCTATATGTGCAAAATTCATTCCATGAAATTTATACAAGTAAAATAGTATTTTGTTTGCTTTGGTGACCGACATTTTGCACTCCATCTAACACTTATGAGATTTATTCATGTTATATACCTAATTATAATTCATTCTCTTAGTTGCATAATATTCTAATGTATGTACATACTATAATTTATTCATTCTACTTGAAACACATTTGGGTCATTTCCAGTTACTTGCTTATTACAAATATTGTTTCTATGATCACTTTTTCCTTTGGTGGACATACATATACATTTTACTGGGTACGTATGTTGGCGTCACAGTAATGGGTTAGATGTTATGCACATGTTCAGGTTCAGTAGGTACTGCAAAAGAGTTTCTAAAATGGTTGAATGATTTTACAGTCCAAACAAAAGTGTATGAGCATTTGAGAATCTCTAATTCATCAAATGACTTGGTATTCATCCTGCCTTTAAATTTTTCCTCTTCTAGTAATGTATTGTGCTATTTCTTGCTATATTAATTTGCATTCCCCTAATAACTAGTGGAGTTTAAGAACTTTTTAGATATTTATTGGCCATTTGTATATTTTCTTTTGAGATATGTCTATTCAAGATACTTGCCCAATTTTCTATTAAGTTATCTGCTTTTTTTATTGACTTTTTAGATTTTTAAATGTATTCTAGATGCAAATGCTTTGTTTGGTAGATTCTCTCACTGAATAGTTTACCTGTTTTCCTCTCTTAGTGCTGTTTATTAACACAATTTCTAAATGTAATGTAGTCTAATTTTTAGCACTTTTGTCCAAAAAAAAAAGACTTTTGCTCTTAAATCAAGCAGATATTCTCCTTAAATTTTCTTCTAAATATTTCATACATTTAAAATGAATAAAATATCCAAAGTTATGTTTGATAAGAGCCAGAATATGTTATAACAAAGTTCTGGACTGAATAATTTTGAAAACATATCAAATGTGTATGTGATTCTGTACTCAACTTCCCAACTATCTTCTTTTTACCAGTAAAATATCATGAAACTAACCATTTCTGCAAAGTTTTTAGAAGAGGCTATTGCCTATTTTATGCTTAGTATTTAATCAAACTTTCTGGTGATCTAAAAATTTGAACGAGTTAGAATGGCTAGTTCTATATTTGGCTTTTTATTTCTGAGTTTTATTGTACCAAGGATAGGGTAAAGATCCAAAACTGTTCTCTGTGTAGTGAAGAAAATTGAGAAATGAAAATTAACTATGATTCCTCAAGGTTTCGAAATTGTCTAAATGATGCCAAGGTGTTTCATTCTCACTGATTAAAAATCCACTCTGAAATGTAAACTGTATCCAAGTGTGAGTTTGACAGAAATTAAAAGCATGCTCCTCTTCTAAATGACAGATGCCCAAGAGATTCACATACAACAGATGCCTGGTCACTCACACAAACTCCTGATCATTTTCCAACACTTCAACTGAGTGATTCTGACTGCCATTTGTTCCAGACCAAAGACTTTAAGGCCAGACGCAAATGTCTTTTAAATTTCATCTGATTAATATCCCTCAACAGCATATTTGTCACTTCCAAAGACTCCACATGTTGTTCTCCAAGGCAAACCTACTCTGAACTGATCTGGAGAAGAAATGAGGCGTGTTAAGTAAGTACTATTAGATTCTAATGTGACTGAAACTCAGTAATCCTCACTGCTGGAAATTAAACATTAAGTTCCTGAAGGAGAGACATTAAAAAAGAAAAAAAAAAAAGAGGTAAAATTGTAGTTTAAGCCCTGGTTCGCTAAGTAAGGTGATAACACCAATGTATAGATTTGATCAATGAATAGTAAGTAATATGTTAGGTCATGTAGACAGCATAGAACTCTTTTTTGACCCAAGTTTCCATAAAATTCCTAAGACAAATAAAACCAAGTCTCTAATTTGGCAATGTTCTGAGACGGGAAACCACCCCCCACCCCGCTGCCTTTTTTTTTTTCTTAGTATTTCAAGGTCTCAGTTATATCCTTCTCAGCAATATGTGTTTTATAAGATCTTAAACTCAAGAACGTTTCCAACCTTTGAAATTATGTTTTCTCTTTCGTGAGTGATATTTGACCTTGAAGTGAAATTGGAAACCATTTACCTTTAAAACTCATAAAGATTCATCTTTATAAAACTCATTTTTGTCTCATGATATTACCAAAATACAACTTATTCAGTGTCATAGGAAATGTAGGAAGCAAAAATCAATCCCCTGGAATGCTTTAAGCACTTTTCCTTCTTAAGCTCACCTATTAAATATCTCGTCTTTGAAATGATAACAGAAAAGCATTTTTTCTTTTGACATTACCATATTCTCAGGCTTTGAATGGAACAAAGAAATCCTCTAGACCAGTGCTATGCTATAGAAATCTAATGCCAGTCTCAAATGTGAACAACAAATGTCATTTCATATTTTTTGGTAGCCTCATTAAGTAAAATAAACAAGTAAAGTTAATTAAAAATTTTTAAATGTTTATTTTTGAAAGAGAGACAGAGAGACAGAGTGTGAGTGAGAGAGAGAGAGAGAGAGAGAGAGAGAGAGAGAGAGATAGAGAGCGTGTAGAGGAGGGGCAGAGAGAGAGGGAGACACAGAATCTGAAGTAGGCTCCAGGCTCTGAGCTGTCAGCACAGAGCCATATGTAGGGCTTGAACTCATGAACCATGAGATCATGACCTGAGCCAAAGTCAGACGCTTAATGAGCTGAGACACTGAGGCACCCCAAGTAAAATTAATTTAATACAGTCTATCTAGCCAAATACATAAAAATATTATTTCAATATGTAATAAGTATGAAGTATTAATAATATATTTACTTTTTTGATAATAGATATTTGAAATTCAGTATTTTATACTTCTAGTACATGTCACTTTGGACTAGCCACAAATTAAGTGTCTAGTAGCCACATATGGCTGGTGGCTATCACATCAGGCAGTGTAGATGTAGCATATTTACAGAAATACTTGAAATAAACCCTGATCTTTTATTTCTTTGTTCCTTCTACTTATTCTTTTGCTTTGCTTTGTTTTTTTAGTCATAAGATCGTACATCAAACTGACCTTTGTTTTCTAACTACTAAAACACACTACTGAAGTTATAAAGTCTTGGTAGATATGAATTCCAAGACAGATATTGAATTGCTTATAATTACTGACAATTAGTTTAAAGTTATTTTAATAGTAATTTTTGTTTTTAATTGTTCTCCCTGGGATAAAGCTCTGGCCATCACCCACAAACTATGAGAGCTTTAATAAATCAGTATGACTCACTAAGTTTCAGGTTTCTACTCCTAATATGAGGAAACAATATTTTCTCATATGATTGTTCTAAGAATTTCATGAAGTCCTGCTTATGTACCTAATATAGGGCCTGATACATTATAAGCACTACAGGACATAAATAGAAATGTTTCATGTTTTCTAAGTATATTTCATTAATTGGATAGCACAGATGTTTTCTTTGTCTGACTTTTCATTTACTATGAGAAGCAGAATATTATACTAAGCTTTTCCAAATCTCAGACCTGCCAAACAAATCACATTTATTCAAAGTATTCCTCTGCTTCAAACAGCAAGGCCTCACTGATCTTTTTAACATGGTAATTCAATTCACATTCAGAACACTCACATTTTTTTTCTAACTCACTCTGAATTTTTTCACTGCTTTGTACAAGAAATTCAGCTACATGACAAGATTTTATGGTAACTTCTGACCCAATAACTGCTAATTCTAATGCTAAGCAAAATTTTACTCTTTTAATTTTTAGTAAAAGAGAAGTAACTCACTTAAAAATGTAAGTTTTCAAATGAGTCAATTTCAACTACTTTGAAACATTTTCCTGATTATGCTCCAGAAATGAGAATGTACAAAGCAATCTATCTCATTATATCTCATAAAGATTATTTCTGCTATTTTTATCTAATTTCACTTTTATCGCCCCTCTACCCACTCATCTAATCCATTCTCCACAGAGTGGAGGGCTCCACAGCAGTACCCAGAGTCATTTTTTCAAGAACACATATCAGATTATATCATTCATGTATCAGAGACCTCATATGACTTTCAGAATGAAATCCAAACTCCCTAAAAAAAAGTCCCCACTGACCAGATTCTGTCCTACTGCACTCATTTCTCATCAGTCACCGCTACATCCATTGGTGCTGACCTTCTTTCTTTCTTCCAAAATCTCAGGCTTGACACACAGTTAAGGTATTTGCATTTGGCTATTTTTGTTTTTTTGGCCTAGAATATTCTACTCTCTCTCAATTAGCATGCTGCTCTTATTTCAAATGTCATCTCCTCAGAGAATTTTCTCTGACCAAACTACCTAAAAAAAACAACTAATTAAAATCTGAATTATCCTCTCCCCACTTCCCATCATTCTCTAACCTATTACTGTTTTCTTTATTGCTACTTTCAGAATCTGAAATTCTGATGTATTTGTTGACCTATTTAAGGGACTCATCTCTCTCCCTGTCCAACTAAATATAAATCCTTGAGGGGAAGGACCACATGTATCCTGTTTATGACTGATTGCCCACACCTAGATTTTGCTGACTAATTAATAAAACCCCCACAGAGGAGATATGCTGATATGGTTGGTCTCATTATCAGACATTGTCAAGGGTCACACTCCAGGGGATGAAGATTTTCAAGGCAATGGAAGACCTAGCAAACATGCAAGTAGTAGGAGCCACATCCTGCCCTTGCTTCCATATGGCCTAAGGAATAAGATCCCTAGGGCTCTAGCAGTCTGGGACACCATGTGACCTGTGGAAATGCTCTGTCTTCCCTCTTTCAGGGCCAACTGCTGGTCTGGGACTACTTGCCCCTAAATGAAGACTGGGTTGTAAAGGGAAGGAATAGACAGTAAAATATAGTGGGAGGAAGATGGACCAGATGTAGATGTAGGCTTTAGACAAGTGAACATGACCAAACTCTGTAATCCTCAGAATTTTGGTTTCCTCACCTATAACACAAATGTAATGGTCATCTTTGCCTCATAGTGTCACTGAAGTGATTAAATAGTATAGTCCATGTGAAGTTACCATCACTCATTAACAGTCTGTTAGAGGCAAATATTTTACCATGCTTTATATCTCTTTGACTCCTTTTACTCAGATTCTAGTAGGTATAACCTGAATATTTTATCTCAACGGATTTGGGTAACACAAGAAGAGAATTGCAGGTAATAGAATCATCTATACTGTCTAGGTAACCTTAAATCTAACAAATCCCTAGTGAAAGTGTAAAGCAGCTTTAATTTTCTTTGCCTCTTTTGTATTTTGTGCTTTTTGTTTGTTTGTTTTATTTTGCACAATTCTTCTTTGGGTCCTTGTATAGAGGAACAGTAACCTAGGCCAAAGGAGAATTTGGATATTCCACAGTTACCTTCCAAAATTAAAATTATAATCCATTAACACTGCATTATTATGATAGTTTCTAATAGCTACTTCTTTATGGAAAACCAGTAAAATAAATGTATACCATTAAGTGTACATGTATAAATACTTATAAATATGTTTTTTTGGTATACAAAAGCAAAAGGTAGAGAGACATTTCTGGTGAAGAATGAAGTAAAAAAATACCTTCCTTAAAAATGTAGAGAATTATAAATTTAGGTGCTACCGCAGGAGAATTACATGATTCAAAATGTTTCCCAAGAACAGAAACCAATCATTCAGTCTTTAGAATACTTCTCCACCAAAATAAAAACATTTTTAATTATTGACAGCTCTACAGATGTGGCTTGGGAAGTAAGAAGATGCTATGTTAGTTTATCATTTTGTAACACGCAATATGGTAAAAACCTCTCTGGGGCTACAGTCTCTATTTGTCCTTTCTTTTTTTCCTAAATTCATTCTCCAAAGATATTTACAGAAGTTAGCCAAAAAGCCAAGGGACAGATTAGCTAAAGGTTTATATACAAAGACCTTTCTCCCTTTGTGTATGTAAATTGAGGGAGAGAACTAATCATTCAAGCAGTCATTTCAATCATAAGAAAGAATAGGTTAGAAGGATAAACAATGATTAATGAGAATGCTGTAAGCCAAGAAAGTAAAGGTTCCATTTTAATATGAAAGTGCTGGAAACTTACAAAATAAAAGCGTATCTATTTAAAAAAAGACATTTTGTCAGTGTACAGGAAGTTGCTATAACTTCTTAGAAGTGGACCCTAAAATATGCTTCTCCAGTTATGCATACCGGACACAGCTAAGAGTTCACAGAATATTTACTAAAATCAGATTTCAGGAAAGTGACACAAAAATTAATTTTCTTCGGTTCATATTATTAAAACCAATTGAGGTGATTATCCTTTAACCTTCCAAGCCAGGGTTCTGGCATTTTACAGACTTAATCTATGGACTCTTTAATGATGGAGCCAAGGACAAAGCATTCCATCTGTATTCTACCGAACTACTTAAGGTCTCTACTATTGGATTAATCATCAATTCATACCCTTCCCTTATTTTAAACACAAAACAACATTAGAAGGTGTTAATGATAAATCTATAATTTTATAATACTCTGCAGAGGCATTTTGAGCTGTAGCAATATAGTACAGTGGTTGAGCACATGGGATTTAGGGTGATACAAACTAGACCTGGAGAATCACAGCCCTGTTGCAAACAGCTGTGTGGTCTTGCTCGGGATAGTTAAAATAAGTTGTCAGCCGCTTACACAAAAAGTTCAGATAATAATGAAAACTAATTTGAAATGGTTGTAAGGATTTTAGGAGATACATTTTGAGGTATTGAGAACTATTAGGCATATGGAGAGAATTCCTTAATTGTGGTATTTTGAAGGGAAAAAAATCATTGATGTAATAGCATATACAAAGATGCAAAAGTTATATCAAACTTATAGTTTGATAAATTTTGACAAAGAGAATGCAAATAACTCTATTGTTGTTGGCATTACCATATCTGGTTTTTGTTGTTATTTTTTAATTTATAGTAATGGAGTATGAATTATGTACTCTTTGTGTTTGTTTCTTTCATCAAACACTATGCTTTTATGTTCACATTGTTCTAGGAGCAATGATTTGTTAATTCTCACTAGCTTATAGTATTTCTTTGCATATTTAATCACAACTTTATTATCTATTCCATTATTGATGGACATTCAAGTGATTTTCAATTTTAAATTATTTAAAAAGATACTTCTATTAACAAATTTGTATGCTTCTGGTGACCCTATATATGCATTTCTATCAGGATAGGTGACCCTATATATGCATTCCAATGAAAAATGGAATTGGTGTATCATAGGGTATGTCTATGTTAAGCATAAATAGACACTTTAGAAAAGTTTTCCCAAATGATTATACCAGTTGCTTGTATCTGTTTATACTTCCACCAACAGTGTGAAAATGCTAGTTGCCTCACACACTTACCAAAAATACTATCAGCAATTTTTTTCCTTTTAGACATTCTCCTAACTATAATTGATATATAATAACTTCATATATTAAAAGTGCACTATGATGTATTTTGACATATATATAGGCGTATCTCACATATATATACACACACACATACACATACACGTGTGTGTATATATATACATATGTATGTATATATTGCTACCCGATTGAGACAATAAACATCACCATCACCCATATATTTCCTTGTGCCCCTTGGTAATCTATACCTGCCTCTCTACTTTCTCCTACTACCAACGCGACAACAACACGACACATATATTTATGTGCATTCTGTCCCTAAGATTAGTTGGCATTCAAAAATATTACACAAATGTAATTATACAATATGAACTCTATTCTGTGTGGCTTCTTTCATTCAGCATAATTGTTTTGAGTTTTATTCATGTTATCATGGGTATCAATCATTTACTCCCTGTTAATGTTGACTAGAATATGCCACACTTTCTTTTCTTTACCCATTTACCTATTGATGGATATAACTCTCGTTTCTATTATTTAGCGATAGCTGCCTTGAATATTTATATACAAGTTATTGTGTGAACATATGCTTTCATTCTGCTAGGGTAATAGTAAGGAATAGAATGGCTGGGTCATAGAATAGGAATTTAATTTTTTTTTTTAATTTTTTTTTTTCAACGTTTTTTTATTTATTTTTGGGACAGAGAGAGACAGAGCATGAACGGGGGAGGGGCAGAGAGAGAGGGAGACACAGAATTGGAAACAGGCTCCAGGCTCCGAGCTGTCAGCACAGAGCCCGACGCGGGGCTCGAACTCACGGACCGCAAGATCGTGACCTGGCTGAAGTCGGCCGCTTAACCGACTGCGCCACCCAGGCGCCCCTTTAATTTTTTTTTAAATGTGTCAAACTATTTTCCAAAGTTGTTTACCATCTTATACCCCTATCAACAATACACAAAAGTATCTGTGATTCTTCATCCCGGTCAATATTTGGTATGGACACTTTTTAAATTTTAGCCATTCTAATGTGTATGGTAATTGTGGTAATGTTATATTATTGCATTATTATTATTATTATTCCTATTATATAATTCATATACTTTAAAAATCACCCTTTTAATTAAAATAGTACATTAATATAATTCTACAACCATCATCACTAATTACAGAATATTTTTATATTCCTCAAAATAAACAATCTAACCATTAGTAGTCACTGACAATTACCCCCTTCCAGCCACTAGAAACCATTAATCTACTTTCCATCTCTATGGATTGGTCTCTTGTGAGATTTTCATGAGAAATGAAATATGTAGGGGCGCCTGGGTGGCTCAGTAGGTTAAGCATCTGACTTCGGCTCAGGTCATCATTCAAGCTCTTGGGTTTGAGCCCCTTATCAGGCTCTGTGCTGACAGCTCAGAACCTGGAGTCTGCTTTGGATTCTGTGTCTCCCTCTCTCTCTCCCTGCCTCTTCCCTGCTCTCAATTCTGTCTCTGTCTTTCTCAAAAATAAATAAACATTAAAAAAATAAATGAAATATGTAGGTTTTTTGTGACTGGCTTCTTTCACTTAGCATAATGTTTTGAAGGTTCATCCACGCCAGAGCAAACTCTAAGTCAGGTCAAATAAAGACAAGCTTGGGCACCTGGGTGGCTCAGTCAGTTAAGCATCCTTTTGGCTCAGATCATGACTCATGGTTCGTGGGTTGGAGCCCTGCATCAGGCTCTGTGCTGACAGCTCAGAGCCTGGAGCCTGCTTTGGATTCTGTGTCTCCCTCTCCCTCTGCCCCTCCCCTGTTTTGTGCACATGGTCTGTCTCTCAAAAATAAATAAATAAACATGATACATACATACACACATACATACATACATACATACAAGCTCTGTGAATGTACCTTTTTCAAGGAGCTTCCAGAAAAGTAAAACAATGAAAACTCTCTGTGGATGGGATTTCTTGAAAAGCTCTAAACCTGGCCTGACCTTTCCAGTGAATATTGGGTTGCTGTTTTTCCTAGTGTTGGTTTTCAAAGCTACTATTGAGCTGGAGAGAAAGGAGTGAGAATAAGAAGTTCAAAAACCAAAAATTTCACTGTTTTGCAAAGATTCAATTGCTTCTTGAGGGCTCCTCAGATTGCTCCAAGTATTTGGTAAATTTACAGAGTTCTGAAAAGTTGGTCTTGATAATTTTGCCAGTGTTTTCATTGCTTTTATGGAGTAGCAAGTTTTTGGGTGTTCTTATTTTGCTATTTTGAAATTGCTTTCTAACCAATTGATTTTTATTGTGTGAAAGCAGTCTCTCAAGTCCTAAATGTGTCATTTTGCTAGTCAATTCATACAGGCTATAAAAACTATTTTTAAAATGCACATGAACACCATTATTTCATATTCTAACATACATGTTGGCAGTATGGTGGACATAGAATGCATGAAGAGCTACTCAATTTTGCCATAATCTCTCTCTGTAAAATTTGAATATTGTGTTGCCACATACCTTTGAAGACACCAAGTTTTAAGCTACTTAGAGCAGTTCTTTGAATTGTGAGCTAATATTTTATTACAAGTCTTCTATATATGCAAGTTTATTTCCTGCTTGAATCTTGGTGAGCATTATCAGTCTACTACATAGCTAACTGTACAAGTTTTGCGGTGTGTGTGTGTGGGGGTGTTGACACATTCCAAATAACTGTCACCGAGTGATGTGTGCCAGGGATAGTTTAATATTTTTTTTGTTTTTCCTTTTTTAATGCTTATTTATCTTTGAGGGGGTGGAGGGAGGAGGGATGGGGGGAAGGAGGGAGGGGCAGAGAAAGAGGGAGATATAGAATCCGAAGCAGGCTCCAGGCTCTGAGCTGTCAGCACAGAACCCTACATGAGGCTCAAACTCATGAACCATGAGATCATGACCTGAGCTGAAGTTAGATGCCTAACCAACCAAGCCACTCGGGTGCCCCCACCTTTTTTTTCTTAAAATAGCATGAGACAGTTTTATTTTCCATTTCTCAGGAAAAGAGTACTTCTTCCCTTTCCTTTTCTTCAGTTGTAGAAAAGCACAAAGTAAATTCAACTATAAAATCTATGTACTTCCAAATATTTTAAATTGTTTATCTGATCTCAAGTAAGACTAACCTCACTTGGAGTTTCATTTTTTAAAGGACTGGCTACACCTTTAATGAAGAAGGACAAAGATGTGATCTTTCATCCTTCAGAAAGTTCTGATTACAGGTTGTACCCCCTCCCTGGTGCTTGTGATGAAAATAAATAAAGTGGAACCTTATTGTAATTGACACCAGTAGACATGAAAAGGACCAAACATATTCTAGATTCAGGTGTTGGATTCTGTATATAATATGTGGACATCAGAGGGTATACTTACATAATAACAGCCTACAAACAACATATAGCTGTGTAGTATTCAAAACTTTTACCAGGCATTTATATTATCTGGCAATGTTTTAATAGTTTTTCACATTTTTAGTGCCAAAACATTTTACAGAGAACAATAGGGGAATCAAATTATTTCACGGATTCAATAATGTTATTAATACTTTAGCAAATCTTTCTGAACTTTTTTTTCTTTTAAATGGATACAGGAAGTGATAGAGGAAGGTGGTTGAGAAGGACAGATGTCATTTTTAGTACTCTAATCTTTCTCTTGGGTTTGTCTTTCTGCTTCAGTAAATATAATATGATTACCTTTTCTAACTTACAAAAGCCATTAAACTGCAGAGAAGTACAAAGGGTAAAATGACAAACATTACATAAAACACCATCAAATGTGCATATTTTCTCACATTTGCTTCACATACATCTCTATCTACCTACCTATCCATCTGAAATAAATTATTAAGGATGAGATAGGCATTCATTGTCCCTTCACACTCCTTGTCACCTTATTACACTTACCCTCTTCCCAGGGACAGCCACTGCCATGAATTTAGCACTTATCCATGTTTGCATACTATACCACATTTCTATTTCTGGGAATAATAAATAGTATTTTTCTTGTTTTGTAATTTACCAAATGGTTATCATACTATATGTATCTTTCTGTAATTTGCTTTTCATTTGTCTACAACTCAGTATGAGAAATGAGAAAAAGAGGGATATATATATATATATATATATATATATATATATATATACACACCATGAATACAATTTTTTTTTATTCTGTGTGAAAAGTAATAGAACTGAAGAATCTGATTTCAAATTACACTTAGAAGCACTGCAGAGAAACACTTTAGGGCTGTACAAGCGAAACAAAAATCAGGGAGCAGAGAAATGAATAAATAAGGCATATCAGTGGTATTTACCATCTCAGAAAAGGAAAGAAAGTATCTGACTCCAGGCAGCAATATTCCACATTACAAAATAAGTTAGTTCATTAGTCTGGCACAAAAACTGGGAGAACATCAGAAAACATAATCTTTTAATCTTCAGTATATGCTTTTTATTAATATTTTAGGGTATTTGTTGGAACTTTCTCCACTAATATTGGTTAAATAAATATCTTATTTATATTATACTCCAATTAATTAAAACATGTTTTGCATGGTCATGCCGTTTATTCTACAGCAGACCATATGATAATATTTGGTCTCTCAAAATCAGGGAGACTAAAGAATATTTCTTGAGCACCTATTATTTGCCAGTAACTAAGCAATAAGGCTTTAACAGTAAATAAAAACAGGGTAAGTCTTTCTCTTTTTTTTTTTTTTTTTTTTTAATATATGAAATTTACTGTCAAATTGGTTTCCATACAACACCCAGTGCTCATCCCAAAAGGTGCCCTCCTCAATACCCATCATCACCCACCCTGCCCTCCCTCCCACCCCCCATCAACCCTCAGTTTGTTCTCAGTTTTTAACAGTCTCTTATGCTTTGGCTCTCTCCCACTCTAACCTCTTTTTTTTTTTTTTTTCCCTTCCCCTCCCCCATGGGTTTCTGTTACGTTTCTCAGGATCCACATAAGAGTGAAACCATATGGTATCTGTCTTTCTCTGTATGGCTTATTTCACTTAGCATCACACTCTCCAGTTCCATCCACGTTGCTACAAAAGGCCATATTTCATTTTTTCTCATTGCCGTGTAGTATTCCATTGTGTATATAAACCACAATTTCTTTATCCATTCATCAGTTGATGGACATTTAGGCTCTTTCCATAATTTGGCTATTGTTGAGAGTGCTGCTATAAACATTGGGGTACAAGTGCCCCTATGCATCAGTACTCCTGTATCCCTTGGATAAATTCCTAGCAGTGCTATTGCTGGGTCATAGGGTAGGTCTATTTTTAATTTTCTGAGGAACCTCCACACTGCTTTCCAGAGCGGCTGCACCAATTTGCATTCCCACCAACAGTGCAAGAGGGTTCCCGTCTCTCCACATCCTCTCCAGCATCTATAGTCTCCTGATTTCTTCATTTTGGCCACTCTGACTGGCGTGAGGTGGTATCTGAGTGTGGTTTTGATTTGTATTTCCCTGATGAGGAGCGACGTTGAACATCTTTTCATGTGCCTGTTGGCCATCCGGATGTCTTCTTTAGAGAAGTGTCTATTCATGTTTTCTGCCCATTTCTTCACTGGGTTATTTGTTTTTCGGGTGTGGAGTTTGATGAGCTCTTTATAGATTTTGGATACTAGCCCTTTGTCCGATGTGACATTTGCAAATATCTTTTCCCATTCCGTTGGTTGCCTTTTAGTTTTGTTGGTTGTTTCCTTTGCTGTGCAGAAGCTTTTTATCTTCATAAGGTCCCAGTAATTCACTTTTGCTTTTAATTCCCTTGCCTTTGGGGATGTGCCGAGTAAGAGATTGCTACGGCTGAGGTCAGAGAGGTCTTTTCCTGCTTTCTCCTCTAAGGTTTTGATGGTTTCCTGTCTCACATTCAGGTCCTTTATCCATTTTGAGTTTATTTTTGTGAATGGTGTGAGAAAGTGGTCTAGTTTCAACCTTCTGCATGTTGCTGTCCAGTTCTCCCAGCACCATTTGTTAAAGAGACTGTCTTTTTTCCATTGGATGTTCTTTCCTGCTTTGTCAAAAATGAGTTGGCCATACGTTTGTGGGTCTAGTTCTGGGGTTTCTATTCGATTCCATTGGTCTATGTGTCTGTTTTTATGCCAATACCATGCTGTCTTGATGATGACAGCTTTGTAGTAGAGGCTAAAGTCTGGGGTTGTGATGCCTCCTGCTTTGGTCTTCTTCTTCAAAATTACTTTGGCTATTCGGGGCCTTTTGTGGTTCCATATGAATTTTAGGATTGCTTGTTCTAGTTTCAAGAAGAATGCTGGTGCAATTTTGATTGGGATTGCATTGAATGTGTAGATAGCTTTGGGTAGTATTGACATTTTGACAATATTTATTCTTCCAATCCATGAGCAGGGAATGTCTTTCCATTTCTTTATATCTTCTTCAATTACCTGCATAAGCTTTCTATAGTTTTCAGCATACAGATCTTTTACATCTTTGGTTAGATTTATTCCTAGGTATTTTATGCTTCTTGGTGCAATTGTGAATGGGATCAGTTTCTTTATTTGTCTTTCTGTTGCTTCATTGTTAGTGTATAAGAATGCAACTGATTTCTGTACATTGATTTTGTATCCTGCAACTTTGCTGAATTCATGTATCAGTTCTAGCAGACTTTTGGTGGAGTCTATCGGATTTTCCATGTATAATATCATGTCATCTGCAAAAAGCGAAAGCTTGACTTCATCTTTGCCAATTTTGATGCCTTTGATTTGCTTTTGTTGTCTGATTGCTGATGCTAGAACTTCCAGCACTATATTAAACAACAGCGGTGAGAGTGGGCATCCCTGTCGTGTTCCTGATCTCAGGGAAAAAGCTCTCAGTTTTTCCCCATTGAGGATGATGTTAGCTGTGGGCTTTTCATAAATGGCTTTTATGATCTTTAAGTATGTTCCTTCTATCCCGACTTTCTCAAGGGTTTTTATTAAGAAAGGGTGCTGGATTTTGTCAAAGGCCTTTTCTGCATCGATTGACAGGATCATATGGTTCTTCTCTTTTTTTTTGTTAATGTGATGTATCACGTTGATCGATTTGCGAATGTTGAACCAGCCCTGCATCCCAGGAATGAATCCCACTTGATCATGTTGAATAATTCTTTTTATATGCTGTTGAATTCGATTTGCTAGTATCTTATTGAGAATTTTTGCATCCATATTCATCAGGGATATTGGCCTGTAGTTCTCTTTTTTTACTGGGTCTCTGTCTGGTTTAGGAATCAAAGTAATACTGGCTTCATAGAATGAGTCTGGAAGTTTTCCTTCCCTTTCTATTTCTTGGAATAGCTTGAGAAGGATAGGTATTATCTCTGCTTTAAACGTCTGGTAGAACTCCCCTGGGAAGCCATCTGGTCCTGGACTCTTATTTGTTGGGAGATTTTTGATAACCGATTCAATTTCTTCACTGGTTATGGGTCTGTTCAAGCTTTCTATTTCCTTCTGATTGAGTTTTGGAAGAGTGTGGGTGTTTAGGAATTTGTCCATTTCTTCAAGGTTGTCCAATTTGTTGGCATATAATTTTTCATAGTATTCCCTGATAATTGTTTGTATCTCTGAGGGATTGGTTGTAATAATTCCATTTTCATTCATGATTTTATCTATTTGGGTCATCTCCCTTTTCTTTTTGAGAAGCCTGGCTAGAGGTTTGTCAATTTTGTTTATTTTTTCAAAAAACCAACTCTTGGTTTCGTTGATCTGCTCTACCGTTTTTTTAGATTCTATATTGTTTATTTCTGCTCTGATCTTTATGATTTCTCTTCTTCTGCTGGGTTTAGGCTGCCTTTGCTGTTCTGCTTCTATTTCCTTTAGGTGTGCTGTTAGATTTTGTATTTGGGATTTTTCTTGTTTCTTGAGATAGGCCTGGATTGCAATGTATTTTCCTCTCAGGACTGCCTTCGCTGCGTCCCAAAGCGTTTGGATTGTTGTATTTTCATTTTCGTTTGTTTCCATATATTTTTTAATTTCTTCTCTAATTGCCTGGTTGACCCACTCATTCGTTAGTAGGGTGTTCTTTAACCTCCATGCTTTTGGAGGTTTTCCAGACTTTTTCCTGTGGTTGATTTCAAGCTTCATAGCATTGTGGTCTGAAAGTATGCATGGTATAATTTCAATTCTTGTAAACTTATGAAGGGCTGTTTTGTGACCCAGTATATGATCTATCTTGGAGAATGTTCCATGTGCACTCGAGAAGAAAGTATATTCTGTTGCTTTGGGATGCAGAGTTCTAAATATATCTGTCAAGTCCATCTGATCCAATGTATCATTCAGGGCCCTTGTTTCTTTATTGACTGTGTGTCTAGATGATCTATCCATTTCTGTAAGTGGGGTGTTAAAGTCCCCTGCAATGACCACATTCTTATCAATAAGGTTGCTTATGTTTATGAGTAACTGTTTTATATATCTGGGGGCTCCGGTATTTGGCGCATAGACATTTATAATTGTTAGCTCTTCCTGATGGATAGACCCTGTAATTATTATATAATGCCCTTCTTCATCTCTTGTTACAGCCTTTAATTTAAAGTCTAGTTTGTCTGATATAAGTATGGCTACTCCAGCTTTCTTTTGGCTTCCAGTAGCATGATAAATAGTTCTCCATCCCCTCACTCTCAATCTAAAGGTGTCCTCAGATCTCAAATGAGTCTCTTGTAGACAGCAAATAGATGGGTCTTGTTTTTTTATCCATTCTGATACCCTATGTCTTTTGGTTGGCGCATTTAATCCATTTACATTCAGTGTTATTATAGAAAGATACGGGTTTAGAGTCATTGTGATGTCTGTATGTTTTATGCTTGTAGTGATGTCTCTGGTACTTTGTCTCACAGGATCCCCCTTAGGATCTCTTGTAGGGCTGGTTTCGTGGTGACAAATTCCTTCAGTTTTTGTTTGTTTGGGAAGACCTTTATCTCTCCTTCTATTCTAAATGACAGACTTGCTGGATAAAGGATTCTCGGCTGCATATTTTTTCTGTTTAGCACACTGAAGATATCGTGCCAAGCCTTTCTGGCCTGCCAAGTTTCAAAGGAGAGATCAGTCACGAGTCTTATAGGTCTCCCTTTATATGTGAGGGCACGTTTATCCCTTGCTGCTTTCAGAATTTTCTCTTTATCCTTGTATTTTGCCAGTTTCACTATGATATGTCGTGCAGAAGATCGATTCAAGTTACGTCTGAAGGGAGTTCTCTGTGCCTCTTGGATTTCAATGCCTTTTTCCTTCCCCAGTTCAGGGAAGTTCTCAGCTATAATTTCTTCAAGTACCCCTTCAGCACCTTTCCCTCTCTCTTCCTCCTCTGGGATACCAATTATGCGTATATTATTTCTTTTTAGTGTATCACTTAGTTCTCTAATTTTCCCCTCATACTCCTGGATTTTTTTATCTCTCTTTCTTTCAGCTTCTTCTTTCTCCATAACTTTATCTTCTAGTTCACCTATTCTCTCCTCTGCCTCTTCAATCCGAGCCGTGGTGGTTTCCATTTTGTTTTGCATTTCGTTTAAAGCGTTTTTCAGCTCCTCGTGACTGTTCCTTAGTCCCTTGATCTCTGTAGCAAGAGATTCTCTGCTGTCCTGTATACTGTTTTCAAGCCCAGCGATTAATTTTATGACTATTATTCTAAATTCACTTTCTGTTATATTATTTAAATCCTTTTTGATCAGTTCATTAGCTGTTGTTATTTCCTGGAGATTCTTCTGAGGGTAATTCTTCCGTTTGGTCATTTTGGACAGTCCCTGGAGCGGTGAGGACCTGCAGGGCACTTCCCCCGTGCTGTGGTGTATAACTGGAGTTGGTGGGCGGGGCCGCAGTCCGACCTGATGTCTGCCCCCAGCCCACCGCTGGGGCCACAGTCAGACTGGTGAGTGCCTTCTCTTCCCCTCTCCTAGGGGCGGGATTCACTGTGGGGTGGCGTGGCCCGTCTGGGCTACTTGCACACTGCCAGGCTTGTGGTGCTGGGGAGCTGGCGTATTAGCTGGGGTGGGTAGGCAAGGTGCACGGGGGCAGGAGGGGCAGGCTTAGCTCGCTTCTCCTTAGGTGATCCACTTCAGGAGGGGCCCTGTGGCAGCGGGAGGGAGTCAGATCCGCTGCCGGAGGTTTGGCTCCGCAGAAGCACAGAGTTGGGTGTTTGCGCGGAGCGAGCAAGTTCCCTGGCAGGAACTGGTTCTCTTTGGGATTTTGGCTGGGGGATGGGCGGGGGAGATGGCGCTGGCGAGCGCCTTTGTTCCCCGCCAAGCTGAGCTCTGCCGTCCGTCCGGGGGCTCAGCAGCTCTCCCTCCCTTTGTCCTCCAGCCTTCCCGCTTTCTGAGCAGAGCTGTTAACTTCTGACCTCCCAGACGCTAAGTCGCGCTTGCTGTCGGAACACAGTCCGTCCGGCCCCTCCGCTTTTGCCAGCCCGACTCGGGGGCTCTGCTTGGCCGGCGAGCCGCCCCTCCGCCCCGGCTCCCTCCCGCCAGTCCGTGGAGCGCACACCGCCTCGCCGCCCTTCCTACCCTCTTCCGTGGGCCTCTCGTCTGTGCTTGGCTCCGGAGACTCCGTTCTGCTAATCCTCTGGCGGTTTTCTGGGTTCTTTAGGCAGGTGTAGGTGGAATCTAAGTGATCAGCAGGACGCGCGGTGAGCCCAGCGTCCTCCTACGCCGCCATCTTCCGGAACCTCCCCTCTTGAAAGAGTTAATAATTTAGCAATGTAAGAGCAATGATAAACAAACAATTTCTCAGGTGATGTCACGTATCTAAATTATAAATTACATCAGAATAATGGTCTAGAGAGTTGAATGCCCTGTTTAAGGTGTGGATGGTCACCCAAGGAAGGTCATTCAGATAAGAGGACTTTTGAATCAAGACTTTAAGGAACTGAGGATTAAGTCATGTATATAACTACATGTGTAAATACGCATATAAGTATAAATTTAAGAAAAAATTGCTAAGATTGGAATATAGGGATCTTGAAGCAAGAAAAACAAGTAGACTAAGATAAACTCTTTGTGTTCTAATCCCTAGCAAGAACTGGTAAATTTATGTTTTCTAATTTATTCTTTTTTAATTTTTTTTTAATGTTTATTTATTATTGAGAGAGACAGACAGACAGAGCATGAGCCAGGGAGGGGCAGGGAGAGGGGGAGAGACAGAATCCGAAGCAGACTCCAGGCTCTGAGCTGTGGGCAAAGAGTCCGACGTGGGGCTCGAACTCACAAACCGTGAAATCATGACCTGAGCCAAAGTCCATCGCTCAACCAACTGAGCCACCCAGGTGCCCCTCTAACTTATTAACACTACTGGCTTTGTTTTTCTTCTTATACATAAACTTATGAAAACTAATTGGGGGTTATGTTTGAATTGTTGTTATGAAAACTAATTCGGAGTTATGTTTGTTCGTTTCCCAAATGAAATGGCAGTTCAGTTATGTTAGCCCCAAGTTCTCAGAACTAAAAAGAGACAGAGCTGGAACCCAAACCAATGTTTGTTGGCTCCTTAAGCAGGAATCTTGTCACTTCTATGAAGCAAATTCTACCTCACTTTGGTATAACTTCCTTCCTGATTGTTCCAGAAAGTGCTGCCTTAATTCCTGCCTCAGCGCTTTTCCCTCTGAGATGCTCCTTGCTTGCCTGGACTGCCTCTTCACCATTAGTGAACTTATCCGTGATCCCATCCCATAACCATTCCTGACCACTCTGCCTTCATGGGTCTCTCTCTGTGGCAAATTATCCCTGTGTGTTTGAATGCCTTTCTAAATCCTGCTCTGTTTATCATCTCACACTTCATGTGTGGGTCTAATAGAGATAAATAGTCAATGTTAAAATTATTGATTTTTCTTATTTTTATAATTTTGGCCTTACCCCTGAATCCTGGAACTTTGAATAACACTTAATTATTCTGAGTTGTAACCCAACAAGGTCACTCCAAACCATTATGCTTGTTTACATCTCATTTTTTCACACCTATAGCAACAATATTCTGTGTGATTAATTTTAGCAGAGACAGGTATAGAAATGGGCACATATTATTTGAGTTATATCAAACTTCAATGTTTATTTCCAATGTAAAAAAATCCAACCCTTCATTTTCAATGCTCTTGTATTTCAACTGTTGGAATATCCTGTGGGTCATTATTTAACACTTAAGATGCTAACTCCTCAGTATAATAACTGGCTAGTCTCTTAGTCAGTTTTCCCACACAATTAAAGTTCAACTTTTGTTTGCATCAAGGGTTGGTAATAAGTTAACTGGTCACTAATGATTTTAGTTCATATATTAAGTAAGTAAAATTTGTTGGTGATAATTTGGGAGGAAAACAGCACTGTGACAACTTAGGAGGAGATCCAGAAAGGAATTTGCACAGAATTGTTTGATGCCACATATTTATAACCAATCTATTTTGGTTGGGTCATTATTGTTATTAATAATAATCTGACAGAGTGACTAAAATAACATATCTCACTGGTTTAGACAAAAGCATACATCACTACTGTCTGGAAGCAAATGTAATAGACCTTAAATATTGGAAGTTACAGAGCTTCTCACCTAAGTTAATTCATAACCATCTGGATTTTAAAGTGAAAATATCAACTATCAGAAGGTATACCATTAGCTAGAGAGAGTTTTATCAAACTTGGCATAGTAACTACAGAGCTCATAAAGTGTTCGCATTCTTTCCTCTTTTATCCACAGAGTAGGCAACATGAAGATGGAAATACCATTGTCCAATTGTTGTATTTAAGAATCTAGACTTTGGAATCTTAGCACCACCACTTGTTAGCTCAACACATTAGAGAAATCTGGAAACAGATAGTTTTGAGCCACTCATTATGGTTATTATTTAGAAACAGAACTCCAGAAGTTGTAAAAGAATTACATACATGACAAAATAGGCCTCCAGGTCAAGAAGATCTGGAGTAGAAGATAAGGAACCAGAGTAGGACCTCACACTCAGAACACATACAGCATAGGTACTTAAACTGAACTACAGTGAAGATTTTAGAAATAAAACCTTAGAAAAAACTTAATTAGGACCATGGTACTTTTCTAGGTCCAGCATTCAGGAGCTAGGGTAAAGATATTGCAATGATGCCAGGATGTGCCACACTGCCCCTAACTTGTTTACTCCCTAGACATAAAGACAGACATTCTATCAGGGATCTCCAGAGACTGATTATGGGCATCTCACACCAAATCTACCTCTTTGGTAATTCCCCACCTGTTTAAACACTTCTTTGTCAGTAACCTCTGTGGTAGGTTCTTTGATAGTTTTGTTCCACGTAATATGTATGAAAATGAGAAAACATTTGGTGCCTTTGACAGTTCTGACTTCAAAGTTTGAGCAGGAGTCCAAGGCAAGCCCCATAGCCACAGGACCTTGAGCATAAGGTACAAAACTCATTTGTGGTGCATGAACTTAGGGCATCTTTGGAAGAAATCTACCATTCCTACACCAAGCTCATGAAGATCACAGCGAAGAGTATTAATTAGGGAAGATGGGGACATTTCCATTCCTTCCAACCATCTAGTTGATCCTTTCCCTCCCGATTCTTTCTCATAATTTGCCCCTCAGTCTCTCCACACTTATCCTCATTCTGTCTCACATTTCCTTTGGTACTATAGAGCAGTAATTTCAGCAAGCTAAGTATTTTCTACTTTGAGGTCTGGGTGTTTCCTTTTCCTTACAATAAACTCATAAAACCTGGCACTGGGCAGAGACTATGGGGAAGAGAGGCATGGTTAGTTCAAAATTTCTTTTCAGGACGATTAACACCACAGTTACTAAAGATCCTTAAACTGTACCTTCCTTTTTAATGCTTTACTTCAGGCATCTCTGTGTTTAGATATCAGTATCTTCAAAAACATAACTTTATCCAGTATCACCCAGATCTGTCTGTGGATTCTGGCAAATTTTTCTAAAATGAAAAAAAAAACTATTTTCAGAAAACAAAAGAGTGTGTATGTATCCCTTTTTCTGAATCACTTAACATCTGGACTGTCCTTTGATGGGTGAGATTCAGGGATCTGGCTCACTCATGCCAGAGGTCAGTACTCTTCACCTCAGCTTTAATCCAGTTTATTCCATGCCTGGAAAGTAACCTGAGTGTCACTTGAATATGTTGTGGAAAAAAAAAATTGTGTAAAAAGAAAAAAGTAAATCTAAAGAATTCTGCTGATTCCATTATTCTAATTTTAATTTTATTCCCAAATATTTTTGTGTTTTGATTTTGTTTTTATTTTTTGTTTTGGTTAATGGGTTATTTGATGTTCTCTGTAAATAAAGTATTTATAAGAGATCTATTCTCTGTGGGGTAACAACAGAGTATCTATTTGGTTAGTCTTTTTATGTTTATCTGTCATTTTTTAGCTCAAATCAATTAAGAATTTCATGCCCATTAGATGAGTACAGTTCTCTGATATCTGAAGTAGTGAGTTTTTGTGTATGGACTGTTAATTCATGGCTGAAATTTTAGAAATGAAAATATAAGTTCCATGCCTTTATATTTCAATGATTTAGGGAAAAAAACTCTCATTCTGTATTTAATATTTTCTGTTGTATACTGTACATAAAAACATAGAATATAATCTATTTACTGCTAGCTGGTAATGATAGATTATAAGGTCTGTTAAAATAAAGAGGCACTGTTATGACTGGCTTATAGAGGTTAAAAAGGACATATATAAATATAATATTCCAAACTCCCAAGAAAATAAGGAAGTTTGATTTCTAAAACTTTAAATATACTAGACCAAGAAATTACTTTTAAAAATACCAACTCAGAAAAATTTAAAGAATCCAAGCTCGTATAATTTAGGTAAATCTTTGCAAAAGAGATTAGTTAATAACTACAGTTTAATAAAACATCTATGCCTTCTCTGATTTACCAGTGTTAACTATAATATAAGCTTAAAAATTGGGGTAAAGCTAAATAACTCATTTTTAATATTCAAGATAATGAAAGGTACAAATTTGTGTTTAACTAAATTGAATCATTATTATGCCAAGCTTTGTTTCAATAGTAATTATGTTTTATAATATGCCCACTTGAACATAATTTCCAAGATCTTAAAGTAATTTACAACTTTGAACTGATATTAAGTTAATGGATATTCGTTAGATGCCTAGATCATTTCTAAGTAAGAATAAAATACAAAAACATCGATCACTATGTGTCATTTTAAGTTTAGATGCTTTTGTTTCTTATTTTTATATGCTACATCTTAGAGGCATCTTTGAGTGTGTAAGTGAATATATCCTGTTCCTCCTGCCAACCACCATTTTACCATTCTGTCATTTTGAAAAGTTGTCTAACAGCTGTTAGTGGTTGTAGAAAGTTGTGTCATATGTATTTATCGGTTCTGCAAATCTGCTAAAATGGAGTATAACAAGATACTCCTTAACTATCCACATCATCTCTTCCCCTGAACAAAGCAATCATAAACAGGATTTGTTTGTTTGTTTATTCTCTAAATCTATTTACAGTCTTCAAACTCACTGAGGATCCCAAAGAACATTTCTTTATATGAGTAGGTGGGTTATAATTAGTGATATTTACTGTACTGGAAATTGAAACTAGAAAAATTATCAAATGCTTACTTGCTGATTCATTTGAAGGTAGAAATGATATAGAATCAATGTATGTAACATATTAGTAATTTTACAAAGCTGGTTCTGAGCTCAAAGACATCTGTAGATCTGTCCTAAGTATCAGTTTGCTCCAGACTATGGAAAAGCATAACACACAAAACTGTAAAATTAATTTTATTTGACTTAATTTACTGCATGAGTCTGGAAAGCTATGAAATGCATTCAAATCTTAGCAAATTTATTCAGTTTTTGTTCAGTTGTTTCATTGGTTTGTTGTTTCATGCCTTAGCCTACAATATCTTCGGGTCATTCTTTTCTAGGCAATCTGCTGATAGCACAGATTCTGTATCTTACTGAAACACTTTTCTTCAGATTGATTTTAAATCCTTGATTATTTAAGTAAATAAAACTTGCTCAGTTATGATGTAGCTAAGATTATTTACAACCACATTACTCCTATGTTTATTTGTGTTTTACTGTCACTTTCAAATGTGTAGCTAATTAGAATTTTTCAGGCACTTATGGTTCTAAGTTAAATTTTTAAATTATCAGACAGACAAAGTTGTTTTGGGGTTCCTGAATATAAATCTTAAATGTAAAATAAAATAAAAGTGTTAGGCTATCTTTTATGCTTAAACTATCCCACAGTAAACCTGGAAATCATAAAGGTGTATTTTTTTTTCACCTTATAAAAAGACAGGCTCTAGAAATAATTAGCATATTTGATATATTATTATTTATGGGTTTCACTGGAAGAAATGTCAAATGGAAAAGCTGCTCAACCGTCCATAGTTTAAATTTATATAATCAAAATTTTATTAATATGACTATTTTAGAGATGGCACATTTCACCAAAAGTCTCCATAGATTAGTCAATGCTCTTGCTCTCTCTGTTTTAACCTCAGAAACACTGAAATATGTAGTTAGAAATAGTTCTGTAAAGGTTTTCTATATTCATGAGAATCTTCATGATGGTTTGCCTAATGATATTAGACAAAAGCAATCTGTTAGCAGACATAAATTATTATTTAAAATAGAATTATCCTTTAATCCAGCAATTGCACTACTAGGTATTTACCCAAAGAATACAAAAATACCAATTTAAAGGGATATATGCACCCTGGTGTTTTTTGCAGCATTATTTACAATAGCCAAGTTATGGAAGCAGACCAAGTGTCCCTTGACAGATGAATGGATAAAGAAGATGTGGGGTGTGTGTGTGTGCGTGTATATACATATGTGTATATATATATATATATATATATATAAAATTACATATATATTACATATACACATATATATTATATTACATATACATATGTATATGTAATATTGTATATTTGTAATATACAATATATGTAATGTATATTACATATATATGTAATTATATATATATATATATACACACACACACACACCCTACATCTTATATGTGTGTGTATATATATAATATATAATAATATAATATAATATATTATTATAATATATATATATTTAATATATATAATTATATATACACACACACATACATACAATGGAATATTACTCAGTCATAAAAAAGAATGAAGTCTTGCTATTAGCAATGACACGGATGAAGCTAGAGAGCATTATGCTAAGTGAAATAGAGAAATACAAATACCATATGATTTCACTCATGTGGAATATAAGAAACAAAACAGATGAATACAGAGGGGAAAAAAGAAAAAGGAAAACCAAGAAACAAAGAAGTATATAGAACAAAGGAATAGTTACCAGACTGGAGGCGGGTAGTGGAATGGGTGAAACAGATGATGTGGATGGAGGAGGGCACTTGTGATGAGCACCAGGTGTTGTATATACGTGTTGAATCACTAAGTTCTATACCTGAAACTAATATTACACTGTATGTTAACCGGAATTTAAATAAAAATTTAAATGCTTCTATGGTTGTAACTGCCATTTTTTAATTTGGATCTAGCATCTTCTACACCATTAATTTTCAAATTGACCATGTAAATCAATACTAAAAATGGAATTTGTTGTTACTTCTTTAATACAGATATTTAAGATTCACTTCAGACACAATGAGCCACTTTAGAGTCTCTGTATGCTATATGTTCTTGGTATATTCTTACTGAGGACTTGGTATTGTGTGTGCGTGCATGTGTGTGTAGACATATATATGTAAATGTTATCTCAAGATTTTTTCCTTTTCAAAAATTGTTCATTTATAGCATATAGCATAGATGTAATGTTCGCTATATTCTTTGAAAAATATCCTTGATCATTTTGTTTACAGACATTTTATCTAAAACTTTTTGGCAGACTGTCCTTATTATCTTTTTATTTCCCCTCATACCACAACATCAACCTAATTTTCTTGTCATTTGTATTATTCTTCTCATGAATTCTTACCAGATTTTTAAGTTCTGAAAAGTATCAGTAATAAGTTAGCCACAGCCATTTTGAACTTCTGTATCTACAGTTTTTATTTTACTTTGATTCTTCTATAAGTGTTTTGCAGCTGTAGCCTGAGTTCTTATCTTACTCAAAGAAGGATTATTTCAGAGCTCTGTGAAAAAGAACTATGCCATGTATTTCAAACAATTGAAGCTTCAAAGAATAGACTCTGGAGTACAGACTTCTAATGGCATCCTTTAGACAACTTTAACACCACACACGGCTACTAAGTAAGAATTTCCAAAACTCTGTCATTGGAAAGCAGAGGCATTCATGAGATTACTGACCCAATATCCAGTGAAGCAAGAATTAAGTAGGACTGAGTGAAATGATAAGAGATGGTGTTTTTTAAAAAAATATATATATATATACATGTTAATAAATTTTTTAATATATGCATTATACATATATTGTATATGTTATACATCCATATACTATATATTTATACTGCAAATGTTTTACATATATATTACATATATACACACATACATATTATACATACAAACACAGAAAGCCTTTGTTTTTGAGCTATCTGTAAATCCTAAAAATTTAATAATTTAATAAACTGCACTGGTTGCCTGAAATGAAACTTTCAAAAAATGGTACATTTTCATGGACACCCCAAAATTTAAAAACTGTATATCTATTCACTTTTAATGGCAGTATAGTTATTTCCATAGGTTCTTTAAAAATCTGTCCTCCTTTTTCCAGGTCATATTGGAAATGTTGGTTATGTAACCAAAGACCTGCATAAAATGTAATGTTCAAGAATGATGCTCATATAACTGGGGTTGACCAACCACTTTTAAGGCACTTATGGAACCAATTCTTACAAAGCCTTCCCAGGAAAAGTGGTTTCTGGGTTTATAGGGTCCACCCCTATAGGAGGTAAGCAAGGTCACTTCCAGACAGGTTGGGGACCTTGGGATATTTTCAAGACCATTAAAAGAAAGGAACTTACTCAGGTATGTATAAATTGTGGGTAAAACCTGGTGGAAAGAGTTTGTTGGGTTTGTCTTCCAACTTCAAATAAGGGACTAAAAAAACCCAGCCTGAGATTTGTTATGAAAACATCCAGCATAGCAAATTTAAGAAGGCCTCTTATGGTAAGTTAGCACTCTTTTTGCTCTTATGTAAATAACCAGGTCAAACCTAGTAAGACTAGTAGCTTTATTTTGTGATCAAATAAAATCATCTTTTTACAAGTTTTTTTTTTCATCATAATGGAAGAAACTATAGGTGAAAATCTATTCAGTGGAAATTATACACTGCTTGAAGCAAATCTTCCTCTGTTACCTGATTCTGTTTCTATGGGAGCTATTGTAAAGCTCTGTAAGTTGCAAATTACTGATAGCAATGCAGAATAATTTTTCAGGAAGGAAAAGATGTCTTGGGTGCAGATGACAGGTACTCAAACAAAGAGAATCAGGAACGTTGATTTCTTCCCTGTCTTCATAATTCAAGTCTTAGCCTCCCCACACTTCCAATATTCCTTTTTGTGATATGTGAGACTGTGTTCTTAGCTTTCCTGGAGCTCTGATGGGGGATGTTGCTTCCTGTTTAAGCCAGTTTAACTTTGTCTACCTGAAGCTGTATAGAGTTCAGAAATGTGGAGAAAAGGAGATGGAATTCGTGATCCAGGGCAGGGGATTAAACTTTATTTCTTTTTTAATTTCAAAAGATATGAAGATTTTAATACTAATTGTCCTTTGGTATTTTTCTCTAGTGAGAAATTATGTATTTTGAATATAGTATGTAGTTTTAAAAATAGGATGTTGGAACAGCTGCAAATAATAGAACCCAGGATGCTAGTGAGTGTGTAGCACCCCTGTCACTGTCCCTCCATGGCAGGGCGTCCTTTTTTATTTTTAAATGTTCATTTATTTTTGAGAGGGTGGGAATGTGAGCAGGAGAGGGACATAGAGGAAGAGAGAATCCTAAGCAAGCTCCGTGCTGTCAGTGCAGAGCCCAATATGGGGCTCTATCCCACAGTGAAATCATGACCTGAGCTGAAATGAAGAGTCAGACACTTAACCAACTGAGCCACGGAGGTAGGTGCCCCAGGGTCTCCTTTTTGAAGCCAAAGAAAAATCCAAATAGGAGCTGAATCTAGCACATATTTATGAATGAGCTACTCAGATACTTTAAACCTCGACCCCGAAGTGCAGCAGAGATAGAAGACACCATTCACCTATTAGAAGAAATAAATATACTGGAAGGGGAAATATTTTGGGTTTGTGAAAATAAGCACTACCCTTTTCACAGAATTGGCCAGCATAGCATGTTTCGATTACACGGCCTGAAATATTTCTTTGAAATAATTTTTTTCTCTGGGAAGGTAGAAGGATGAGGACTCACAGGAAGAAAGATTATAAGTAATACAGACCAAAAGACACTGCCCAGGGCAGTAGCATGGGAAGCCTAAGGAACCTGACATCTGAGGCTCCTCTATGTGCCTTCCAGGGAAACCAACTCTCTGAGAGGCATGGGAAGAGGATGCCTCAGACACAGTTGTTGGTTCTTCTTCAGTGTTTGCAGGAAGTCTGTACTTGTATCTGACCTGCTTCCTCCTCCTTCAGGTATTTCAGACCCTGAGAACTGGCCTTTGTTTCTCTGCTTTGCAGAAAAAGGAAGGAGATCTGCAATCACAGTAATATTTAGCTATTGGGTTCTTCCTATTACAGTAATATTTAGCTATTGGATTCTTTCTAGACCTCAAGGACCTCTTGTGGGTTGACTGCCTTCCCTTGCATGAAGTCCACACCTTAGACCCAGCCTACTTTGTAGGGTCAGATTCATGACTGACATTGGTCCTGACCTTTAGTATCTCTACTATCACAAGAACAGACTAGTTGGATCCCAGCCTGGACTCTGCTTAGAAGCTAACCCCTGTTTCAAAGGAACCTGCTGATTTTCCTCTCTTCTGGGATAAATCTGTAAGTAATGGCTTTTGCCTCGGTTTACTTTTTTGAAGAGCCTGTACCTACTGGGACAGAATCTGAAGTGTTTCTTTCTCAACATTCTTTCATTCTATCATCCTTTCATTCTGTCAAGAGTGGTCCCCAACCTTACATTTTCTGAATTCCATCCTGATTGAAAACATCTCTTCTTATTTTGAGTCCAAATTAGTGTCATGGTTCATGCTCATGCCACTTCAATGTGCCCTTCTCTTCTCCAGTCCTCCAGTTCAGTTGCAGTGTGCCAGATTTTGTCTTTGATGCATGGAGTGAGGACTGAAAAATATATTTGTTTTGTGCCCCAGTTTGATGTGACTATGTGCCCATGGTCAATATCAAAATGAGTGTATCTCAAAGATATCCGTCCTTTCCTATCCATATGTGTGGGTTAGCAATAGCACCAGGCAGGTTGGGTAGCATCTTTTTTGTAATCATTTCTTTATGATCTTGTTAATGGTTTGTTCCAAGGAACTGAGGAACCTTGGCTGTGGAGTCTGCTCCTGAAAAAATGGTGTCAGAGAGAAGAATGGCTACCTAATAAAAGGACCAAGACTGTGTATCTCTCATCTGATGCAGTCATATAGATCAAGGATCTTGATAGGTCCTTTTATTTCTTACACACAGAGCCATAGATTAGTTGGGTTCAACTTCACCCCTTTGAGTTCTTGGCTTTGATGTCACCATATTCAAGATCTTTGTAGACTGGAGTTTTTGCAGGAATTCTTGTTCATCTTCAGGTTTACACTGAGAATTTTCTCTGTTCTCAACTCCAGCTTTTTAAAGTAATCTGTTCTTTCCTTTAATCAGTCCAGACATAGAACTCAGTACCATCTTGAGGTTTACCAAAAAATAATCCACTTCCACAAAAAAAGCATGACTGAGAAGTATAACCTCTATTAAATATATATTAAGAGTGACAAAACAGTAAAGAGGTACTAGCACACCCCATGATAAATAGCTTAATTTCTCTTGGTAATTGTTTACCTTTCTTGTCCTTTTGAGCTGCTCTGCCGGGGGACTATCAACTCCCCTGTCTACCCATAGAGTGCCTACCCTGATGGTAATCTTTCTGCCAGGTCCCTATCACCCCAAACATTTGTGAATTCTCCCATACTTATACTAAGCATTCAGTACCTATTCTACTCCAACATGCATACCTAAACCCATCCTGATTTAGAGAGTGGGTGAGAAAGACTCCTCAGCAAAATTGAAATTCCTATGAGAGTACCTGGGATTACACAGAGTAGGACTTATAGTTGTGTTAAATTCTATCTAAGGTCACTTCCACCATAAATGGTTGCTTGATTTTTCTCTTTTATTCTCTAACTTTGCCCAAATCACTATTGGCTTGCTAATATTTTAAAATAAATAATAAAATTGTTTTAGTTAGTTATATATGCATTCGCACATATCCGCATGCGACTCATACACAGAACACAAAGGTATTAATGACAGTTTCATTATTAAGACTACAAACTGCTGAAATCAAGCAGTGGCCTGGGACACAAAACTTTTCTACCCATCTGACAAGGTTTTATATCAGAGATGACTGTTCCTTACCCCCCCACACACACACCACATTCTTTTCTGTGACAAAATCTCCATAGCCACCCCACTTCCTCACCTCTCCCAAAAAAACCTTTACACTTCAACTTGCTCCACGACCCCTATCTCCCTCTATTGCTGGATATCTTTCAGTTTGGAAAATTCCCATCACACATCCTAGCATTTCTGGTACTGTCAGTTATGTAAAATCTCAACATACAGATTTTGGGGTAGGATAGGGAGTTCAAGTCCCTCGTCTGGCACCTATAAGCTGTGGAAACTGGTGTAAGACATTTTATTTCTTTCATAATCAATTTTCTTATGTATAAGGAAATTAGTAAAAAAAAAGATATATAAAAAAATCAATCTATGTAAAAAATATCTACACACAGATTCATACAGGCACATGATGAAGACTCCTGAGGAAGGAGGAGAAGGAGGAAAAACTAGCATATATTTTAGAAAATATAATATAAAGCTACCATAGTTGAAGCAGCATGGAACCAAAAGAGGCCTAGACAGGAAATGAGGAACGAACCAGAAAGGAGTTCAGAAATCTGTTTAAATATCCATGGAAATTTTGTATTTGATTCCAGTCATTTTAAGCAATTGGGAATAAGTTGCAGTCAACATATTCTGTTGAGGAAAATGGGTAGCTGAGAAATGGTGATTCAGGGGAAGGGTGAGTTAATGTTCAGGAACGGCTGGGTACTGACCTTCCTCTTCTCCCACAGGTAAGACCAGGCACCTGCCAACACAGAGCTTTCACAGGGAAATAGCCTGTTTCCATACATTTTCTTGGACTGATAATGAAAGCCACTCATGAAAGAGGGCTTTGTATAGCAATAACTCAGGTTTGCAGGCCCAGCAGGACCTGATGAAGTGAGCAGTAAATCATCCTAGCTGTTTATATCATTCAAGACTCTTAGGGACAAGGGAGATGCCTGTTGAGAAGCACTGTGTCTGCTTCTAATCTGGGAGGGAACCTCTTTTTTCAATGCTTGGTGAGTTTCTCTCATAATGTGATTTTTCTTCTCATTAGTCTATGAACCACTGAATACCTTAAGAACCCATCTTGACAGTACTAAATTAACTCTTTACCTCAGTTCTACTATGAAAATACCAATCAAATCAAAGATTTAAAGTTAAAAAAACACAACAACACTGAAGAATTTTTTTTCACAATAATCCTACAGTGGCAAAGATTTTCAAGTATGGATCAAAAACAATTTTCAAAAATGATAAGCTCAAGTATATGGGGAAAACATTTCTGTAATTGGGAAAATATATATATGTGTGTGTATATATATATATATATATATACACACACACACATACTAAATATATATATGTGTGTGTGTGTATGTGGAGATTATATATATCTTTATATATATCTATATGTATATCTATATCTACATATATATATATATATATATATATATATACACACACATATACATATAGATAAAGATAGAATCTCCACATACCAAAAAAGCCTAAAATTCTGGACAAACTCGGAGAATCTATTTCCTAACAATCTAAAGAGCTTATTTTCTCTATAAAGGACTCTTATAAAACAAAAATGTATATAAAACATTCAGTAGAAAAAAATGAGTCAATGATAGGAATACAGCTCAAAGAAAAGTAATACAAGTAATTTTAAACTTTTGACAGAAAAGTCCTTACTCATAAGAACTGCAAATTAAAGCCACAAGTTGCCATTTTTTAAACTGCATGATTGGCAAAGATAAAACAGTTCAGTAAGTCATCATATCAGTTAGGACAGAGAGGAAAAGGCAAATTCACCTTTGATTACCGTGAAGAATAAATGGTTTCAACTACCATGGAAGACAATTCCATGATATCTTTACAAAATTGAAATGCATATGCCTTCACAACCAACTCCATTCTTGGAAATGTATCCAAAAGATTTACTAATGGGTGTATATTGAAGAAATTTCATCACAATATCTCAATGACGGAAAGGGATTGGAAATAACAAAAATATTCATCAGCAAAGATCTAGTTAAATAAGTCATGCATATTCATACAATGTCAAATGATCAAGTAGCTTAAAAAGAACTGAGCCATTTCAATGGTGTGATGCCACCACCTCCAAGATACATTAGAAGAACAATATAATAAAAAAAGTGTACGGTATGTTAACACGTGTGTTAGAGGATAAAGGCGACTTATCTCTATGTTCTTATATATGCATAGACAACTTCTGGGAGTGAAAAAAAAGTGGGAAAGTTAGTGGTCAATGGATAATGGTACTAGGGGACAGGGAGCAGGTTGTGAGAAGAACTTGTGTTTACTGAATGGTGTTTTCAAATCACAAGTCATGAACATCTATTACTTTTTCAAAGAATGAATAATTTCAGAAAAAAATCTATAATAAACAATAGAATGATACATTGGTCATCTATGATAATTTAAGCATAGAAGATGTATGGGTGCTTTTTCCTCCATTTAAAAGTATATATACATTGAGGGGTGCCTGGGTAGCTCAGTCAGTTAAACGTCTCATTCTTGGTTTCAGCTCAAGTCACAATCTCGCAGTCCCTGGGTTTGAGACCTGCGTTGGGCTCTGGTATGACAGTGTGAAACCTGCTTGGGGTTCTCTCTCTCTCTATCTGCCCTCCCCCACTCACTCGCTTTCTCTCTCTCTCAAAATAAATAAATAAACTTTTATATATTAATATATTATATTATATATTATATATATTCAATATATTATATATAATTATTTATTATATATATTCAAAATGTGTTTATTATGTGTGTGTGTAAATTTATGTCTCTGCTTAAAGAATAGTTTTTTAAGGTACTATGTTCTTATTGATGTCTTGATTTATCTTAGTAAATTACAATTCAGGCAGTCAAAATAATGTCATGAAATGAAACAAAAGTTTTGTTTTGAAGAAGAAAACGCTAAAGAATAACCAAGCTAACAACTATATTTAGCTCTTAGCATATTTCACGAGTGTTTTATTAAAATGTTTTTCATTAAAATTGGTAAAAGTTTTGAATTTTTATCAGAGTTGCTTATTTTTGAAGAAAATAATGCTTAAATCTGAAAAATGACGAACTGCATGGTTATATTCTAGATTTTATACTTTTATTTAAGAAAAATGTGGTGAACGCAAATTAACCCAATAAATAGAAATATCGAAAAATTATCCATTTTTTAATCTTTTTTATTTAGCTCATTTTATAAACATTTTGGCTACTTGAAGAATAAAATTATCCCTCTGAAAGTTATGATTATGATTTCAATGCTAGTTGCCTGTCTCAATTAGCAAAGACTTCTTGTGGATCTTTAATAGTGAGTTAACCAAATACATGGCATACTCAGTGGCCAAAACAATATCATTTAAACATACCTATATAAATTACCAGTTATTTTATTAAAAAATATTCAAGGATGATTATTATTAGCAGAGTTTAATGAAACTTATTTGACTTATTTAGTATCTAGCTCTGCATCTTTGTGAGTTCTCTCTCATTCTCCCTTTGATTTTCCTCTTATTATAAATTCTCCTTTTCATAAGAGGAATCATGGTAATTAACTATGAGGAAAAGAGGATTGGAAACTCAATCTGTAAATTTTTATCTGATGGTACTATTCATATTTTCTATCTATAGAGTACAGAATAATAAAGTTACAGCATTTGTATTTGTTACAAGAACATGTTGTGTGGATTTCTGGGAATCATGCATTTCTCTCCCCTTTGCTTTTTATACTTAAAAAAAGATTATGACAATGGAAGATAAGTATTTGCATAACATATTTAAAAACCTAGATCCTATGTGACCACTGATTATGTAAACATTTTCAGATCCCAAGATGATAATGTGAGGACAAACAGCTTATTTGGGAGCTGACCCTGCTAAGGTATTAAAAGATCAGGGAAGTGAGACAGAAAGGGAAGACCATCTACAAAGTATACATTTTCATGTCAAATAACTGGATGTTAACCTTACTGGGATGAAGCAGGGGGTCAGGATGGCACAGGTGTCTCAGGGTTATCTCACCAGGGGATTACTGGCTGAGCGTTGATTCTCTGGCATTTCAAGCCTGCAGAGACCTAGGGAGAGCACAGACTTGGACAGCCAGAGAGAATCCACAGAGAGAAGTCAGAGCATTTGTACTTCACCATGGTAATTCCTGAGAGGGGATGGGCAGGAAGCCTCAGGTCTGTCTTAAGTACGTTGGCAATTACTTAGAGTGATGGTGCATTTGATTATAACTTCCTGTGTTCCAAAGTTTCAAGTGGGTCTTCTCTCTCTACTGTCCTAACTTGGCCAATCCTGAGTGTCAGGAGCTGGTAAAGACTTTTAGACTGGGCTTGTCTAGAAGGGGAATGAAGCCAGCTGTAAAGCTAATGAACACCAGGTACACTATGGGTATAGTGTTCATTTATGGTTGTGTATGAAGATGGTATTCTGCTTCTACAAACATATTAAGTTTTTCTTAGGAGATGCTGCTCCCCCATGCACACACTTTGAGTTCTCGTGCAGCAGGATAAGAACATGCCAGTTCAAGTCAGGACAGTTTAAATCAAGTCAGTTTAAATCTTACGATCTGGGCTAAGAATACAAGATCCCACTTTTTTGCTCCAGAAATAAAGTTGGAAAGATTTTGGCCCTGGTACCTCTGTCTGACATGTGATCAAGGGGAAGAGGCCCTCTCTGGGAAACAGTCACCACAATGAAAGAGAGAGCTGGGCGCAAGAGAGAGAAATTAGATTCAGGAGCATTATTTAGGGGTGCAGGCCCTTTTACATCCACACCCAAAGGTCAACCCTGGGTAACTGGAACTTCCTAAAATAAATCAACCAGAGCAAAATTTTGGGATTTTACATTTTGGTTTCTAAATGCAACATTAGGTTATTAGATTATAATATAGGAAATTAACATCCTATTTAAGGCATTTTCAACAATAGGCCAAGTCTTTAATAGAAACTAGTGTGACCTTGGGTAAAATCTTTGGCATCCTCAGTAGTAAACTGAAGTATTTCACTACAATGATATAGAGGGGTTGAGAAGGCTAAAAAAGCTAATAAATGTGAAGTCCTTTCTATGGCTCTTGGCACGTCTTGTTTTGATCTCCATGAAAGCTAGGATTTTATCTGTTATCTACTTTTTTAACAACTATAAATCCAGCACCAATTATACTGCTTGCACAGAAAAAGCCATCAACAAATAAGTATTGCACTAATGCATGGATGGAAGGAAGTAGAAATGATATTCAAAATACTGAGCAATTGTTATAGTACCATTATTGGATAGCACATACTGGATAGACATAAACAAATATAGCACTATTGGTAGGCATGCCTACTGAAAATGAGGAGGGATGAATAAGAAAACAAATATTAAAATGCAAATTATATGTAAATATTTCCTTATATACAGTATTTGGTACCTCCCACCAGTTTAAAGCTTTGGATATCTTTGGTTTTGCCTTCAGAGAAGCTTATATGTGGTGATATTGCCTACTGGTTACTATTTTATGAAAAAGAACATTACTAGAATACATTTCCTTGATTACAGGACTCTTTTATAGACTTCTTTACTCTTGAGAAAAGAATCGTGAATGTACATCCCTCCAATGCTTTCTCTTACAGGCAATGCCTGGCCTGTATTATATAATTCTGTTGCTAAAAGGATACTTTGAGATTATGTGCTGAATATATGGACAGCACTCGCATGGAAGTAACTTCATTTTAATGAAGTCTTAGAATACTACTGAGAATCAGAGAGCATAAGGTCAGGCCTTATGTCACATGGAAAGATGAAAGTACAGCCAGAATGCAAACCCAGATCTTCTTATCCTTAGTTCTTTAAAACATGCAAAGCCTAGGTCTGCCATCTGACAGAATCCAGCAGGAAAACTGAAAACCATATTTTGATCAGGTAATCTATTCAAGAATTCAAGAATATACCTGTCAAGTTGCATGCTATTTTTTATCATCTCATTTTTCTAGGGTAACTTTCCCATAGTCTCCAACTACTCCAGGAATACCTCTCCTTTTTAGCTCCTCTTGATAGGTCCTCAGAAAATAGGAACTGATTTAAATATACATTCATTACCTCCCTGAACAGACATTTGTTTAGAGCCTTTTGCTTTCAAGCATAAGCTACTGGACTCAAACCTATTTAAGTAAAACATAGAGTACCCTAAATCCCCTGCACCAAAAATAAAATTGTAGTATTCAGCATTCCTCTTAGCCAAAGTCAATGGGATATTTCACATTTGAGTCAATTGGTGATTCAAATGGTCTATTCCTAGAATAAACACTGTTTTTTCCATGGTAGGCCATTGATAGAGCGGAGCTGAATCGTATTTGACATTCATTGGATTTGGCAGCTGCCATCTCTATTTAATCAGTTACTCATAAGCATTCTTCATTTGTCATTATTGTTTCTACATCACAAACAAGTCAAAGATCAGCAATTATTCGGTACTTTGGGTTTCAATCAAAATAAACCCAACAGAGTATATCAGTCACATCCCATCCCACAATCTTCCATTTCATTGTAATTTCAAGAATAATTGCTCCAATATAGTGGATGAGATCCTCTGAGATAATTTTCCTTTCTTATTTATCAACAATCACAAAAAACTACATTTTAGTGAACCATTCATCTTCAATTTGTGATTTTCCCCCCTTTGTGTACAAAGTAATTGAGTAGGAGTCAGGAATAAAAGGTAAGCATTCTAGTTAAAAGAACAAGTTCTCTAATTGATTTTCTACTTCATCTCATAAAATCCCTTTGTTTTATATAACTATCCCTTTCTTGAAAATGTCAAAAAGGAAATGACCTTTGCAGTATTTTAAACTAAAATATGTATCATAGTATTACAATTATCTTATAAAAGGTCAGAAAATATTTCCCAATGTAAAGACTGTTGGTCCAGAAAGCAACATAATTTTTTTAATTATACTACTTAAAATCAATGAATGTGTATAAAAATTTATGTAATTATGTATGTGTGTGTGTATATATATATATATATTACACATGTACACACACACACACACATATTTCATATGTACAAAATGTTCTTTTTTTCTGAAACATGACCTGCTGTGTATTTTAAATAACTGAAAAACACCTAAATTCCTCAAGGGTATTTATTGTCTATGTCCTCTATTTTATGTTTGTATTCTTTCTCTAGCAAACATACTGTAGGCAAGGAATACAAGGGGGGTACATCATACACACATAGGAATATCAATACAAGGGAGGTATTCAATAATTGCTTACTAACTGCGTATGATGAACTAAACTTTAAAGGCTCTAGAGAACACAAACTACTTAATTGTGATAATATTTACAGTCTTACATTATAATGTTAATATAGAATAGCTTAATGTTTATATTAAATAATATATATATCAATAATAAAATACTATATGTTATACAGTAGATTATAAATAGTGATACTATAAGACACAATATAAAATCCAAAGTTCTAAGTACTGGGATAATACTCAGAAACTGTCGAAAGAGGGGTGACTGAATAGCTCAGTCACTGAAGCATCCAACTCTTGATTTTGGTTCAGGTCAATGATCTCGTGGTTCATGGGTTCTAGCCCCACATTGGGTTCCGCACTGACAGTGTGGAGCCTGCTTCGGATTCTCTCTCTCTCCCCCTATCTCTACCCCTCCCCTGCTCATGCTCTCTCTCTCTCTCAAAATAAATAAATAAACTTAAAAAAAAAGAAATTGTCAAAATATATTTTTGCTCATCCATATGTATAGTTTCTTTAAAAATAGTTTAAAAACTGCTGAATATGTAGAAATAACTTAGTTACTTCTGAAACAAAATCATAAAATGTTTATTTTCTACAGATCATAGGAAGAGGAGCATGGCATTACTACATTATGGACTTTTAGGGAAATAAAATATATCTCCAAGATCCCATGCCAAAACTCCCTGTTATGTAAATTATTTCCCTAGTAACTAAGTTATTAAAGATGTAAGTGCTTTGGCCCATATATCTGGGCTTTCAAGGGAGAAACAAGTATGTGAAATGCGGCAGAACAACAGGGGTAATTCCAATGATTAGAGCATCAGAAATCTATTTGTGTGAGAGATATGCATTAAATGGTAAAAGTACCTGACCTAGTACTTAGATACTTTTACTGGCAAGTAACATAAACCAACTCTGGAAGCTGTAAGCAAATGGATGACTATCTACTTAAGCAATACTATGAGTTTATAGAGCATTGGGAGTTTGGAGACCCAGGCTTAGCAAAATAAAGACACATGTTAAGGTAGATGGCTACTAAAAACACAGACTTTTTCTTTTTGAAAGGAAAGGTTTAGGCACCACTGTGGTAACTGACACAGCGAATGTCTCCTAAAAGTATTCTACCACATCATTTAACCAACATTAAAAATAAGAGACTGTTAAAAACTGAGAACAAACTGAGGGTTGATGGGGGGTGGGAGGGAGGGCAGGGTGGGTGATGGGTATTGAGGAGGGCACCTTTTGGGATGAGCACTGGGTGTTGTATGGAAACCAATTTGACAGTAAATTTCATATATTAAAAAATAAAATAAAATAAAATTCTAGACAGGAGTATCCAATAAGCTAAACTAACTCAAAGCTAAGTTAAATCTAAGCTATGCCCTAGGGCTTAGGTTGGAGAGAGGGAGGATCTTATTACTCAAGCTTCAGTTCTAGAATGTAAAGTATAACCTCTCACCAAAGCTATGTGAAATGTAGAATTATTCTTTGATAGGAAGAAGGGGTGTATACAGATTTTTTAAAAAAGCAAATATTCACTACACTTATCTATGACAGTAAGAAAACAGTTCCTCCATTCTAAACATGGGTCATTTCATAATAATCTTATGAAGTTATGGCATTCACTCATTCATTCATTTAACTTGTGTATTATCCCTCCCAATGATTAAAATATAGATTCCATAAGAACTGGGATTTGGGGCACCTGCCTGGCTCAGTTGGTTAAGCCTCGGACTCCTGGTATCAGCTCAGGTCATGACCTCCTGTGACATGGAGTCCTTGCTCTGCATTGAGCATGGAACCTGTTTGGGATTCTCTCAATCTCTCTGCCTCTACTCTGCTCACACTCTCTCCCTCTCAAAATAAATAAACATTTAAAAAAAGAAGGAGAAGAAGAACTGGGATTTGCCTCTGTTCAATGCTTTATCCCTGATCTAGGCAAAGTATTGGTAATCATCACATCAATAAATATTTGTTGAATGAATGGACAAAGAAAAGGACACTATAATAAGTGGAAAGCAGTACTTTCCCCAGTGTCTTTGCCCAATTGAATCTTTTTGAGTCCCTTATGACACAACTTTGAGGTCTATTTGCTATTTCAAAAATCTGTTATCACATAAAAGCCTTGACTAAAGGGAAGATGAGAAGCTTTCCACTGTCTTTTAGAGATTTAGCAGTTTTATCCCTACATCCCTTGTAGAATGCAATCTTTGACCTACTTCCTGTGATGGACAGTGTGCTGGAGTTCATAATGAACTTGTGAGGACAATGAATCACATGTGAAGCAGCTGCTTCTGCTTGGTCCCTCTGAAATCATTTCAAGCTTCAAAAAGACCTATTCTAAATTCCAATGGAATTTTGAATATAAATGTAAACTGGACTATACTGGGTAGTTTCAAATATATAATTCAAGAGGAAGAGTCAAAGAAAACAACAAAGATTCGAAATAAGTGGTGTTAATTTTTATTAATAAAAATGTAGGAAAGGTATTGAGTATTTCTTTGTTTTTCTGTGGGTAGATGTGGGAAGATAACTCCACATCAAGACTTCAGATCAGTGTCCAATAATTCTGCATGATGCCTTCTGTTTAAAACCTTCTGGTTCTCTAACACCCAAGTCTAGGTACATGTCTTACCTGAACTTTCAAGATGTCTTCCCTTTGATGCTTTCATTACACCCTATTTTTTAAAATTTTTTAATGTTTATTTTTAGAGAGAGAGAGAGGGAAGGAGGGAGGGAAAGAGAGAGGAGAGGGGGAGAATGAACACAGGGAAGGAGCAGAGATAGGGAGAAAGACAATCTGATGCAGGCTCCCGGCTCTGAGCTGTCAGCACAGAGTCGAACGTGGGGCTCGAACTCACAAACCACAAGATCATGACCTGAGCCAAAGTCGGAGGCTCAACCAACTGAGCCACCCAGGTGCCCTCCTTATACCCTGTTTTAGTTTAAAATTTACCACATGTTTTTATGTTTAGTTTATTTATCTATATATTCTTACTCAAATGTTATTCCAAACATAGACTATGTTATCAATATCATCTTATTGATCATGTGTCCCTAGAACCTAGCTCAGCATTGTGCAGCACACAGAGCTTCATACATTTTCCTTGAAAAATTAATTCATCTAGGGTGAATGTAGTTCTATAACTTACTAAAAATCAATGATAAATCTGATTTCTCAGTTAAATGAAGAAAGGTAGCATGTTAAAATAGCAAAACAATTTATATCCCTGAACATGGAATGAAATTCCTTTTTATTTGATAAATAGTACATATTTGCAAATTTAAAAAAGAATCAGTGATATATAATTAACCAGCAAGGACCATTTCCTGAAAATGAGAATAAAGTATAGAGACAATAATATAATTATCACTTTTCCTCTCTTAAAAGGTTAATAATGAAGGGGAACTAAGATTGTAGTCAAGCAACCAGAATAAAAGAAGAGGAAGAAGAGGAAGAAGGAGGAGGAGGAGAAAGAGAAGAAAATAAAGAAAAAAGAAAAAAGAAAAAAGAGGGAGATAAAACTGCTGAAAAAAATAAAGTTTCTCATCTTTACAGTCTGCCTGCGATTACTTAGGGGAAAAAAAAAAAAAACCGTCACCTTGGTGGCTAGTCAGTTAGTGTCCTACTCTTGGTTTAGGCTCAGGTTATGATCTCAGTTTCATGGGTTCAAGCCCCACATTGGGCTCTGTGCTGACAGTGCAGAGCCAGCTTGGGATTCTCCCTCTCTTTCTCTCTCTGCCCCTCCATTGCTCGTGTTGTCTCTGTCTCGCTCTAAATAAATAAATAAATAAAGTTAAGGAAAAAAAAAAGAAAAAAAATGATTAAAGACTAAAACTCCCAATGACATGTTGTTTATGCCATAGTGCTTTTAATTGCATTCAATGGAGATTTCAGAGTTCCCTTGAAAATAAACTCGGCTCATCTCAAGGTTCTTGGGTTTTCCAGATGCCTCTGGACATCCCGTAGTTTCTGCAAAACTTTTGGCCATTAGTAATTTCCAAATTTCATAGACTTTACCAGCAGGAAGAATGAGAAAAGAGTTCCTTTCATATTTATAGATAATAGCTTTAGCTGTAATAGGGCCCTTTTCACAGATGGCATGGAATAAAGTTTTGCTAGATGCTATAAAAAAGAAAAATCCTCTAAGTTTTCACTTCTTTCTAAGAGGCATTTGCTTGAAAACTAAGGCAATCAATTCTTCCCCAAAGATTCAGTGAGAGGGCAAAACTCTTACATGCAAAAAAAAATAGGCCTCATAAACATTCAGTGTACCACACATATTCAACATAATGCAAAGTGTTGAATCATCCTCTAAAATATTATTTTTAATTAAGAAAATAAATATAAAGAAGAAACAATATTCATAATGAGTCTCCACATAGGTTTTGTATGTAATCATTGCTGAATGCTTGGGAAAATATTCTTTTCAATCATAGTAGTCCCTGAACATGGTATGTATTCTTTGTCAAAAGATATATTAAACAAAAGTATATAGCTGAAAAGTGATCATTTCCTTTAACCCCAGCCCCCAATGCCCTAGGTCCCGTAGTAAGGACAGCATTTCTTAGAGTTCCCTTCCACTCTTTGATGGACTTGAGGATGAAGGAAAACTAAACTACTATTGTTTTCATCTATTGAGATTTTGAAGTTGTTGATTTCCAAAGCATTCTCTAGCCTATTTTTTAGTCAAAGGACTAAAATTAATTATTCTTTCCTTGTTTTAATTTTTTAACATTTACTTAGTTTTGAGAGAGAGAGAGACAAAGTGCGAGTGGGGGAGGAGCAGAGAGAGAGGAAGACATAGAATCTGAAGCAAGTTCCAGGCTCTGAGCTGTCAGCACAAGCCTGATGCAGGGCTTGATCCCACAAATTATGAGATCACGACTTGAGCCGAAGTTGGACCCTTAACCAACTGAGCCACCCAGGTGCCCCGATTATTCTTGTGTATTACTCATATTCATATATTTTTTATAACTTATTTTTTGTAACTTGGAAAATCTATTGACATTAGCTCATGTTAATTCACTAATTCTTTTTAACTGATGCATAATATTTTACAGTATTTATGTAACATCATTCATATGTCAAATTGGTTGAAAGAATAAGTGTAGCAGAAAACTCCAGATGGACTTGAGTTCCCATAAGGAATAAAAGTGAGTGAAGAGAGCAGAAATAATAACCACGGTGAAGTGAGAAACAATCCAAGAATAAAATAAAGATCGAAAGGGGAACAGGCAAGAGACAGAAGTTTCCTAAAATGTAAATTACTAAGAAAGAAAGAGATACAGACAGAATTACTAATCACTGTCATCTTTCTCACATTTATATTTATTACAGAACCAAGAATAGTACCTGATACATCACCTATTTAGATATTATAAAAATAACTCTTACCACTTATTGGAAATGTAATATGTGGCAGGCATTATACTGTGTGTCCAGTACTTGTACTAAACTGTGAAAACTTCTCTTCAGCAAGTTTACATTTGCTTTATTACTTAGTGAACACTTTCTAGCTTCCCCTTTCTTTTGCAACCACATATAATCCATCAGTAAGCTCTACGGTCTCTTCTTTCAGAATATAACTCATTTCTCATCACTTTTCCAGCTCCCTTCTAGTCCATGCCACTTAATTTTTAGGAAATATAGAATAAGTTAACATAAGAAATTTCTGACTAGTTTCCCTTCTCCCACACTTTCCCCCATCCAGCAACAAAATGTTTTCAGCAGTAAATTAGATGTCACCCCTCTTACTCAAAAACTTCTAATGGAACAATAAAGCTTAAGTCGTGGCTTACAAAACCAACTATTTCCCCAACCTCAATTCCTCACCCAGCTCACTTAGTTCCAGGACACTGGCTTCTTGTTTTGACTCAAAGCACCATGTTCATTCCTCCTCAGGACTCCTTCACTTTCTGGCTCCCATCCGCTTTGAATGATCCTTTCCCAGAGCTTTCCACAGCAACTCCCTCACTTCATCTAATCTTGATCAAAGGCAATTCCTTAGGGAGAATCTGACTACTTTGTTTAAAATAACCTCATCAGATAAATACTTCACAACATTATAGTTTTCTTCCTAGAATTAATCACTGTTATTTATTAATAATGGATTTTATTTTGTGGTGCCTGGGTGGCTTAGTCGGTTAAGTGTCTGACTTTGGCTCAGGTCATGATCTCGCAGTTCTCATGGGTTCGAGCCCTGCATCAGGCTCTGTGCTGACAGCTCAGAGCCTGAAGCCTGCTTCAGATTCCGTGTCTCCCCCTCTCTCTGCCCCTCCCCCACTTGTGCTGTCTCTCTCAAAAATAAATAAATGTAAAAAAAAATAATGGATTTTATATTTTTTTTTTATTATCCACCTGCCCTGTTGGAATATAAGTTGCATGATGGCAGAAATTTCATCTGACCTGCTCTGTATCTTAAGGACCTAATAGCAATGTTTGGTGAATAGGGGTCCCCTAAATATTCATGGGATAAATATTGATTAATAATGCTTATTTAAGGAGGTCTGTTTTTGCTTTTAAGCTTGGGATATTATCAGTTCCCTTTTTGTTGAGTGTGCTTTACTATATACCATCTGAGCTTAGCAGAAACCCAACTAAAGCTAGATATTTTGTATGTATACAAGCTGAAATTAAGATTAGTGTAGCTTCCTTCACAATAATTCATTAATACTATCAGTGTAACTGTTTAAGTTATAAAAGCTCAACCTAGCTTCTGCTAGCAATTGAGAAATGTAGTGTAATATTTTCTTTCCTGAGTCCACTAGTTCTTTACAAATCATCCAAGAAGCTATGTACTCTTGATGAACAATCTCAGACTTCAAGACATTTGACCCACAAGATAGCTTGCCTATTCCATCAGCTTTAGAAATGATATCAGTTTTGTCCCTTCCTCTTTGCTTTATGTACTTGCAATTGACCAATTATTTCTTGCAAAACAGTAACCTCTATACAGATTGAAACTTCAATTCAAACAAATCAGAGAGGGTTTAACCACTTGAGTCCATTGAATCATCCCAACCAGTGAACAGGTTAAATGTTCCCGTTGTGTAGAATAAGACATTACCTCCTCTCTCTGACTCCGGAGTCTGTTGTACTAGGCAGCCACTGGATTCAAATCCTGGCTCAAATACCTCCTAGCTATAGGAGCTTAAACAGGTTGCTTAACCTTTCGAAGTATTGATTTTTAAAAAAAAAAAATTTTAACGTTTATTTATTTTTTTGAGAGACAGAGAGAGAGACACACAAACGTGAGCAGGGAAGAGGCAGAGAGAGAGGGAGACACAGAATCTGAAGCAGGCTCCAGGCTGTGAGCTATCAGCACAGAGCCTGACGGGGGCTCGAACCCACAAGCACTGAGATCATGACCTGAGCCAAAGTCAGATGCTCAACCAACTGAGCCACCCAGGAGCCCCTCAAAGTATTGATATTTTTATTATAAAAATAAAAAAAATAGTATTTGTGTAATAGGGATATGGCATGATTTCAAAAATCAATGCCCTTGGTAGCTATTCATCTAAATGACAAGAGCAGTCAGGATTCTTAGTGAGAAGCAAATATCAGAATTGTCTAAATAGTCTCAATGGTCATGAGCTTGAGCTGAGAATTTTGGGGCTATATTTTAGAATATCTTAATGAACGTATTTTTTTGATCCCTCCGAAAGAAGTTTAATTATTTAACACCAACAGACTATAATTATGATGAATATCTTCTCATAATAACCACTCACAATGCTTCCTTTGGCATATGCATTTACTAGATTAAATTTTTATTCAAGAACATGTTCATAGGATAACTTCATAGAACCCAGATGAATACCCAGTGCTTAGTATCACTAACTCTAGAGTCCTAGCAACCTAGGTTCAAATCTCAGCTTATACCCTTCACAGTTGAGTGACCTTGAATAAGCCTTTAAAATATTCAGATTATCAAAGTAGATGATTTCTCAGTTACAAGAGTAGGCGCACAACTCCTCTGCATCAAGTCAACCTCAGACTAACAGTAATCGTAGAAGTTAGTATTTATTGAGTGCTATGCTTACCACAAGTGTAGTTACCATCTGAGATGGTAGCATAACGTATAATCAAATTGCATCACTATGTTGTGTACCTGAAACTAACATAACATTACATGGCAATTATAGTTAAATTTAAAAATTTTTTAAATATATCTTTATTGAGTGTATGCTATGGGTTTAGCACTCTGCTAAACACTCCATTTGTGATATCTCATTTAATCAACACAAGTGACTTATAAAGTTGGCGTTATTTTATCTCCCTTAGTTTTCAGCTAAGGAAACTAAGGTAGTGTTTTGTGTTCTAACTATATCTCTGTCTGTCTGGGCTGCTATAACAAGATACCAGAGACTAGATGAACGATAAGCACCAGGAATATATTTCTTACAGTTCTAGAGGCTGAGAAGTCCGAATGAAGGCAAGGCAGATTTAGTGTTTGGTGACTCATAGATGGTGAATCTTTTCATTATGTCCACAAGGGGTTAAAGGGACAAATGGGCTCTGTGGGGTCTCTTTTATGAAGAACAGAAATTCTAATCATAAGGGCTCCACTTTCATGACCTAATAACCTCTCCCAAACCCCATCTCCTAATACTACCACTTTGGGCAGGGCCGGGGTGGGGGGAGGATTTCAACATATGAATTTTCGAGAGACACATTCATATCATTGCAACCAGCTAGCAAGTGGTATAGCTAGCATTTAAATTCATTTTGCTTCATTTTCAATGGTGTTGTTAATCGGGTGTTAAATGATCTCTAAGCTTTATTTAAGCAGCCTACCCTTTTCCAAATGCACTTTTCCTTGAGAGACCACAATGCAATTTCTTCAAAAAACAGATAAAAGCAGACTTGCTATTATTTAACTAGGAAAGGACCCCAAACTCAACTTTCTTAGACTCCTTGCTCCTGTGAGGTAGGTCCTGCAGGGACCAAAAGATTAGAAAATTCTTTACCTAAACCAACCCTCATCTATCTATAGCATGCATGTATCTAGCCACATGTGGCCATTTGCATTTAAATTAATTAAAATTAAAAATAATAAAATATCCAGTTCTTCAGTCACATTGGCTCCATTCTGAATGCCCAATGGCCACATATGACTAGTGGTTACTGTATCAACCAAGATATAAAACATTTTTATCAAGACACAAATTTCCATTGAACAACACTGATATAGAGGAAACCTCCAATGGCTGTCCATTATGATTAGAACACAATGCAACATCCTAACACACTTTTCCTTGTCTGATAAAATCCTGGACCTTGCCTACTTCTTTGATTTTACTTTGTACCAATGTCTGTTGTTCACTATGTTCCAGACATACTGGCTTTCTTTATGTTCTTGTATTTGCTAAGCTCTTTCACGTGTTTTTTTATTTTGTTTTTGTTCATTGCATTATTCCCCCAGATGATTACATGGCTGCCTTTCTCTCATCCTTTTGGTGCCAGCTCAAATATTGCCTTCTCAAAGATCCCTTTCCTGATTATCCTACTTAAATTAGCCCTTCCATCCCAAGTCTTTTTCTCTTCTATTACCCTATTTTATTTTCTTGCAGCATTTGCCACTTTTGGAGTCTTTCTTATTTGTTTGGTTAAGTATGTTACTTTTACTCTTGAATGTAAATTCTAGATATTCAGAGACCTTGAATATCTGGTTCATAGATGCACCCTCATCTCTAAGCTCAGTGATTGCTTATAGTAGTTACTCACTAACTGTTAGTTGAATAAAGAATATTAGAGATGAAGAAGTTCCAAAGAGGTTAAGTTACTTGTCTAAGGTCACACAAGTGTGTGATAAAAATACGGAATTTGAGGGGCGCCTGGGTGGCGCAGTCGGTTAAGCGTCCGACTTCAGCCAGGTCACGATCTCGCGGTCCGTGAGTTCGAACCCCACGTCAGGCTCTGGGCCGATGGCTCGGAGCCTGGAGCCTGTTTCTGATTCTGTGTCTCCTCTCTCTCTGCCCCTCCCCCATTCATGCTCTGTCTCTCTCTGTCCCAAAAATAAATAAAAAACGTTGAAAAAAAATTTAAAAAAAAAATACGGAATTTGAATGCAAAGAGGTTATCAGTCTGAAACTGTGACTCTAATAAAGTATTACTCAGAGGGAAAATGAGGTAGAAGATGCTCATGAAACAACTCAAAAGCTAGTTGCAATATGCTAGGAGTCAGGCTGTGCCATGAAGCATGCGGTTCACTAGATACAAAGAGTCAAATCACAATAGGAACTATTGGGATTTGAGGGACCCTGTGAATTGGGCAGCGAAACTTTGCAATGAAATGTTATTACCTGCCAAAGGTAGCCTCTGAGGTAACCCCAGCCTGAAAGGCTAGTGAAAACGTGCCTGCCATAGGACCAGAGTGGTTCAATTAACAGCAAGAGAATCTTGTAGAAGACAGAAAGGGAAGACTTCAGGAGACTGATCAGAGGACCATGGCAGAAGGACAGCCGATCAGAGCACTGCTGAGAAAAAGTATAAAGTCGATCAGCCAGCAGCACTAATGGAGGGTCAGAAGGAATTCATGGTGAGAACTAGAAGGCCCCGAGCACAGCTGGTAGCAGCAGGAAGAGCTGGCAGGGTGAGAAGAAGGAGCAGCTAATCAAACTGTCTACCAGGCTTATTAGACAAGCAGTGGGATCAGACAGCAGGGGTAGGAGATTCAGCTGCAGGAGGATCAAAAGGATGGGAAAGGCAAAGACAGAACAAGGTCAGTCAGGGGTCTGGCTAAGAGGAGCAGCTGATTGGGTAACGGTGTGATCAACCAGCTGTGACAGCTCATCATACAGTAAAGAGAGCCAGCAATAGGAGGAGCAAGGAGGGCTGAGGGGCTGAAGCAATTTATAGAATGGAGGAGTCTCAGAGTCACAAGAGCTAATCAAAGTTGACAGCAGCTCCACAGAGCTGGGGGCTGGGCTGCTTGGAAATTCGCAGCCTGTGCCTTTGGCCAAGGGTTTATTTTTCACACCACAAGCAGAGCATGCTACTCAGCTGCTTTCTCGACTATCCTAAAGCTCAGGGGACTGTGATTTGAAGTCTCCTTGACAAAGCAGGGCAGAGGCCAAGTCTCAGCTCCTATCAATATGGCAGCCTGATGCCTGCTCTGGAACTCTGGCCAGCCCGACTCACCCAAGCTAATAAATATGCAGACACATCTCTCTCTTTTTTTTTTTTTCTTTTTCTTTCTCTCCCTCTTTCTTCACCTTTGTTTTGTCTTTTAAACATAATACAGTGAAACCTTGGATTGCAAGTAACTTGTTCTGCCAGTGTTCTGCAAGACGAGCAAACATTTCTAATAAATTTTAACTTGATAAATGTGCAATGTCTTGCAATACGATTAGTGGCACTGAAAGTCACATGATCACAACTGAGCCAATGGTTCTTAAAATTCGCTTTGATACACAAGTGCTTTGGATTACAAGTGTGTTTCTGGAACGAATTATGCTCACAAACCAAAGTTTTACTGTACTTTCATTCTTGGAAAATTCACACAAAGAATTCTAACGTTAAATGTTTAGGTCAAAATATGACCTATCAAGAGCTTCAGAAACGCCTGTTCTTTGTTTTTTCAACATTAGGTACACTCTCCACACTGAAGCATTATTTTTCCCCATTAGTACATTGTAATTTTTTTTCTCTTATAACACACAGAGACACTTAAATAGTTTAAAATTGCATTCTTGTGGGGCGTCTGGGTGGCTCAGTTGGTTAAGCGTCCGACTTCAGCTCGGGTCACGACCTCATGGTCCGCGAGTTCGAGCCCCATGTCGGGCTCTGGGCTGATGGCTCAGAGCCTGGATCCTGCTTCCGATTCTGTGTCTCCCTCTCTCTCTGCCCCTCCCCCATTCATGCTCTGTCTCTCTCTGTCTCAAAAATAAATAAACGTTAAAAAAAATAAAATAAAATTGCATTCTTGTGAAGGGGCTTATACAATCAGTTTTGTAAAGGAGAAAATGAATGTAAAGTTTGAAAAACAAAAATTTCCCTATTTTCTTTCTGTTGATTGCTTTCAGACTTTCTCCTACTATGAGTCTGTTACTGCCAAAACCCATTCTAAATGTTTAGAAGGCTAGTTGCCCATCTCTAACCTTTGTTCTCCTTGTTTGTGACAACTTGAGAATCAAAAGGCACACAATAATGATATCATCAACCTTTTTGAGTACCTACTAGGAAAAATGATATAAGAACTATTCATATTCCTGACTTTACTGGGAATTGAGGCTCATAAGATTAAGAAGATTAAACAAAGCTGCATGCTAGAAAGTGGAGAAGTTAAAATGCAACCGTGACTCCACTCATCTGTATGTCACACGGCCCTTGTGTTTCCAACAAAATTCAAAAACACTGGGTGCAAATTTGCATCGGTTTTTACTGCCCATCCCACTTTTGTTATCTTCAACAAACAGACTAAAGGCAGCTTTTTGCCAAGGCTTGAAATTTCCATACATTATGAAAAGTAGTCTGCATACATTTATGATATAGTAGGTAACATTTTTTCAAGAAGAGATATTGCTATATTTGGAAGGTGCTATGGCCAGAGTGAATTAAGCATGTCCTTATCATATCCCTTTATGACCTTCTGCATCATCTGGATAAGGATCTGGACCAAAAAAAAAGAAATTAAAAATGTGATTTTAATGTATGAAGTAATTTATTCAATATTAACTGGCCTTGAAACTGTAATAATTAAAATAATGGGGTACTATAATGGGGAACAAGAATAGACAAGATGATTAATTAAACAGAATAGAAAATTTAGATTCAAGTAAGTATAGGATTTAAATTAATATAAAAGTGACATTTCATATTGGGGATAGAAAGATGAACTTCCTAATGGTACTGGGTTAATTTCCTGACTATTAAAAATAGTAAGATCTTTCTGTTACAAATACAAAATGAATTCCAGATAGATTAAATTTAAAGCTGGTAGAATCTATATTGGATGTACTTTAGCCAACATGTATAAAAATTTTAAATTTTTAAAATATGCTTGCCTTTTGACCCAACACTTTTACTTTTAGAAGTGTCCGTCACATTATTGTCTATTCTAACAAAAATGAAACCTTCATGATAAAATAAATATCAAACAACAGGAGAATAATAGAAATAAAATACAGTGTATACTTTTATAAATGGGCTAATAATTTGTGCTACAAAACTCATATATTACTTCTGTAAATAGACAAGTGACCATTATTTTAATTCAATATAGAAAACATATGAAATATATATCCAAAGAAAACTACTATAAACTCTCTGAAGCCAGAAAGGGCATTTTTGGTAGTAGTGTCATTTTATTCCAAGTGGGGTCTAGAGTGGCCAGCACTATAATATACTTAGTAGGTGCATAACAGATGTGTGATAATGTCAAATCTCACACTTCAAAAATCATTCCATAATTTTCCAAGGTTAATTTAAAAACATCATAATCCTCACTGACAATACCTTAGGTAAATGCTTAGAAACTAATCCTTTAGTGAAATACTTCTTTCCCTAATTGTTATTAAAGCCTTAATATATAACTTATAATACTATATTATGAACTGCATCCACTTCAGCTCTAAACTACTGAATAAAAATAACTAAGGAAAAGTTAGAAAAACTGGGTAATTCTCTCATCTCTGCAATCTTCCTCTTCCCCAACAAATGTAGTTCAAGGAGACTCTCTTCCCATGAGAACTTTTGAAGGATCTGTTATTATTCCAAGCTTAGCTGTAAGTGAAGAATCAGACTCTGTTATTCTATTCTATTATACATGAGTCTTTCAAAGAAGCAATACATTTTTATCTTCCTGCCCTCTCTCTAGGAGTTTGAGAAAAAACAGAAATAATCATTCCTTACTAGTTCATGACATGAATCATAATGATTGTTTTAGTCAATGCTTCAACATCAAAGGCATTATACGTAAGAGTCATAAATACTTTGGAGATTTTGAACAACAACAAAAACAAGAATCCCGAGCACTGGACTAAAGAACACATTAACTTAATTACTTTGAAACATAAATAGTATCACTAATTAAGAATAGTAATTCACAGTCAAGCCAAAGGGAATTTGGTCAAACCCATTTAAGTCTAAGAAGTACACTCATTTCTAAGGAATATTGATCATTAGCAGTAATATGATTTGGGAATCCAATCTGGGATATATCTGTTCAGGAAAAAGTTAATTTCTAAAAGTATAATGGCAGATTTACAGAAAGGAGATCACTATCAAATGTGGCAGATTTCTTTGCTAATTTTTGTTTGCTTGTTATTTTGTCATTGTTACTCTTTTTCCTATTAAGGATGGAATGGTGTTGAAGAAATTTATACATTTCTAATGCTGATGGTTTAGAAGCATAATGCAAGGACAGGGATCAGATAAAGCACAAGTGATTCTGGGATTGAATCCAAATTCTCATTAAACCAAATGGACTAACCCATTAGATATATAATATACAAATTCATAGTTAGGTTAATGAAGGAATATCTAGAGCAGAAGTAGCAGATTCAAATACTTACAGCGGCTAGGAAGGTATCACAGATGTGCATATTGGGTTGTAATTATTTAGAATGGTACAGATTATTAGAACATACTTAAACCTTCAAAATTCAATTAAAATAACTGTAGTAGGAGGTGAAGGAGGATACTAAAGGTGACTTCTAGCTCAAAGGTGGCCAGTTATGATCTGGCAAAATGAATAGTGTATGTAAGTAAGCATATCCCCAATATGAGAAACCCAAATCTTGGAATCTCTGTATATAAGAGAACCAATCTGTGACCAATTAACATTTCTTCTTTACTCAAGAGGTAAGGTCTTTGCCGCTTGCTGAGGAGAGATACGACACAGTCCCCATTCCCCAGGAGCTGATAATTTAGGGAAGTTATAATGTAAATTAATTTATAACACATGGCAATTAATTATGGTAAATGCTATAATAAATATAAATACAGTGAAGAGGGGCATCTACTAAAAATAGAGCTAGTGATATCTGCATTGAGTCATTAATCATAAACAGGAATTACTCAGCAATGAATGTGAGAAGGAGCTCACAGGCAGAAAAATGGCATATTACACATATTAGTGATTAGACTTCTTTATCATTCTCTTCCAGTCTTCATTTCTCAATGTATAGTGGTTACATAGATCTATAGACAGACAGATAAATAAAACATGCTCACTCATTAGTTATTGTTATTATTGTTATGGTAGGGCAGTATAAATTGATATTTGAACTCAGCCAGATCTGGACTCAATTTTGCTTTCTGAAATTTACTAGGTGTGTGACCTAAAATATGTCACTAGGCATGTTTCTCTCGGTGAAGATAATACTGACCCACATAGCTATTGTGTGGATTAAATGAAATGACACACAGAAAGTTCAGTTCCTACTGCATAAGAATCCAATACACATTTTAAAATTTTATTTATCAAGGAAAATAAAACGCAATATCCAGAGTTAGATAAAAGAGGAAAACTGAGATTAAATTGAAGGGATATTAATTCATCTACATTATTACTTTAGACCAAATTTGGTAATAGTTATTTCTTTCTCCAGAGAAAGCAACTGGGTCATCGGATGTGACTTAGATGCCAGTGCTGGGTCTAGGGAGAGGGCTTCAGGAGACGAATATTGGTGAATTGTTAGCCAAGGCCTTAGTAGGAGTGTTCCTGAGTTCAGACAACTTTGAATTCAGAAACAGAGCCAGCTGTTTGGTTGCTGTGGTTTTCATTTAGGAAATGTGGGCTGAGATGATAGGATTTTGGTTTCCTGTGTTATCTTCCATCAGAGCCCTGATACATTTCCTTATCACCTGCACTGTATCTCACATGTGGTGATTTTTTTCTGTTGCATTGTCTAGAGCTACAGCCTTGATCATGTCCGTTGGAAGAATTATTTAAAATACTACAGGCTTTTGCTTGTTTTATTAAAGATTACCCTCCATCGGGGCCACATGAAATAAGTTTAGGAAATTTTAAACCTCTTAAATGGAGAAAACTTTCCAGGTAACCAATTTATGTTTCCTTTTCAGGTAACTTAAGATAGGAATGCCTATCTGAGCCTCCCAAGAGAATGTTTACCTTTCCTAGAGTGTGGATACTCTTTAAATCTAAAAGCCCATGCTATGAACACAGTGCCCAATAAATAACATTGTGTCAATTACCATGAAATCTAAGGTGTTTCTTTGCTTCCTACCCTCTGCATTCATTGAACTAAACTGTGCCAACATAATGGTAAAACAAATGATTCAGTAATTTCTGTTGAATTTGGGCTACTGATAAAAATTGTAAGAAAATCATGCCAGCCATGTAAGTTTATATCTAACTGACAACTCTAGCATTTTCCCACATGTCTATAATACATTGACATTTTTAATGTTTTTGTAAGTAGTTGAAAAAATACTAATAGTCAATGTAACTATGCTTTTATGGAGGGATAAAATCCAAAGAGTACACATAAGATTTACATTTGTATCCCAACTCGAATACAAATATGTGTAGACAATGTGACCTTGAGTATTTGAAGTTTACAGAAGCTCCTTTATCTGTTTATTAAGCACATATCATGTTCCATATCTTGAGCTAAGTACTGCTTTCACATAAGTTACCTCTTTTAAAAATGGGCGTAAAAATTATGTCAAATATGGGTAACCAAGACAACAGAAATGTATGTTTTACACTGGAAATTTATATAGAAAATGATAAATTTGTTTACACACTCATTGTATCTGCCCATTTTCTGAGCTGGGCACATAATAAAGTTAATTAAGACTGACTCCTGCCTTATGAAAGACAAAAATGGTAGATAGTTATTTTCTGATGCCTCCTTGTAACCATGAATCAGGCCTAGTAGCTAAACACTGTCAGCAAGATGAGCAGATCCTACAGTCATGGGGCTGTAGGGATTTTGTCATTCTAGTGGTGAAGGTAGGGGAACGAGGTAGGGCCCCGCGGAATCAGTGGCAGCAGTGTTGCTGGCAATGTACAGCATGCTGACTAGTGTGACGACACCCAAAACAAAATGTGTACTCTATTTGTGTACATTGGTGAGTAAATGTCCCCCTGTCTTTACCAACTTTACAGAGTATAGAATCAAGACTCTCCCACATTTACTCTATATAGAAATACCATAAAAACATATCATAAATAGGTCATTTTGAAAAATTTGCTCCATTACTCACCTGGGTTCCAAATTTATTTATCTGTCCAAACTTCCAATGATTCCTGAAAGACAAAGAAATAAGAAAATCTCATTTCTGATTGAGTTAAGGTAACACACGTTGGCATCTCAACAAGGGTGTAGATTGAAACCTTGACTCTGAAACATTTGAGGACATTCCCATTAAGTAACTCTCCACTCTCAAATCCATATATATTAAATTGCTATTGACTGCAAGGAAGAACGGCCTAACCAACTTCAGAGAATTACTTTTTAGTGTATGGGTTACAACCACACAGAGAATAGCAGATTGATCAAAAATGCTGGCTTCTAAGGCAAAGGGAAAACAACAGCTGAGACAATAGATTCATGTCAAAAACCCAAAATGTTTGATGGCTTGTATTTTGCAAAATGCCAGATTTAATTTTTCACATTTGGTCTCTCAACATTTTTGAGAGGAAAGTAACAGCAGCTATGATTCTTATTTTATAGTTATCAAAAATCTCTTAACCTCTCTTTCCTCATCATCCCCTAAAACATTTATTATAGAATGATTTTTTTCAAAAAATTATATGATGATTTCTGCTCTTTTTTAAGATAATTCAGTGTTCTCCCATTGGTCTTAGAAAAATAATACAAATTATTTGTTTGGTCTGTATGTCTCCAAGTAGTCTGACATCATCTGTAATAGGTTAAACTATGTTGTGCTGCAGTAATACCCCAAAAAGCTCAGTGGCCTAACACAGAAAATATTTATTTTTTATTTACACAGTCTTCCACAGAACCATTCGGTCTTCCTAATCAACTGTCCTGCAAACAATGACTTAGATCCAGGCTGCTTAGCTTTGGAGTCTTCACCAGTATAATACAAGATGTCCTCATTCATCACAGGAGGGGAAGAGAGACTAGATAATTTTGCATGGGCTTTAATTCCCTCCACCCAAATGTGACACTATTCACAGAAGTCACTCGACTGAAAGGGACTGAGATATGTACATGAGTAAATGAACATTTGAGGAGCACCATGATCCTTTCTCATCTCCTTACCAGTCAATCTTTAATTGTACCACTTTCCTACTCACTCTGAGCTCTCAGCTATACACAATTGCTTCAATAAGCCATGCTACCTTGTCCCAAAGGGCATTTGCCCACCTCTTGTCTGTGTGGGCATATTCTTTACTACCTTGCTCCCTTTCCCTCATCCCTAACTCATCTACCCAGTTGATTTTCATTTTCCTGCGATCAAAGCTAAACATCACTTTCTCAGAACTCTTTCCCAAACCGGTCCACTCCTGCAATTAATATTATAGGAATGTTCCCTTTAGAAGGCTTTCTTTGGAAGAAACCAGATTTGTGTTTCTCAGTGTGACTATTTAACTAAGGCTTCCTTATCCCATCAGAATCAAGACTATAAGAGATCATGAACTGTGTTGATTTCGGGTCAGCATTCCATTCACAGCACATAGAAAAATAATTGGCACATAATACAAATTCAGTAAGTATTTGTTAAATGCATAAATAAATTATGAGGAATTTGATGTTCAAAGAGATTAACATGTGACTAAAGGCACAACGAAATTAGTGACAACAATAGGACTCCTACATGGGTCTTTTCACTCTAAATTCCATTTTGTTTTCACTGGTCTCCAGGGGGCTAAATTTGGAAATGGGCAGTTTCTTGGAAGGAGGTCATTGGAGACATCTCATAGAGAGCCTTTACTGTCAGTAAGAAAGAGAGACAAACATATTTTCACCATGTGCTTTTATAGGGCCCACAATTCTTTGGACCTGGAGATCTGTGGTATATAAGCTAATTACAAAACAATCTTTGTCAACTTATAAAAGGAAAGGAAACTACTGTTAATGTTAGCCAAGAGAGCTTTCAAATTTCAAGGCAAAACAAATGGTTGCTTTGTGGCTTCTTTTTATTGTCCCTCCACATTTTTTTCTGACTGTGGAGACAGACAAATCACATTACCTTATAATGAGTTACCTTTTCTAAAAACAGCACTCTATTTGCAAGAATAATAGTTATTGGTCCAGCTTGATAGTTAGTGAAGCTAAAAACCAGCCTCAACTGAGTAAATAGCTTTATATATCCTATAGTTCCTATAGATCACCTGAAATTAGATGACATTTTACCATGAGCTAGTCAGTTAAAAAACACTATTTTCTAAAAGTAGATACATACTGGAAAAAACATGAAAAAGTTTTAAAGTACAAGGAATAAACCAAATTTGAATTGAAATCCTACCTCACTCGTATCATAATTAGAATTAACATTTAAGTAGACATCCTTCCAAATAGCTGTCTGTCAAAAACTTGTATCTTTAAGAAATTACCTGTTTTCAGATGCACGACCAAAAATAAATTGTGCAGCACTGGAGTAAAGAGCCTTGGGTTTGAATACTAACTCTGCCTCCTGCCAGTTCTACGACCTTGGACAATTACTTAATTTCTTTTACTTTTACTTTCTCCATTTGTAATATTCTACCAGAATTTACTTTGTGCGGTATTGTAAAAGTCAAACAAGATAAGTTCAGCAAAGTACCAAGGACAACGCCAGACATACTCTGCATCTAAGGGAAAATACATAACTTTATTTTCCTAGTAGAATATAGATGGTAATGTTCTAATGCAAGACCTGACGTACATAACAAATGGAAAAGTGGGAGGTGCAGTTCACAAACATGCTACAGTGAGAACTGTAAGGCCAATGCCTTCAGCTACTTTTTGATCAGTACTGATGAATGCTGAGGCTGAACTGACTTTTAGACAACTCTGAGGGTTAAGATTAGTGAAATTATCTGAAAAGTGGTTGTCTGCAAAAATAAATTGTTTTATATGAAGACAGAACTGTCCTTTATTGAGTAAAATATGAAGCAAGGGGTTATGCTGGGTCCTTTACATTCATCATTTTATTGAATTCTTTCACTAGTACTATGAGATAGTTAGCAGTCCTAATCACCTAAATTTGAATTTAAATCATCTAAATTTGCCAGATAAGGAAACTTAAACCTGGCAAATTAGTTGATTTATCCATTTACATGTCAAAATAGAGGAAAACAGATATGATTCCGGATCTGGCTGACTCCAAATTTGAAATCCTAAATTACTGGACAGTATTGCCTTTCCAGGCATTTGGACATCTGTATTTATTATTTCAATCCTATAAAAATATGTTTACAAGAGAGTAATCACAATTTGAAAAGCAAAATGCAATCTACTTAATATACAATGAACTTAAAATGAAAAGATCCATCATCCATTTATTGTCTGCTAACATGTAAATAGTGACATGGCAGAGCTGGCTATGACCTTGAATTCCTAAATCGTTCCAAATTAACTGATTTTTGAAGGAGCAAAGAAGCTCATCACATAAAAATTGCTGCCCAGGAGTAAAAATAACTCTAACTACAATAATTAGTTAAGGGATACACAAAATAAAAAGATGTAAACTGTGACATCAAAAATATAAGACATTAGAAAGGAGTACAAATGCAGAGTTTTACAATGCATTGAAACTTAACCTGCTGTCAGCTTAAAATAGACTGATGTATATATAGACTGTTATATGTGAGCCTCACGGTAATGACTGCAAAAACTTGTAATATATATACAAAAGATAATGAGAAAGAAATTTAAACATAACACTATACAAAGTCATCAAAACTACAGGGGATGAAAGCAAGAGAAAAAGAAAGGAACAGAGAGGAATTAAAAAACAGCCGTAAAACAATAAACAAAATAGGAGTATATACCTATCAATAATTGTTTTAAGTGTAAATGGATTAAATTTTCCAATCAAAGAACATAATGTTCCTAAACAGATAAGAAAATAAGACCCATCCATATGCTTCCTACCAGACAGTTACCTTAGATGTAACAACACACACAAACAGAAAATAAAGGGATGGAAAAAGGTGTTTCATGCAAATGGAAAGCAAAAGAAAGCTGGGATACCTACATTTATATCAGAAAAAAGAGACTTTACAATAAAGACTGTAATTAAAGATTAAAGATGGGCATTATATAATGATAAAAGGGTCAATCCAACCAGAAGATATAATATTTTAAATATTTATGCACCCAACACAGAGGCACATAAATATATAAAGCAAATATTAACAGAGCCAGAGGGAAAAATTGACAGTGATACAATAATAATAGGGGACTTTAATACTCTACTTACATAAATGACTAGATCATCCAGACAGAAAATCAGTAAGGAATCATTGGCCTTAAAAGACACATTAGACCAGATGGACTATAAGGATATATATAGAACACTGCAACCAACAGAAGCAGAATACATATTCTTCCCAAGCGTACATGGAACATTCTCCAGGATAGATCATATGCCAGGCCACAAATCAAGTCCTAATAAATTTAAGAAGACTGAAATCATATCAAGCATCTTTTACAACCACAATGCATTTTTAATGCAGGAAATTAGAAAACAATTATAAGAAGTAAACTAAAAAAATCACCAATATGTGGAAATTAAACAACATGCTCCTGAACAACCAATGGAACAATGAAGAAATCAAAGGAGAAATAAAAAAAAAAAAAATCAAGAGACAAAAGTGGAAATAACGTATGTCAAAAATCTATGGGATGCAACAAAAGCAGTTCCAAGAGGGAAGTTTATAGCAATACGATCCTACCTTAAGGAACAAAATTTTGTCTAACTTTACACCTAAATGAACTAGAAGAAGAAAAAATGAAAACCAAAGTTAGTAAAGGGAAGGAAATAATAAATGTCAGAGTGAAAAAAAAGAAAGAGAGACAAAAAAGACAACAACAAAAAACAATGAAACTAAGGGCTGGTTCTATGAAAACAAACAAAATGGACAAAACTTTTGATAGACTAAGAACAAAGGAGAGAGGGCTCAACCAAATAAAATCAGAAATGAAAGGGGAGAAACTACAACTCAGCTGATACTAAGGAAATACAAAGGATCATGAGAGACTACTATGAACAATTTTATGCCAACAGATTGGACAACCTAGAAGAAACAGATAAATTTGTAGAAACATACAATCTTCCAAGACTGAATAAAGTCTGAACAGACCAATCACTAGTAAGAAGATTAAATCGGTAATAAAAAAAAAAAACCTCTCAAAGAACAGAAGGCTAGGATCAAACAGCTTCACCAGTGCTGAATTTGAATTCCACTAAACATTCAAAGAAGTCTTAATACATACCCTTCTCAGACTTTTCCAAAAAACTGAAAAAGAGAGAATGCTCCTAAAGTCATTTTACATGGCCAGCATTACTCTGACACCAAAACAGACAAGATGTTCAATGTCACTAAACATCAGGGACATGCAAATCAAAACCACAATGACATACCACTTCACACCTGTCAGAATGGCTAGCATCAAAAAGACAAAAAATAATGAGTGTTGGTGAGGATATAGAGAAAATGAAACCTTGTGCACTGTTGGTTGGTATGTAAGTTGGTATAGCCACTTTGGAAAACAGTATAGAGGATACTCAAAAAATTTAAAACTGAAATACCATACAACCCATTGAGTCTACTTCTGGGTATTTACCCAAAGGGAAAAAACCCACTAAATCAAAAAGCTATATGCACCCCTATTTTAACTGTGGCATAATTTAAAATAACCATAATATGGAAACAACCGAAGCATCCATCAATACTACTCAGACATAAGAAAGAAAGAAAGAAAGAAAAAAGAAAGAAAGAAAAGAAAAGAAAAGAAAAGAAAAGAAAAGAAAAGAAAGAAAGAAAGAAAGAAAGAAAGAAAGAAAGAAAGAAAGAAAGAAAGAAAGAAAAACAAATCTTGCCATTTGTGACAATATGGTTGGATCTTGAGGGTTTTTACATAGTCAGAGAAAGACAAATACCATATAATTTTACCATATAATATTTAGAGTCTAAAAAACAAATTAAATAACAAACAGAACAAAGCAAAACTTCATAGATACATAGAATATATTGGTGGTTGCCAGAGAAGGGAAGTTTGGGCAGTAGATAAAATAATGAATGGGATCAAGAGGTGCAAACTTCCAATTATAAAATAAGTCATGAGGATATAATGCAGAGCATGGTGACTGTAGTCAATAATACTGTATTACAAATGTGAAAGTGGCTAAGAAATAAGTCAAAAAATTATTACAAGGTCAAAAAAAATGTTATGTTTGGATGGCAATAGATGGTAACTAGACTTCTTGAGGTGATATTTTGTAATGTATACAGATGTCAAATTATTATGTTGTACACCTAGAATTAACATAATGTTGTATGTTGATTATACTAAATTAAAAAATAAAATTGTTACCCAGGAAAATAGTGATAATCACATTGCCCATGTAAATTGTATACATAATACACACTTTCATAGGTCACATGACTTTTGCAACAGTTTCTAAATCTGGAAGGCATATACTATAATGTCTATTTTACTTAAGAAGAAGTTAGATCATAGATTCAATTAGTATTACAAGAAAAATCTAGACATCTTACTTCAAATGCACTGTTTCTTTTACAATACCCTATTTTCTCTCTCCTGGGTTTGTTAAAGTATTTGAAAGCTCTTTTACCTATGTTATCATGTCCTGGAGCAAAAAGTTTACAGGATTTAAAAAAAAAATACTATATACATTAGCTAGGGGAAGTCTCAATTTTGAGACACCAAGACATACACCTCAAATAGCTCTGCTTGGAAAGGTATAGGATAAGATCCTAAATGGAATTTATGACAAGTCTTTTGTGACTATAGTACAGCCTTTCTGGATGAAAAAACTGCTCCTACTAATTTTGTTAGATCTATAACTTCAGGCACTTAGGGACTCCTTTTGTGAGAAATCAAAATGACTGCCCTCATCACAATGAATGATATTTGACTTTAGAAAGAAAAAGTAATTAACTGACTTGCAGTACAATCACTCTAAATTAATCAAGAGTAGACAGACATTAATTCAGAAGGGGAAAATCCATCAAGAGCAAAACAAGTTAAACACTGTAGAATCATTAATATCCATTTCACAAGACTGAATGCCATTAGCTCTAGTCAGCCAACAGCCTGGCACAATCACTTTCTCTTCTTGCTGCCACTGGTCCATGGAAAAACACAGCTTACTGAATTTATTTTCAAACAACTTAATTTGTTTCTCATTAAGGGGTTGTGTAGATGGTCTTTAACAGATGTTTAAATGAGAAGAATTTATTAAAATAAAAGTTTTTATGAAAAATATTTGACCTCAATATATAGACTTCCCTTCTGATAAGAACTTTGTTGTTGTTGTTGTTGCTTTGGTTTTTGTTGTTTGTTGTTGTTTTTGTTTTGTTGATTAAACCTGTATTTCCTGTGTGACTTACTCAAAGAAATACTGAGGGTTGTCTCTAACATTCCAGTAGTAAAAGTAACCTACCTAATTAAGCTTTACTTTGTCCTTGGTTGCGGAATAACCATAGTGTAGCTAAAAATAAAACCTGAAATGGAATACAAATGCTATCATCTTTCAACTGCATGTCATGAGAAAATCACTTAATCTCAATGAGTCTTAGTTCTTTCATGTGTAAAATCTGATAACTATCTACCATACCAGGAAATTGTAAGGTTTAAATAAAATAATGCCTATAAGTATTCTGTAAGTTCTAAAGTAGCATACTAATGAAGTTTTTGAGAATGAGAACCAATAATTCAAATCTTGGCTATGTGGTCTTGGGTAAACTGCATACATCTTTGGATAATCTATAAAAGGATAACCATAATTACTTGTAAGATTATTATGTGAAATAGCAATAAAAACCAAATAGGGCATATAGTTCGCACTCAACAAAAATTAGTATCATGATGATGATGTTTAATAAGCTGTTACACTTCCCCAAGTCCAACATTACAAGATTCTTAGACAGCAATGGGATAATCATAATGGAAATTATAAAACATAATATAAGAAATCCTGAGCAGAAATGAAGGAAAAAATATGGTAGGATTGAGAAAGAGGCATTCTCTGCTAAAAGCATGGTATTTGCAACTCAGATTTATAGATTTAACAATTTTTGTGGAGTATTTCCTACAGGGCATGCAAAAAATATTACCCATAATCCTTCCTGTTAGGGAGGTTAATATCTAGTTAGTTAGACGAAAAAATAGATGAGAGGCAGAAATTCATACTTACATATGTATATATATCTGGAAACATACATTATATACATATATATTATGTGCACAAGTATAAATACATATTTATGTTTGTATACACACCATATTACATTTTCATTTAAAAATTAATCCCATGTCCCAAGATAATACACAGTAAAAGATCCCATGTCCCAAGATAATACACAGTAAAACTAAAAAACTATGACAGGCAAAAAATGTTGGAGAAATAATGCCTGTTTTTCACTGTACCAAGTGAATTCTTTGACCCACAAAATGTTCTCAAATAGAACTCCAGTTCTGCCTTTGTTATCTGCCCCCCCCCCCATTTTTTCTGCTTACCTGAAATAGTAATAAGGGAGAGTTCTCTATTAAAACCTATCAGTAGAGGTGGCTGGGTGACTCGTTTGGTTGAGCATCTGACTTCAGCTCAGGTCATGATCTCATGGCTTGTGGGTTCAAGCCCCGCATCAGGTTCCATGCTGACAGCTCAGACCCTGGAGCCTGCTTCAGATTCTGTGTCTCCTTCTCTCTCTGCCCCTCCCCTGCTCATGCTCAGTGTCTCTCTCTCTCTCTCTCTCTCTCTCTCTCAAAGTAAATAAACATTATATATAAAAAAAAGAACTTCATTAAAAAAAAAACTATCAGTAAATGTTAGCAAATCTGGTATCACTCTCCAAGTCCTTCAGTGTTATGCCACTGGTATATTAAATGGAACAAGAGGCTTCTTCTCCCACTACTCTCTGCTACACATATGCAGTCCACGGACAGTGTTGTAATGGATGAGTTGCGATGCCTCTGCACCCCACATTGTCATACTGCTAGCCCTTTGCACAGGCCGTTCTCTCTGCCTAAGATGACCTTGACTCACTCATAGTCAAGGTCATAAATCCTCTGATATAAATCCTTCCGCTTTGAAGTTTTTTCAGAGCTACTCCAGTAAAATGAATTATTTGATTCCCTTATTCGACATCATGAATTACCATATTGCAATGATCTTGTTTCTGATCTATCTATTCCACTAGACTATTTTTCAAAGGCAGGGACTGTTTATCTTTTCATTTTTGCTGGACTGGTAAGTAATAAGCACTTTACAAATTCATCTGCAGTGGATTCTTTCAAATAACCTTTGTCCTAAATGTGTCATTGAATCACATGAGATTAAGAAGAAAATATGTATGTTGAACAATGTCAGCTAATAATACTGAGCACTTACTATATGACAGGTGTGATACTATTAGACCCCTTTTTATAATTGAAAAAAAAAAAAACAAGGCTTCAAGAAATAATGAGATTGTCCCAAGGCTTTTCTAGCTGCTTGTATAGGACAGAGCCAGAATGCAGTTATCGGAACCATTAGGTTAAGTGAGAACAGATTTCAAGTGTTCTACTCAACTCTCATTATGCTCAGGAAAGGGCACCAATGTAATGATTCACAACTGTGAAAACTTCATGTTATAGAGAAGAAAATAAAAGTGAACAAAACCACCCACGTTGCTGCACTTAACAACATGTGCTTATTTTATTAATGACAATGCAAATTAATTTGCTCTATTTTGCAAGGTTAAGACAATCTGGTTCACAGAAATTGAGATGCTGTTTCTGTTTCATAGAAAAGAGCTTAAATAGAACTTTTAACTGCTAACACAACCATATAAGGGAGATAATTATTTTGGTTAAATGTCACTAATAACTAATGGGGAAAATTCCATTTTTGCTAAACATGGACAAATATATGACTACTAACTGACAAAGGCACTTAATCATCACTTATAAACAAACAACTTTAAAGTCACAGGTGCATCTCTTTTATTCTTCATTTTAAAAAGAAACATGAATTAAAAAAAAGGCAAAGCCCAGTCAGAAAGGACAAGAAAGGAATTCTATAGCCTGGAGTATTCTTTTTGAATAGACAGAAGAAGAACAGCAGTCCCTTGAGGAGCACTGAAGACGTCAGTGGGAATTCCCTCCATCTTTTTTTCCCTTCATTCCCTTTCATTTCTACATGAATAATGTTAACCTACCCTCAGAAATTCTGCTTGAGAATTTCAGTCATGGGGAAGAATAGAGAAGGTTACTGATGACTCAAATATTGTAGCTAAAGACTTTAGCTTGTGCCTGAAGAACAACTTTTAAAAGTGTGTCTGTGTGCCCATTCTGGAAATGAGCTTCCTCTTTTAGAATAACATTGCAGAGAAGGCCAATGAGAAGAGCAGCAAATACTGAGGACATAAATGTCCACAGTACCTATTCAAATGCATGAATGTACATGTGCTCACACTTGTATACGCACAGACACAATTTGTTTGCTCTAGAGTTTCTATTCAGTATATGATCATTAATGGTATTACTTGAACTGATTTCTTAAGAATGATATTTCTTTATTCTTTTGAAATGACTGGCCAGATGCTCACCAGTCCCATGTTGTCTTTGTAGAAACAGAAAGATTACATTTCCCAGCCTCTTCTGCTGTTAGATTAGATGGCTGGGTTCAGGCTAAGAGAATGTGAACAGAAGTTATATAAGCTGCTTCCAGGTCAAGAAGTAGAATGTCTTGTCCAGTTACCTCCCAACTCAACCAATCCTCTAAGCCTCTGTGTTCAATCGGCCTGATGGATAACACTAGCTTGACCTTGAGCCACAACATGAGAGAGACATTAGATGAAATAAATCCTTGGGTTCTAGCACTACCACTCGAAAGATAAGCCACTTTTCTGATAAGCCACTGAACTATTAGAATTTCTCTGACTCTGCCACAGATTGACTACCACAAGAAATTTGATATAAAATATGGCATTGCTTTCCAAAAAGCCTGAAATAAATAGCATTTACCTATCAGTTGGGCATCAGTCATTAAGAAATCAGTATTGGAGTTACAAATATGTGAACTGATGATATTTAGAGTCAAAGCTTTGGTAAAAGTGTTGCCCCAGAACAGCACCTACTTACTATTTCAGCAGCACCTCTAAGGAAGGAGGACTGATGACAGAATGCAAACATCCTGTCTTGGTTTTTGTTGTGCCCATTTGGAAAGGTTTTGTAGGAATGGAAAGGCTCAGGAAAGAATGAGTTGGTTTGCAACCATACAGGAAAGTGAATGAGGAGTCCAGAAGTCTTCTGGATTTAGGCTCTCAGAATTGGGAAACAGAGTGCTACAAGACTACAAATGTAAGGAATAACATTTGAAAAGACTCTGAGTGATGGAGACCCAGTAAAACTTCTCAGTGACTCAGAGAACACATCAAATTGACTTCCCATTAAAGTCCAATAATTTTAAGAAATTTGAGGAAGAAGAACAGCATGAGAGTGAGAAAGCACAGAAATGAATTGGATATGAAAACTGTGTCTAGAAAAGATCTCTGGGTATCATTTTATCTCACAAAGCTGAGTAAATTCTAATATATCAGAAGCCTACTGTCTGGATAAGGAAACTGTAGTGCCTGAGAAACTATAAGTCTAGACCTTAAAAAAATATACTGACTCTTTGAGACTTAAGGCCTTTGGCCTCTATCCTTCAACCTACATTTTTCTAGAAAAGTCAGGCTCTTCAAAATTCTTATGGATCAATGACTGCCTTATTTCCCTCATTTTTCCTGTTTTTTAATGGAAATACTTGTGGTTATTCTGCTTCAGTTTCACTATTTTATATTGAAAAATTGTCAGTGGAAGGCAGATAACTTTTATTTTTATTTCAGAGGTTGCCAGACCCTCAGCTACTACATCCAGATCTTATGGAAAGAACTGAGCATATGACTTCACTCATATGAGGACTTTAAGATACAAAACAGATGAACATAAGGAAAGGGAAGCAAAAATAATATAAAAACAGGGAGGAGGACAAAATGTAAGAGACTCTTAAATATGGAGAACAAACAGAGGGTTACCGGAGGGATTGTGGGGGGGCGGGATGGGTTAAATTGGTAGGGAGCATTAGGGAATCTACTCCTGAAATCATTGTTGCACCATATGCTAACTAACTCGTATGTAAATTTAAAAAAGAAAAAAAGAAAAAAACGAATAACTGAGTAGTAACTTCCCAGGGCCTGGATAGGATTTGAGGCTATCATTTTTGTAAAGGGTTGACTGTTTTCCGTTCATGGAACAAAGAGATACTTGGTGACCACATGTGTAAAGGACTAGGGCAATGCTCATCATACCATTTCTTCCTCCCAGACGCAAGGAAGACTATTTCCCAGCTTCCCTTGCACTTAGGCTGAGATCATGTGATTGATTTCTAGCAAATGGAATGTGATCATAAATAATCCATGACACTCCAGACATGGTCACAAAACTTAACTGAATGATCTTCAGTGTTCTCTCTATTCCACCCTTCCCCATTTTGTCTACTACTGCTGGCTGGATAAAGTCAAGGCACTTGTACCCCAATGTTTATAGCAGCACTCTCAACAATAGCCAAATTATGGAAAGAGCCTACATGTCCATCAACTGATGCATGGATAAAGAAATTGTGGTTTATATACACAATGGAATACTACGTGGCAATGAGAAAGAATGAAATATGGCCTTTTGTAGCAACGTGGATGGAACTGGAGAGTGTGATGCTAAGTGAAATAAGCCATACAGAGAAAGACAGATACCATATGGTTTCACTCTTATGTGGATCCTGAGAAACTTAACAGAAACCCATGGGGGAGGGGAAGGAAAAAAAAAAAGAGGTTAGAGTGGGAGAGAGCCAAAGCATAAGAGACTGTTAAAAACTGAGAACAAACTGAGGGTTGATGGGGGGGTGGGAGGGAGGGGAGGGTGGGTGATGGGTATAGAGGAGGGCACCTTTTGGGATGAGCACTGGGTGTTGTATGGAAACCAATTTGACAATAAATTTCATATATTAAAAAAAAAAAGTCAAGGTGAAGTGAGAGCCACAAGATACAAATAGCTTGGGTCACTGAATTATTATTTGGAGGAGACCAATTGACTTGCATGAAACTGAGTTTAGCAAAAAATACAATTTTGTTGTATTATGGACCTAAGAGTTTGAGATTTTTTACTACAACATAGCTTAGCCTCTCCAGTTTGTAAACTTGCACTGAAAGTTTATATACATAAATATTTATAGTCATAGTACATTTTCCTATACTATCCTAGTGGATTTGATTTCTTAATACCTTATTAAATCACTTAGTAAGATTTTTACAATTATTTCACACAGCACTTGATTAAGATACAAAAATAATTTTAATTGAACACTACTCTGGTCAGTCACTGTGGACACTTTAAATCCTTTTGAGTTTTATTACCCTGACTTTAGAAATAAGAAACATGAACCACAGAGAAGCTAACTGGCTACTTGAGAGGATAGTTCTGTTTTGCATCCAATTTCCCTTCTTCAAGTCTTAGGCTGAGTTTTCTTTAGGAATAGGTCCATTCCCCCATTCTCAGTCCAGATGTCTGAGGAGGGTTTTATAACTACATCTAGACTCATCCCCATTGCTATCAAGAATGATTCAAGGGTAAGCACATGATTTAAGCCAGTCCAGTCACAGTGAATTTTTATTTTTAGAATTTTTTAAACTGAGATTGAGATAAGTGAATTCACTCTTTATTCTGAATCTTAACTAGGAGTGAGGCATTCCCTGGACCTGCTGGAAACAGTTTTTCAAATACATAGGGAGAGCTCATCTGCATATGAGAAGAGGGAAAATAAGAGACGGAACTGGTACTTATGACATCATTTGACTCTTTTTATGTTTCCAGGCCTACAACTATATACATATACTATATATTCCTTTACTCTCATGTGAGACAATAAGCCTTTCTACTTTTTTAAAGCACAGAACTGGTTTACTCTTACTTTAAATCTCATGCATCCTAAAATGTGTCTCACCCTGGCTAGGTAATAGCGAACTCAAGTTTCAAACTCCAGAGTACTATTTTTTTTCTCAAGATGTTGTACCTTTCACCTGATAAAATATGGTTTGTATTAAATGAAGTTACTTGTCTACATACAAACACTTATAGGTCAACAAATATACAATAGGCATTAGGCTAGAAAGGAATTATAAAATAACCAGCACCAAGAGTTTACAATCTTGCTGAGATACAAATATGATGAAGCTTTGAAAGAAGTGAAGAATGCAAAGGTAACCAAGTGCTAAATTATGCAACTCTTTATTGACCAAATTCAGAAACAGTTAAAAGCCTTAGGACTAATTGGCTCAAAAAGACTTATTGCAATATTTCATGACTGATACTCAGGTTATTTTCTTCCTTTAAAAATTTCAAAATTCCGTTTGTTCTCTCCTATGTTAAGTTCATGTTATCCTTGTTATCTTCCATATCTTTGATAAAAAAGTAAAATATGAATGTCACAGAAAGCTCGATAACGTGAGGAACTATGGTGTGCTGGTAAACATTTAATAACGAACTCTCTGAAAAAAAAGTTGAAATTTGTTGCATAGGTCCATTTTTCTGACATAAACTCTCCCACCATGAATGATTTAAATCAATCAACATGGTATCACTAAATTCAGGGATGGGAAAAAATGCAAACAATAGATTCTGTAGAGCTAGTATAAAACAGCTCCATAACATTGGACATAGTGGTAAAATTTTCCATATTCTTTTAAAGTAGTTATAACTGTTAAATTTGTTAACTCACTACAAATTTTCTTAAAATCCTTGAGTGTTTATGTATGCATGTGTTCACCCATGTGTTTGTCTCTATATAAATGCAGATACACAGAAAAATGAAGCAAAATATGTATCAAGTGTTATTAGTGGTTATTGCTAGATTTGGGATCATAAATGATTTGCATTGCTTCTTAGGTTTTTTCTTCTTTTTCTTAAATATTCTGTAAACATTATATATATCATTTAAGAAAAATGTGTTTCTTTAAAAACAAAGAAAAATATCTTTAGTCTCCCAAGTTTTTACTTCACTGCTAAGGATGCTCATCTGATGACATGATACTCTCTATATAAAACCAGAAATATTCCACAAAAAAACTGCTAGCACTGATTAATGAATTCAGTATGCTTGCATAATACAAACTCAATGTACAGAAATCAGTTGCATTTCTATACAACAATAATGATGCAGCAGAAAGAGAAATCAAGGAATCAGTCCCATTTACAAATGCACTTAAAACCTTGAGATACCCAGGAATGAACCTAAACAAAGTGAAAGAGCTGTACTCTGAAGACTATAGAATACCAGTGAAAGAAATTGAAGATGACACACAAAAAAAATGGAAAAACATTCCATGTTCATGAATTGGAATGCCTGTACTACCCAAAGAAATCTACACATTTAATGTAAACCCTATCAAACTACCACCAGCATTTTTCACATAGCTATAACAAACAATCCTAAACTTTGTATGGAACTATAAAAGACACTAAAATAGCCAAAGCAACCTTGAAAAAGAAAAGTAAAGTTGGAGGCATCACAATTCCAGACATCAAGTTATATTACAAAGCTGCAGTGATCAAATGAATATGGTACAGGCACAAAAATCGGCACATAGATCAATAGAAAAGAATACAAAACCCAGAAATGAGTCCACAACTATATGGTCAATTTATCTTTGATAAAGCAGGAAACAATACCTAATGAGAAAAAGACAATCTCTTGACAGTCTCAAAGGGTGTTGGGAAAATGGGACAGCAACATGCAAGAGAATGAAACTGGGACAATTTCTTACATTATACACAAAAACAAGTTCAAAATTGATTAAAGACCTAAATGTCAGATCTGAAAACGTAATAATCCTAGAAGAGAATACAGGCAGTAACTCTCTGACATTGGCCATAGCAATTTACTTCCAGACATGTCTCCTGAGGCAAAGGAAACAAAAGAAAAAATAAACTATTGGGACTTTATCAGTATTAAATGCTCCTGTACAGCAAAGGAAATAATCAATAAAATTAAAGGCAATCTATGGAATGGGGGAAGACATTTGCAAACAACATAGCAGATAAAGGGTTAGTATCCAAAAATCTATAAAGAACTTAATACAACTCAACACTGAACAAATGAATAATCTAATTAAAAATGAGAATATGGAAGAGCCAAGATGGCAGAAGAACATGGCAGTTTTTTGTGTGTCTCACATCCATGAAATAGAGCCAGACCAACACTAAACCATCCTACACACCTAGAAAACTAATTGGAGGATTAACACAACAATCTGCACAACCTGAACCACAGAATTCAGCAGATACACGGCGTGGAGGAGAGGTGAATTTGGGGATTGAGAAGCCGTGGAGGGTAGGGAACTGCTTTTGTGGGAGGAGAGAGAACAGACACTGGGGGGGGGGGGGTTTATACGGGAAAAGCACCCCTCCCCAAAGGCAGCTGGAGAGAAAGTGGAAAATTGGAAACAGCCACAGGGACTAAACTAAAAGGGAAAAAGGAGAAAGGAGAAAGGAGACAGGGTTTAAATTCCATTAAAACTATAAACAAGGGGAAGGAAAAGTCTGCAACTCTGCAGCTCCATAACTGGTGGTGCTTTGGTGGGAAGAGCGAATCCCCAGGAACAGAGTGGGGTCCAGGAGGTTCTCAGGCCACATGAGGAAAAGTGGTTCTACTGCTGGAAGAACATTTGGTAGAGACTGTTGAAGCCACCTGGTCCCAGCAGACCCAGAAAATGGCTACATTTGCTGGTGCTGGAACAAGGTCATTAAGGGTGAAGCCTGGTGCCAGATGTGTATTGTGATTTTCCATAATCCCTGAAATGCTGCTGCTACACTATCTCACGAACTTTTTCTGGGGCGGGCTGGCACCTGGCCGCAGTCTCAGGGCACCACCAGCAACAGGGTCCAGAAAGCATTCCTGGGTGCACCTGACATTTGGCCATTGCTCATTTGGCCATTGCATGGTGACACCCTCCCACAGAGGGACAGAACGGGTCAAAGCCGCAGCCCTTCAGAAGTAAGGGGCCAGGGAAAACAGCCGCATCTGAGACAAAACTCAGGAGAGAGGTACTGCCTGGGGCCTGGTCACAGACAGTGAAGAAGTGGGGAGTGGGCGAAAGCTGAAGACAGAGGACAGGTGCATGATTGCTGATCAGGGAGAACAGACTGGGTAGCTGGGTGGCGCCATTTTCACCGCTCCCACGCATGTGCATAGGCACCTACTAGTCCCACAACAATCCATCCCAGTAGGCTAGCAGTGCCATCTAGTGGACAGTGGAGCTGTTACACTGAGCCCCACCCAACCGGGCCAACCTCGCTCTTCAAACCACAAGTCTCAAGGCTGGCTTGGTTTATGGGCTATAAAGTGCTACATAGACTGACTTCCAGGGGAAAACAAGTAATTTCAGTCCCTACTTCAATCTGTTAGCAGGTCCATCTATTCAATTTCCTTTCCTTTTTTTCCCCCTCTTTTACACTTCTTTTCTTTTTCTTGAACACAGAAAGAGAAAAAATTTGTTTTCATTTTCAATATTTAATAAAACTATTTTTCTTTAATTTTTATTACTATATTTTTTAATTTTGTGTAATTTTTTTCAAATTCTATTTTACTTCCATCATTTTATTTTAGTCTACTTCAGTGTATTCATCTTTTCAAATTTTCAAATAATTTCCTTTTTTTCTTTCTTTTTCTTTTTTCTCTTTTCCATTTCTTTTTTTTGAAGAAAGAGAAAAACTTCATTTTTACTTTCAATTTCTATTAAAATATTTTCATTTAGTTTTTTTACTATATTTTTTTGCTTTTATGTAAATTTTTTTCAAATTCTATTTTACTCCATTTTATTTTAGTCTACTACAGTATATTCACTGTTTCAAATTTTCAAAAGATTTCCTTTTTTTAATCTTTTTTCTCTTTTTCATTTCTTTTCTTTTTTCTTGAATACAGAAACAGAAAAAAATCATATTTATTTTTAATTTTTATTAAAAATATATTTAATTTTTTTCTACTATATTCTTTACTTTTGTGTATTTTTCTTAAATTCTATTTCCCCCCATAATCTCATTTTAGTCTACTTCAATGTATTCATTTTTTCAAATTCTCAAACGATTTCCTTCCCCCCCCCCCTTTTTTTCTCTGTCAAACCACTTTCAACACCCAGACCAAAACACATCTAGGATCTAGCTCATCTATTCTATTTGTGTGTGTGTGTGTTTAAGTTTTAATTTTAATATTTTTTTAATTTTAATTTTTTTTAATTTCAATTTTTCTTCCTCATTAATTCCTTTTCTCCCTTCAAAATGACAAAATGAAGGAACTCACCCCAAAAGGAAGAGCATGAAGAAGCGACAGCCAGGGATTTAACCAACACAGATACAAGCAAGATGCCTGAACCAGAATTTAGAATCACAATAAGAATACTAGCTGGAGTCAAAAACAGATTAGAATCCCTTTCTGCAGAGATAAGCGAAGTAAAAAATATCCAGAATGAAATTAAAAATGCTATAACTGAGCTGCAATCATGGATGGATGCAGCAGTGGCAAGGATGGATGAGGCAAAACAGCGAATCAGTGATATAGAGGAAAAACTTATAGAGAATAATGAAGCAGAAAAAAAGAGGGAGATTAAAGCAAAAGAGCATGATTTAAGGATTAGTGAAATCAGTGACTCATTAAAAAGGAACAACATCAGAATCAAAGGGGTCCCAGAAGAGGAAGAGAGAGAAATAGGAGTAGAAGGGTTATGTGAGCAAATCACAGCGGAAAACTTTCCTAACCTGGGGAAAGACACAGACATCAAAATGCAGGAAGCACAGAGGACCCCCATAAGATTCAACAAAAACCAACCATCAACAAGGCATAACATAGTCAAATTCACAAAATACTCAGGCAAGGAGAGAATCATGAAAGCAGCAAGGGGATAAAAAGTCCCTAACCTACAAGGGAAGACAGATCAGGTTTATAGCAGACCTATTCACAGAAATTTGGCAGGCCAGAAAGGAGTGGCAGGATATATTCAGTGTGCTGAATCAGAAAAATATGCAGGCAAAAATTCTTTATCCAGCAAGGCTGTCATTCAAAATAGAAGGAAAGATAAAGTTTCCCAGACAAACAAAAATTAAAGGAGTTTGTGACCACTAAACCAGCCCTGCAAGAAATTTTAAGGGAGACTCTCTGAGGGGAGAAAAGATGAAAATATATATACCAAAAGCAACGAAGCTTAGAAAGGACCAGAGAACACTACCAGAAACTACAGCTCTACAAGCATCATAAAGGCAATAAATTCATATCTTTCAGTACTCACTCTAAACATCAATGGACTCAATGCTCCAATCAAAAGACATAGGGTAACACAATGGATAAGAAAACAAGATCCATCTATATGCTGTTTATAAGAGACCCACTTTAGACCTAAAGACACCTTCAGATTGAAAATAAGGGGATGGAGAACCATCTATCATGCTAATGGTCAACAAAAGAAAGCCAGAGTAGCCATACTTACATCAGACAATCTAGACTTTAAATAAAGACTGTATCAAGAGATTCAGAAGGGCATTATATCATATTGAGGGGTCTATCCACCAGGAAGACCTAACAATTGTAAACATTTATGTGCCAAATGTGAGAGCACCCAAATATATAAATCAATTAATCACAAACATAAAGAAACTCATCAAAAGTAATACCATAAAAGCAGGAGACTTCAACACCCCGCTCACAGCAATGCACAGATCATCTAATCAAAAAATCAACAAGGAAACAATGGCTTTGAATGACACACTGGACCAGGTGTACTTAACAGATATATTCAGAACATTTCATCCTAAAGCAGCATCCAGTGCACAGGGAATTTTCTCCAGAATAGACCATATCAGCCCTAAGTAAGTACAAAAAGATCGAGATCATACTGTGCATATTTTCAGACAACAATGCTATGAAACTCAAAATCAACCACAAGAAAAAATTTGGAAAGTTAACAAATACTTGGAGACTGAAGAACATCGTACTAAATAATGAATGGGCCAACCAAGCAGTTAAAGAGGAAATTAAAAAGTATATGGAAGTCAATAAAATGATAACACCACAACCCTAAACCTCTGGGATGCTGGAAAGGAAGTCATAAGAGGAAAGTATATAGCAATCCAGGCCTTCCTAAAGAAGGAAGAAAGATCTCAGATAAACAACCTAACCTTATGCCTTAAGGAGCTGGAAAAAGAACAGCAAATAAAACTCAAAACCAACAGAACACAGGAAATAATAAAGATTAGAGCAGAAATTAATGCTATCAAACCAAAAAAACAAAAACAAAAACAAAAACAAAAAAACAGAACAGATCAATGAAAACAGAAGCTGGTTCTTTGAAAGAATGAACAAAATTGATAAACTACTACCCAGTTTGATCAAAAAGAAAATGGACCCAGATAAATAAAATCAAGAATGAAAGAGGAGAGATCACAACGAACACAACAGAAATAAAAACAATAATAAGAGAATATTAAGAGCAATTATATGCCAATAAAATTGGTAATCTGGAAGAAATGGACAAATTCCTAGAAACATATACATTGCCAAAACTGAAACAGGAAGAAATAGAAAATTTGAACAGACGCATAAGCAGTAAGGAAATCGAATTAGTAATCAAAAACCCACCAAAAAACAAGAGTCCAGGGCTAGATGACTTTCCAGGGGAATTCCACCAAATATTTAAGGAAGAGTTAACACCTATTGTCTTGAAACTGTTCCAAAAAATAGAAATGGAAGGAAAACTTCCAAACCCTTTCTATGAAGCCAGCATTACCTTGATTCCAAAACCAGACAGAGACCCCACTAAAAAGGAGAACTATAGAACAATTTCCCTGATGAACATGGATACAAAAATCCTCAACAAGATATTAGCCAACCGGATCCAACAATACATTAAAAAAATTATTCGCCACGACCAAATGGGATTCATACCTGGGATGCAGAGCTGGTTCAATATCCACAAAACAACGTGATTCATCACATCAATAAAAGAAAGGATAAGAACCATATGATCCTCTCAACAGATGCAGAGAAAGCACTTGACAAAATACAGCATCCTTTCTTGATAAAAACCCCTCAAGAAAGTAGGGACAGAAGAAGCATACCTTGAGATCATAAAGCCATATATGAATGACCCAACACTAATATCATCCTCAATGGGGAAAAACTGAGAGCTTTCCCCCTAAGGTCAGGAACAAGACAGGGATGTCCACTCTCACCACAGTTATTCAACATAGTATTGGAAGTCTTAGCCTCTGCAATCAGACAACACAAAGAAATAAAAGGCATCCAAATCGGCCAGGAGGAGGTTAAGCTTTCACTCTTCGCAGATGATATGATATTCTATATGGAAAACCCAAAATATTCCACCAAAAAAAAACTGCTAGAATTGATTCATGAATTCAGGAAAGTTGCAGGATATAAAATCAACACACAGAAATCGGTTGCATTCTTATACACCAACAATGAAGCGACAGAAAGAGAAATCAAGGAACCGATCCCATTTATAGTTGCACCAAAAACCATAAAATACCTAGGAATAAATCTAACCAAGGAGGTGAAAAATCTATACCCTGAAAACTATAGAAAGCTTATGAAAGAAATTGAGGAAGACACCAAAAAATGGAAAAGCATTCCATGCTCCTGGATAGGAAGAACAAATATTCTTAAAATGTCGATACTACCCAAAGCAATTTACATATTCAATGAAATCCCTATCAAAATAACACCAGCATTCTTCTCAGAGCTAGAACAAATAATCCTAAAATTTGTACGGAACCAGAAAAGACCCCAAATAGCCAAAGCAATCTTGAAAAAGAAAACCAAAGCTGAAGGCATCACACTCCCAGACTTCAAGCTATACCACAAAGCTGTAATCATCAAGACAGTATGGTACTGGCACAAGAACAGACACTCAGATCAATGGAACAGAATACAGAACCCAGAAATGGACCAACAAACGAATGGCCAACTAATCTTTGACAAAGCAGGAAAGAATATCCAATGGAATAAAGACCATCTCTTCAGCAAGCAATGCTGAGAAAACTGGACAGTGACATGCAGAATGAACCTGGACCACTTTCTTACACCATACACAAAAATAAACTCAAAATGGATGAAGGACCTAAATGTAAGATGGGAAGCCATCAAAATCCTTGAGGAGAAAGCAGGCAAAAACCTCTTTGATCTTGGCCGCACCAACTTCTTACTCAACACGTCTTTGGAGTCAAGGGAAACAAAAGCAAAAATGAACTACTGGGACCTCATCAAAATAAAAAGGTTCTGCACAGCAAAGGAAACAATCAGCAAAACTAAAAGGCAACCGACAGAGTGGGAGAAGATATTTGCAAATAACATATCAGATAAAAGGTCAGTATCCAAAATCTATAAAGAACTTATCAAACTCAGCACCCAAAAAAAACCCACATAATCCAGTGAAGAAATGGGCAAAAGACATGAATAGACACTTATCCAAAGAAGACATTCAGATGGCCAACCAACACAGGAAAAAATGCTCAATTTCAGTCATCATCAGATAATGCAAATCAAAACTACAATGAGGTACCGCCTTACACCTGTCAGAATGGTAACATGAACAACTCAGGCAACAACAGATGTTGGCGAGGATGCGGAGAAAGAGGATCGCTTTTGCATTATTGGTGGGATTGTAAGCTTGTGCAGCTACTCTGGAAAATGGTATGGAGGTTCCTCAAAACACTAAAAATAGAACTACCCTATAACCCAGAAATTGTACTACTAGGCATTTATCCATGGGATACAGGTGTGCTGTTTCGAAGGGACACATGCAACCCCATGTTTAAAGCAGCACTATCAACAATAGCCAAAGTATGGAAAGAGCCCAAATGTCCATCGATGAATGAATGGATAAAGAAAATGCGGTATACATATACAATGGGGTATTACTCAGCAATCAAAAAGAATTAAATTTGCATTTGCATATTTGCCATTTGTAGCTACGTGGATGGAACTAGAGGGTATTATGCTAAGTGAAATTAGTCAGAGAAAGACAAAAATCGTATGACTTCACTAATATGAGGACTTTAAGAGACAAAACAGATGAACATAAGGGAAGGGAAGCAAAAATAATATAAAAACAGGGAGGTGGACAAAACAGAAGAGACTCATAAATATGGAGAACAAACTGAAGGTTACTGAAGGGGTTGTGGGAGGGGGCATGGGCTAAATGGGTAAGGGGCATTAAGGAATCTACTCCTGAAATCATTGTTGCACTATATGCTAACTAATTTGGATGTAAATTTTAAAAAATAAAAGATAAAAATAAAAAAAATGAGAATACATGAATAGACGTTGTTCCAAAGCATACATACAGATGGCCAACAGACACATGAAATGATGCTCAAATCACTGATCAGCAGGGAAATGTAAATCAAAATCACAGTGAGATATCAACTCACACCTGTCAGAATGGCTAAAATCAACAACACAAGAAATGTGTTGTTGGGGATATAGAGAAAGGGGAAGCCTTTGCACTGTTGTAGGAATGCAAACTGCTACAACCACTTTGGAAAATTGTTAAAATTTTCCTCAAAAAGTTAAAAATAGAATTACCCTATGATCCAGCAAGCACATTACTAGGTATTTACCTGAAGAATAGAAACATACTAATTCCAAGGGATACATCATGCACCCCAATGTGTATAGCATCATTATCTACAAAAGCAAAATTATGGAAACAGACCATATATCTAACAACTGATGAATGGATAAAGAAGATGTGGTATTTATATATAATAGAATATAACACAGCCATAAAAAAGAATGAAAACATGCTATTTGCAATGACATGGTTGGAGTTAGAGAGTATTAGGCTAAGCAAAATAAGTCAGTCAGAGGTCAAATATATGATTTAACTCATAGTTGGAATTTAAGCAATAAACAAGCAAAGGGAAAAAAAAAAGAGAGACACAACCCAAGAAACAGAACTGAGGATTACCAGAATGGAGGTGGGTGGGGAGATGGATGAGTTAGGTGATGGGGAATAAGGAGAGTGCTTGTTGTAGTGAGTGCTGGGTGTTGTACGGAAGGGCTGAATCACTTTATTTTTACACTTGAAACTAATATTACACTATATGTTAACCGAAATTTAAATAAAAACTTTGAGAAAAAAGAATGTTCATCAGAGAAAAAAACATACAATATAATCCTCATACAAATATGATAAAATTGTTTCCAATACCTATGAGACTGAACATATTGTCTGGCCATTCAAAAATTTTAAAACAATAAAAGTGCACAAGACATAAAATAGTAGCTCAGTATATTATCTACCTGGACTCAGGCTAAACATGACTTTGCTGTTTTCACAGAGGTGAAAGTAACATTTTACTGAGCTTCGGTTTGGTAATTTCAGAAAAGCTATTTGCAAATGAAAAATGTGATCCACATATAAATGTTGCTGTCATAGAATCAGAAGACTCTAAGCAAAGACTCACAGCACAGACTTCCAAAGCTTCACAGAAGTGTCTCAACCATAGCCCTGTTGCCTTGTCAACGCAGGACTCATATTCAAAGAAGTGAACTGCTTGGAGGTACTTATGTTGAACAAGGACTCGTGCTTGGCTAATAATGAGATAAAACAAAGGGATTCACTACTGACCTTAATCACTATAATGTTATATATGAGATTTTATATGTAAAATAATTACAGTAACTCTTAATGTATTTGTTTAGAATACTCAAGAATAGATTTCTACTGAAACTCTTAAGCAAATAGCAGGGGACTATAGATAGATCATCACTGGTTGATATTAATAGGAAAACAAAATACCAAAAGTGGAAACTGCAGCACAGGAAAAAAATCACTAGGTAATCTTTCCAAAGTAAAATATTGAAAATCAAAAAGATAATAAGTGGTATAAATATACTGGTCCAGTAACCTACTGCACCATAATGTACCAAAGAATGATTGCTTTAGTTCTGAAGAATCTTAAAGTTCAATTAAGTAGCTGGCCTTATTAGTAGTGATTGGCAGCTCAAATGTGGAGTAAATTTCTGAGAGATGGATGATTCTATTATGCATTTGAGATATTAATTGATAAATAACAATTGAGGGGAAACATGAAATATTTGACTTTTAAACAATAAAGATTTCTGAGAAAATAGCAATGAAATTCTATGTAACATCATCGTCTGATACTTATTTTATAATACCTTGTCAAATTATTTTTGACTGAATATTAAATATTTTTTATTCCTTCAAAATGAATCTGGAAGATAAAGAGAACAGATGCTTTATTTTATACTTAAAGAGTGTGGGTACGTAGTTGAAGAAGATGTTTATAATTGTTTTTAAAATATATTTATACAGATCTCCTAAATACCAGTAGAAAAAGATAACCCAAGGGCTATATAAATCAAAGACAAACAGTTCATAAAAAGGATATTCAAAGATTGAAAGAGATTATTTCATTATTTATCAAGAAAATGATAATTGAGTAAAATTAAATGAGAAAATCACAGTGAGATAGCATTATCCACACCAAAATAACTAAACAGAAAAAAATTTAAAGGAAAAATTCTGTGTTGGTGAAGATGGGGAGCAATGAGTGTTCTCGCTCACTTCTGCTGTGGGTACTGATAAATCTACTTTGAAAACTGCTTAGCACTATCTACTAAAGTAAATATGTGGAATAATTGGACCCAACAATTTCATTACTTTGATATGTAACAGCACAAATATTTTCCAAAAAACTACACAAGATGGCTTACAGAGCTATATCTTTTTTTCCAAAATTAGAAACTACTTCAAAATAGGCATACCTCGGAGATATTGCAGCTTCTGTTCCAGAGTACTGCAATAAAGCAAATATTACAATAGAGGAGTCAAATGAAGTTTCTGGTTTCCCAGTGTATATCAAAGTTATGTTCACACAATACTGTAGTCTATTAAGTGAACAATAGCATATCTAAGAAAATGACGTACATAGCTTAATTAAAAAATACTTTACTATTAAAAATGCTATCACCTGAGCTTTTACAGAGTCAAAATCACCGATCACAGATCACTGTAACAAATATAATACTAAAACGTTGAAATATCACAAGAATTACCAAAATGTGACACAGACATGAAGTGAGGAAATGCTGTTGGAAAGCATTGATAAGCGTGCTCGATGCAGAACTGCCATACACCTTCAACTTGTCAAAAATTCACTACCTGTGAAATGCAATAATGCAAATTGCAATATAATGTAGTATGCTTGTATCCATTATTATTAGAAAAAATTTAAAAATTATACCATAAGAGGAAGGGTGAACCTCATTACATGCAAAATTATGGAAATATCTCACAAGTATAAGGTTGAGTGAAATATGCCAGATTAGGTAGACTGCATATTGTATGCTTCTACTTATATAAAAAGTTTATGCTGTTAGAAATTAAGAGAGCATTATCCTTAGGGTGACTTTTAAGCTGCTTGTGATGATCTAGGTGTTCTTTATATAGATGTGTTCACATTCTGAAAATGCATCAAGATTTAACACATAATTTGCAACTTTTTCTATGTTTATATTTAACTTCCATAATATACTTTTGAAAAGCGGGACAAAGATAAATAAAATAAATAAACTAATAATAAAATAAATAATCTAACTTGGGTCATAGAGCAAGTTTCAAATAGAGTCAAAACACAAATTATGACTTTCTAGCTTCTCGATCTCTATTTTTAGAGTAACAGATTTCATAGTTTGTATCGAAAATAATCATTTTTTTTCCTGAGACTTAAACAGTCTCTGTCAATATGAACAATATGGTGTAGTACAGAAAAACTCTTCCAAACAAGAACAATCTGAATTTAAAATCTGTCTCCACTCTTATCTAGGTCTTAAATTCTTATGGCTTTGGTTCCATAACTGTAATATAGAATAGGAATACTTATTCATGAAATTATTATGGGAGTTACCAAATAGGTTCTGTCATAAAAGTAGGTAACCAATAAATAGAGTTATTATTTATGTTGTTAAAATTAGATTAAATAAAGGAAATTATGAATTAGTCAACTCTATGAAACATAGCTTTATTAAATAAGAGCTCTACCAGAAGCCCCATAAGATCAAGAATCACTGTACCCCCAAGAGCCAGTGTGGTTCCTGGAATATAGGAGATGCTTAATAAATGTTGTTTGCTAAATTCTCATTGTCTTTGACATGGCCTTATTATGGTTCCCAGTTTATAAGTGTTACTTTGTAAGCATAATGGCTCAAAAATTATCGACATACAATCTCTCATATATGTTTCTACTATTTAGAGAAAAGCATGATTCTGTAATCCATACTGAAGGACATAGTGTGCTATATCTGAGAAATAGAAATCTATATAGAATGGGAAGAGTTGATTTTTGGTATGAGCAGGACATATAAAATTTTTTTGTAATATTTCATAGAGAAGAAAAGTAAAAGACTTAATCTGCTTAATAATCTCATCTAATTAGTCTTCAAAATGGAACTTGGAATGACCTTTCTATTCATATGTGTAAAGAAATCTCCAACTATAATGGAAAACATTTTAGAAGACATAGTAAAAGAAGTGTTGGGGTGCCTGGCTAGCTCAGTCGGTAGAGCATGAGACTCCTAATTTCAGGGTTGTGAGTTCGAGCCCCTCACTGAGTATAGACATTACTTAAAATCACTTTTACAAAAGATGTGTTTAGGGGCTCCTGGGTGGCTCAGTCTGTGAAGTATCCGACTTCAGCTCAGGTCATGATCTCATGGTTTGTGAGTTTGAGCCCTGCGTTGGGCTCTGTGTTGACAGCTCAGGACCTGGAGCTTGCTTGGGATTCTGTCTGCCTCTGTCTCTGTCCCTCCCCTGTTTACATTCTGTCTCTCTCTCTCTGTTCCAAAAATAAACATTATTTTTTTTTTAATTAAAAAGATGTGTTTATATGGGTTACTTTTAAAATTAGAGCACTCAAATTCAAAAAAGTGCTGGACACTTCTATTAAACAAATTTCAAAATTTAATAAATCTTTAATATGTTAATTTGTGTTATGTATCTCTGAGAAGAATCTGTTGTATAGTGCACTAACCAAATTTATTTGACCTCTGAACTCCCTCACTCCTCTGCACCCCACCTCCACACATAAACATACACAAATGGAAAATTAGTGTCCTGAGGAATGTACTTTGAAAAGGAATGATTTATAATCATTGCAAATGTATACCATTATAATGAATATTGAGCAATATCCTAATGGGATGGTATCAGTCTAGTCTGTAAGAATTAGGTGAACTAAATACTAAAACTCTCAAAATTCTTTCCAACTTTATGTCTAGAGAGAAAGCACTACAAAACTCCTTTTAACCTATGGTTGGACTATGTACTATATGATCAACAGAACTTTCTGGTTAACTTGTTTATTCAGTTAAACTTCTCCCTGGCATGGTTTGTTCCTGTTGGGATAAAGGGAATTATCTCTGAAACTGTTTCCGTGTGCACACTTATACGAGCTGAGCCTCCAATTATGTAGTTTTAGAAATCCAGAACTTAACCTACACCAAATCTTCAAAGTTACTACATATACCTGTGGCAGAAATGTCACTACAATTTGTAGAAAGCTTCATAAAAAAGGAAAAGTTACCTCTGATTAATTCCTTAAAGCAGTATTAAAGTAGAATAAAAGAAAAAGAAATATTTTCTTCTACATGTTTAGACTTTTGAAGACATAGACAGGTGCTTCAAAAATAATCTTTAATAATGTAAGAAGCCAATTGTGGCTGTAACAGCTGGATAATTAAAGTACTTATCAACTAAACTGATAAATAAAAATTTAAATATATGTAACTTCTATTAGAAAGAAAAATGAATTTCCAATGAATCTAGGCTAGATCAAAATATTTTTTCTTATCAAAACTGCAGAATAAGAATGAAGAAAACTTCACAAATTCTGAGGAAATATTAATGTCTTTATATGAATTATCTCTCTGATGTTGGAATGGAGTGATGCCCTCTAGCCCCAGAACCATATGAGATTTTAATTTTCCAAGACTCCAAAAAGTAAGTCATTAAGAAAATATGGAGAAAAAGCTCTGGATCCTCTAAAACATCTAGAGAAAAAATAAACTTCACGTAAATATAGTGATGTCCAAAATCCAAGGAGATTCGCCCTAGATACAGCCTTTTCATAACATTGTACCCACCGCCTCCATGACCAGTACCAACTACAACCAACAGTGTTAATAACAAATAAGCAAATTGTTCTACAAAGCTGCTCTTGTATTCATTCAATAGCAGTTGTCAAAGTTGAACATGTACCAAAATCACCTGGAAGACATATTAAAACACAGATTTCGGGGCCCTAACCCTAGAGTTGATTCAGTAGATCTTGCAATTTCTAACAAGTTCCCCACTGATGCTAATGTGGCTGATCTAGGAACACACACTTGGAGCGAACCATACAAAATGTTTTAATGATTTCACACAGTGAAATTACACTCAGAAATGTAATGTAGATCCTATTATGATGCAAATATAGTTGTTCTGAATAATCTTATTTTTCAAAATTCAGAATAGGATAGTATGACAGCTAATGTGATTAGAGAGAGGAATAACTACATTATAATGTATGCTACATGACTACAATACACATGGGTACAATATGACTTATCCCTGACAGTTGAAATGACGCTTGGCTTGGCATCCTGCTAGGTCAGCTCAGTTAATTAAATCAAATAACTCCCAATGCATTCTATCTCCTATTTGTACTCCTCACCATACCCCTTCTTCACCTTATTTCAGATAACTGTATGCTTCCTTTCTCCAAAATATACTTCTTGAATCCATTTTTGGGCAACTCCTTTTATATGTTAGAGCACATCTATAAAATGGCCCTTTATATTTGGAATTTTAAAATATCTTTCCTTTTTTCCCCACTCTAGATTTTTATTCACTCATTTTGCATGTAAATATGCAGATTTTGGAAGTTGATTACTTTCATTATAATGTAGTTATTTCTCCTATCGTGTTTAACTGTCAAACCATGCTATTTTGAATTTTAAAGGGTAAGACTACTCAGAAAACCCATATTTGCATTATAATAGGGTCCACATTAATAATAAGCTAATTCATTACTCTTTTATTATCATCTTTACCTTTGAATTGTCACTTTAAAGCTTAGGTGTCACAGTGTGGTCTTCTCTGCCCAGCATGTTGGCATTTAGGAGATTTATCAGACACCTGAGACAAAGCAGTGGCCAGGGGCATAGAAAAGGGTGAAGATCATAAACTCAAACAATAAAATGGAAAGGTTCAATCCATGGTGTATGAATAATTCACAAATACCAAATTGGTATTTGAAGATTCTCCCATCACCTCCCATTTTCCTTACTTATGACTTTTTTCCCCTCAGATCAGTTTATATCCTGTATATCTAACAGGAATCAAGTGAGACCATATTAAAGAGATTTTATTTCTTCAGGCAAGAGGAAATACACATATGCTATTAAAATGAGGAATATATGACAAATGTAAAAGATTAAGTCTGCCTCCCTCCTAATGCCTCTAGAACATTTTTATTTCCTTCTGGTCCAATTTGAGTGACGATGTTCTATTTTGATTTCTATCCCTGGCTGTACATTAGAATCCCATGATATGGTAGGCTGAATAATGACCCCAAAGATATCCTTGTCCTAACCTCTGGCATCTGTGAATGTAATAGTTTACATGGCAAAAAGAAATTAAAGTTGCAGATAGAATTCAGATTGGTAATTAGCTAATCTTAAAATAGGGAGATTATCCTGGAATATCTGGATGGACTCAGTGTAATCACAAGATCCCTTAGGAGGAGAAGAGTGCTGTGAAGAGAGACCCAGAGGGAAGGCTGCATAAGAAAGACCTAGCCTGAGATACTGGCTTTAAAGTGAACTATTAGCAAGAAAAGCATGCAACCTCTAGAAACTGGAAATAGCAAAGAAAAAGATTTCCCCTAGAGGTTCCAGTAAGGAACGCATCTTAACCCAGTAAGATCCCAGTCAGATTTATAACTGACAGAACTGCAAGAAAATGAATTTGTAAATTTATGTTTCTTAAGCCACTAAGCTTATAGTAACTTGTCACAGCAGCAATGGAAACTTAACAAACCTGGGACCTTTTGAAACTCCTGACGCCCAGATCATACCCCACATCAATTACATTCAAATCTCTGGTGGGGGGAGGGGTGGTCAGAGGAAGAATGAGACACAGACATCAATAATTTTTTTTAGGCTCCCTAGAAGCTTCTAATGTGCAGCTATATTGCAGAACTGCTGCTCTAAGTATATGCACCAGTCTTCATGAGAAACTACACTCTCTGGGAATAAACACTTCATTGGTGATAGATACCATGCCACTCCAAGTGTGGTTCTAGGAGCAGACCATCAGCATCACCTTGGAACCTGTTAGAAATACATAGTCTGTCCCAAATCTGACCCATCAACTCAGAATCTGCATTGTAATACCAAATCTAGGAGGTGTGTATGCCCATTAAATTGTAAGAAACAAAATATGTGCACTGACAGTTGCCTTTCTGATCTAAAGTATTTCTTTTTTTTTTTTTAACGTTTATTTATTTTTGAGACAGAGAGAGACAGAGCATGAACAGGGGAGGGGCAGAGAGAGAGGGAGACACAGAATCGGAAGCAGGCTCCAGGCTCTGAGCTGTCAGCACAGAGCCCGACGCGGCGCTCCAACTCACGGACCGTGAGATCATGACCCGAGCCGAAGTGGGCCACTTAACCGACCGAGCCACCCAGGCGCCCCAATATTTCTAATACCTGTAATGATTTTGAAATCATTACCTAAATAAAAACCTGTAAAGTTTTTCTTCCTCCTTTCTTCTTTCCCCTTCTCCTGTCTCCCTCCATCCCTCCATTCTTGCCTTTCTTTTCCTGTTTCTCTTAACCTTTCTCTACTTCCTCCTCCTCGTTTCTCTTCCCTTTAGCTGATCCTCAGTGCCCAAGACTTATCATTTCTGACTTCCTGACTAACCCCCTGAATTAATAATTGTAACTACAGCAATGATAAAAATAAGTTACTGAAATGCCAGCTAGTGTGAAATAAAGATATAACTTAAATGCCCAGGGGAAAAAAAACAAACCTGTTTTAATTTAGACTCAATGCTCTATTCCATTTTATACCAGACTAATTTCTCTTAGACTCTAGAGATATAGATCAATATTTATTAGTTTACTCTTAAAACTCCTAAATAATTCCAAACCTCTCTTGGGATCTTATTCCCATGATCCAAGAGATTCAATTATCAGCAATCTCTTGCTTGCATCAAATGTAATTTCCTTTTATCGTAAGCTTACAATTTTTAGCATTCAGGCTCTGTGGAAAGAATCATCCTGTTGAAATTGTTGTCTCTAACCTGGGGTTGGAGAAAACCAAAGAAAACAACAGAATAATATTTGCAGGTGGGAAATGGGAGATTGTAAACTGGGATGCCATCCTGCATCTCATGGCCATGGAAATACCCCAACCCACCAGAATTCTCTCCTGTGCTGAGCCTGACACTTGTTTCTCAAAGCTTCTCAACACTGTGCTTTTGATAGCACTATAACGATTTGTTAATCATTTCACTTAATCATTTCACTTAATCACTACAACAAATCATGAAGCTAGATGTTACTAGTCCCATTTTATAAATGAAAACACTAAAGTCTAGAGGGCGTTAACTTGTGTAAGGCCATGGTGTTGGTAACAGGTGGAGATAGGATTTTCATGGAGGTTTGTCTGGTTCCAAGACACATACTGTAAAAAAAAATTCTGTTGCCTGCAGTGGTGTGTCATGATTTATTGACCATGAGGATGACAGAAAACCATATATTAAAAGGATTTCTCTTGAGGAGTCTTAGAAAGAACCCAGTGGGTCAAAATGACCACTCAGCTCTTTCCCAAGTATCCAAATGTCTATAAAACTGTGCTATATAAGTTCTATGAAGAAGATCATTTATAGAACAATCTCAGCTCTAAAAATTTGTCATTGCAAAGCATGGTGATGTATTGCTCATGTGAAACCTGCTTAAGAACCAAACCACGTTAGTTAAAACCACTAGCCTATTACACTGAATTCCAGTTATTTGCTGAAACAAAACAAATAATTTCCAATTACACAGGGAATCTTTATAATATGTTTATATATAATTTGCCACCTGAATAACACTGCTTTTTCATAGTATCCAGTATGATTAAAGTGCTGGTTGAGGCATTATCCAAATAGGCACCACTATCTGTTATTGTGAGAGGAGGGAAGGGGAAAATTCACAGAGATAACATGCAACACTTCATATGCAACTATGGATAAATGGTTTCTGCTTTGAGAACATTATCCAGCACCGGTCCCCAAAGATAGGTTTACCTATTAGCTATTTGGCAATGTCCTCTGTCTCCCACCAAGGAGACATCTGAAAGGCTGTTTCTGCAGGAAATGCCAAACAAGCTTGCTAGTCTTACTTACAGCCATTAGGTGTTATAAGTCACATCCCTGACCGTGTCTATGCATGTGTGACAGGATCAGATGAGACAGAAAGATGCAGTCAGTCCAACATGCCACTGATTTTTAAGATGCCCCCAAGCAGGGAAAACAGAAGTTAAAGAGTACTTCCAGTTATGCGATAATTAATTCAAAACAGTTTTATTACAAGGACTGAAATTAAAATTCAGAATGCCAAGCTTTGAATCAGGCCGAGGTTCAAGTCCTTGTTCTTCCAACCATCAATTTTGTGACACCAGGCAAGTCTTTTAATAGCTCTGTGCCTCAAATTCTCTTTCTGTAAACTGAATAATACCTAAATGTCAAGATTATTATTACTTCTTAAAAAGGATATTAATTAATGCAAAGTGCTTAGGCTGCTAGTTGGAGCAGAGCAGACCCTCAGAAAACATTAGTCTTCTTAGTGCTTCCTTTCCTGGGAGCCAAAATTTCAGATCATTCCTTTCACACCCTCAGTTGCATATACTTTGGGTCCTGTAAGTCAAAGAGTGCAAATTGATGTATTTTCACTGAGTACCTCATGGAGCACATATTCCTATTTACACTTAATGTTTAATGCTCATAGCTACAGCCTTAAACAGGAGGTTCCTGCTGCCACATATTATATATTATCATGGAAAATATTCATTAAAAAATGATTTCCGCTAAGTTCCTACTATGTGACAGTTTGTGTGTAAAGTGATAGGAAACAAAACAATGAGACACATTCTTGGCTCTTGAGGCACTTAGAATACAACAGGAAAGCCTTATTAACTGAATCATATACCCCACGTGGTGACATGAAAACGAATGTGTAGTACAGAGGCATAATCAGGAAATGATTCATGGGGAAGGCAGGATTTCAGAGACTTAAATAGTAAGATTTTAGCAGGACGATAGAGTAAGGGGCACATCAGGCTAATAACTTGAGACAGACTATGAAGAACCTATAATGCCAACATTTAGGTATTTAGGACTGATTGGCAGGAACATAATATGGTGTATAAAGCAGGAGAGTGACAAAAGTGTATTGATAGAAATAACTGATTAAGTAGAGATTTAATCTGCACTCAGCCAGCCATACCCAATTTTCCAGTCTGCTAACATTAGTGTGCTGATGCTGCCAGATCTTTTCCTACTCATTCGTAAATGTATATGGGTACATATACATTATAAAGGTTTTTCTATGTATGACCTGCATATGCAAACACTTACATAGTGGGCAGGACTTCTGAAATGGCAATGTAAGGAGTGCTGAAGACACTTCCCAGCAAAACGAAAATTTCATTTTTGAAATATAAGCAATCATTTAAAGTCCATGAGAAATTGTCCTAAGCACACATAGCAAATGAAGAAACATTGACAAGCAACAACTACTCAATCTCAGTAAGAACACTGAGAGCCCGTAGTATGTGAATCATGATGCACTCCAATTCTCCCCGCATCCAGCCCAGCATGACCTAACTCCACTGAAGACTGGTGCAGCCAAGAACACAGGGCTCACCATCTGCCCTCCTTCTACCATTAGGCATTCAAGAGAAGTACCCATGGACTCACAATCAACCCTGGAGTTCAGGAAATCTATGCACATGCACTAGGCTGTACCCATTTGGAATCAATCACAGCCAGACATGAAAATAACCTCCAAGCCACACACAGACCCATCAACACAGGGAACGTAGCCCATTGGCACAAAGGTCTTAAATTCAACTTCTAACCAGATCCTGGCTGACAAATAAGCTTCTCTGACCCAAGTGTGACTCCTAGAACACAACGTTTAAAAATAAATCAGACCCACTACTGGCAGTGTGGATGAGTATGCATGACCAATGCTTTACTCTCTAAGGCCGATTAGAGGGGTAACCATCAAGTTCACAGTTCCAGGCTGAATATGTATGTAAAGTGTAAACACACTGAACAGTGGTAGTAACCTACAAACTACATGCATACCCAAGAGTACAGGGTAAAAATCTTACTACTTAAGGGCTCCTAAGCGTAATCTGTGACCAATAAATAGCTTATGCTGATCTTTAAGTATCTGAACCAAAGTATTAAAGCCAAAAAAAAAAAAAGTTTGAGCAGGGACATCAGAGGCTGTACACTGCAAGGTAAATACACTTCACAGAATTTATCATTAAACAAATTTAAAATATGACCAATAAAATAACAATAACCTTCCCTCCTGTAGAGAATACATATCAAGACACAGTTGCTGAAATTCAAAGTACAGCTTTCAGTAAAAGTTAAGAGAAATGCAAATAATGTATGCATGACTCATACAGGGAAAAGGCAAAAGGAACTAACTTTGAACATAAACATGTTCAAAGAACAAAAGGAAACTATGCTTACAGAATTAAAATGAGGGGCGCCTGTGTGGCTCAGTGGGTTAAGCACCTGACTTTGGCTCAAGTCATGATCTCATGGTTCATGAGTTCAAGCCTTGCATGGGGCTCTCTGCTGCCAGCACAGAGCCCGCTACAGATCCTCTAACCCCCTCTTTCTCTGCCCCTACCCACTTGCACAGCCATGCTGTCTCTCAAAAATAAACATTAATTTTTTAAAAAGAATTAAAGAATCAGCAAAATAACATATAAAAAGGATGATACATCAAGACCAAGTAGAATTTATCCCACATATGTATGGTCAGTTTAACACAAAGAATCAATTAATAATCACACCACATCAAGTGAATGAGGAACAAAAACTCTGTATCTCAGCAAATGTAGAAAACTTATTTGATAAAAATCCAATATCCTTTCATGATTAAAAAAAACTCAACAAAGAATAAAAGCCTCAGACTTTAAGAAGACTTCTAAAAACAAAACCCTACAACTACCATAAAACATAGTGATGAAATCTTGAATACTTTCTCCCCAAATCATGAAAAAGATAAGGACATTAATCTTTGTCATTTCTATTTAACATTGTAGTGGGGGAGGGGGGTTTCTAATCAGGGTAGTTGGGCAAGAAAAATAAACATAAAGCATTCAGATTGGAGAGGAAGACCTAAGTATTTGCAGATTATATGATTTATAAATAGAAAATTCTGAGGAACACACACACACACACACACACACACACTAGTGCTAATAAACAAGTGCATCAGAGTTGTAGGATATGAGGTCCGTAGGCAAACATCAATTATGTTTATAAACACTAGTAATGAACATTCCAAAAATGAAATTAAGAAAACAATTCTATTTGTAATAGATCAAGAATAACCAAATACTTAGGTATATATTCATAAAACAAGCATAATACGTGTATATTGAAAACTATAAATATTGTTAAAAAGAATTAAAGATCTAAGGTAATTAAAAGGCATTTCACGCACATGTGTCAGAAGATGCAGTATTTTGGGACGCCTGGGTGGCTCAGTTGGTTAAGTGTCCAACTTTGGCTCAGGTCATGACCTCATGGTTCTTGACTTTGGTTCCCATGAGTTTGAGCCCCGGTTTGGGTTCTCTGCTGTCAGGGTAAAGCCGGCTTCAGATCCTCTGTCTCCCTCTCTCTCTGCCATCAACATTTTTTTTTTAAAAGACTCAATATTTTAAGATGGCAATAGTGTTCAAATTGATCTATAGATTCAATGCAGTTGCTATCAAATCCCAGCTTGCTTCTTATAGACATTGACAAGTTTATCCTAAAACTCAAATGGAAATGTAAAGGACAAAGAATAGCCAGACTATTCTCGAAAAAGGAGAACTAAGTTGAAGGACTCAAATTTCCCCAATTTTAAAACTTACTACAAATCTATAATAACAAAAATAATCTGGTACTGGCATAAAGATAGACTTACAGATTAGTAGCTAATTGATTTTAGACAAAAGTGCCAAGACAATTGAATGGGGAAAAATAGTTTTCACAAATTGTGCAGGGACAACTGGATAGCCACATACCAACGAGTAAAGCTGAATCCCTGACTTACATAATATGTAAAAATTAACTTTAAGTGGTTTATAGATTGAAATGTAATAGTTTAAAATATATAACTGTTAGAGGAAAACATAGGAGTCAGTATTTTTAACCTTACATTAAGCAATGGTTTCTTAGCACACCAAGGACAACTGGGACTGTAAGAAATTTAGAACCATTTATGCTGCAAACCATACTTTCAAAAAAGTGAAAAAGCAGTCCACAGAATTGAAGAAAGTATTTGCAAATCATGTATCTGACATGTACCTGATAAATCACACTGAAATTTAAAACTGGTCCCAGAATCTAAATAGGCATTTCCCCAAACATGCCAAAGTCAAAAACACACAAAACAATGCTCAATAATGTTAGTGGTTAGGGGAATGATAATCAAAACCTCAAAGAGATTCATTTTCACATCAAGTAACATGACTACACTTAAAATTTTATTTTAAAAAAAAAGGTTGATAGAAATACAGAGAAATAACACATTGCACGTTTGCTAATTGAAATGTCAAATAATGTCGCCACTTTGGGAAACAGTTTGACAGTGCCCGAAATTATTACAGATACTGTATGACCAAGCAGTTCCATCCTGGGATGTATAACCAAGAAAAATTAATCACTAATCCACACAAAAACTTATATGCAAATGTTCATAGCAGCTTTACTTATAATAGCCAAAGATAACCCACATGTCCATGCAAGTGTAGCCAACCCCTATATCCATGATTTGATGAATGGGTAAATAAATAGTTGTATATCTCTAAGTTTAACACAATTCACAAAACAAAGGTAGAACTTAATTAGCCCACAACATGGATGAACCCTAAAATTATGCTGAAAGAAGACAGTCACTAATAGCTACTAATTATATTATTCTGTTTATAGGACATGTCCAGAATAAATAAATCTGTAGAAGCAAAAAGATCAGGAGTTGCCTTGGACTAGATGGGAGTATTGTACAGGGAAGAGGATTATGGAGATGACTGCTAATGGGTACAGTATTTCTTTGGGGTAAGAAAATAATGTCCTAAAATTAGGTTGTAGTGCTGGCTGCATAATCCTGTCCATATACTAAAAACAGAGTGTAATATGTGGTATTTTAATACCTAAGTAATCTGTTTATAATTTATATAATACCAGATATGTTTATAATAATGTATTTTATACCTTTTATTTATCCCTTTTTTCATATATATGCAAATAAAGAATATATAAACCATATATATCTGTGCGTATGACATGCTTATAAATTTAAGTATTTCTTCCTTTAGTTTCTATTCATTTTATCAATTTAGCACATCTAAAGATTATTTTCACCTAAACAATATTATAGTATAACATATTGTTATGAAACTTTATTTTTTTTTAATTTATTTTTTTTAACGTTTATTTATTTTTGAGACAGAGAGAGACAGAGCATGAACGGGGTAGGGTCAGAGAGAGAAGGAGACACAGAATCTGAAACAGGCTCCAGGCTCTGAGCAGTCAGCACAGAGCCCGACGCGGGGCTCGAACTCACGGACCGGGAGAGCATGACCTGAGCCGAAGTCGGCCGCTTAACCGACTGAGCCACCCAGGCGCCCCTGAAACTTTAAAACATAATCCTATTCCACTCTCCCATACAGAACATACAATTTTATTTCTTTTTTTCTTTCAGCACTGTGGTACTTTATCTTGCTGATTAATCACAGCTTATTGAACTATTCCCTTGTTGCTAGACATTTAGTTGCTGTCCATTTTTTATAAAAATAAAACATGGTAGTGAATATTTTTAGTCTCATCTATGCAAACATATCTATTAAAAATTTTCCTAGAAGTAGAATGTCTGACAAAATTATGCATGTATTAAATTTTGGTAAGTGCTCCCAAAATTGATAATTGCTGCCAAATTTCCAAAACACTACTGACAATCTATATTCCCAGCAATACTGGAATAGGCAATACTGGAATAGGCATATAGTGTTTAATAGAAAGGGACCTGTGACTCAACTATTTGGATTCATTCCCAAATTCCACCACTGTTAAGCTGGGTGACTCTAACCCAGCTTAAAGGTGGGATAAAGGTGGCATTATGATTCATTATATGGGGTCCAACTCACATTTACATTGTTCAACTTAAGTTATACATGATTTATTCTGAAACTGATTATGATGAAGTTTCATATTTCCCCACATTTTACCAATAGGAGATGAAACCATTCTATTTAGTATTTCCATTCCGTTGATGAATAAAAATTAATTGTTTGTTTAGATAGTGGATCCTTGAGTCAGAACACCTAATATCTATCACTGTCAAGCTGTGTAAACTTTGTTTACAGTAATTACCAAACTACTTAGTACTTTTCTGTGTGGTAATGTCCTTATCTCTAAAATGAGGAAACCATTTTAATAGTTATGACAAGAATATGGTTAATTAAGTGCTTAGGAAAGTGCTCTAAACACAGAACATTTAACAATTTTTATTTGATTATTTCTCTGATCACTCTCACCACCAGAGAAATTAAGTATTTTTATTAGCCAATTTGCTTCTTCAGTGATATGTTTATTCATAAGCACCGTCCAATATTTTTCTGGGATACTTGCTACTTTCTTACTTAGGGGTTAGAGCTCTTTTTATGAATATCAATATTTTTATTGTTCTAAGTGTTGCCAATATTTTATCCTGACAATTCACTTGTCTCTTCACCTTGTTTAACTTTATTTCAGTTTTTTAAACAATTATTCATTTATTTGGAGACAGAGAGAGAGAGTGAGCACAAACAGGGGAGGGGAGAGAGAATCCCAAGCAGGCTCAGCACTGTCAGTGTGGAGCCTAACACAGTGCTCAAACACACAAACCATGAGATCATGACCTGAGCCGAAATCAAGAGCCAGACACTTAACCGACTAAGCCACCCAGACACCCCAACTTTATTTCATATCTTCCTCTCTCCTCCACACTTATTTCAGACATCTGGCCTCCTAGATGTTCTTTGAATCTACACATTTTGCACTGGTTGTTCCCTTTGACATGAATCCTTTTCCCCACATGCTCACTGTCTACCTTATCAAGCTTTTGCTCACACACTCATATGTCACACCTCATAGTGAGGCCTATACTTAATTACTTGAAATAATTTCAAACACTTCCACTCCTGCCAAAGTCAAGCCACATTGCCCTTCCTCTATTTTTTTTATCCAATAGTACCTAGGAGCTTCTCACATATGTGTTTTATTGTATATTTTCCGTCTTTTCCACCAAAATTTAGAATTCATGAGAGCAGGTGTTTTTGCTGTTTTGTTCCCTAGGTATCCCCAGAACCTAGAATAGTGTTTTGTATGTGTTAGAGGGCTGAAAATACTTGCCAAATTGAATCACTTATGATTACTTCTTCCAAATAAGTTTTCAAAGTTTTATGTTATCAAATCTGAAAATCAGTACCTTTAATGAGCAAATAAATCTTTATCTTATGTTGGCAAGGTATTTTACCCTAAGATTGAACAAGCATTCTCCTCTATTTTCTTATTTTATAGCAATTACCACTGTTGATTTACACTTACATTCTTGGCTTTACCTAGAGAATTGTTTGAGCAAGGTAGAAAATCTTTTAGATTTTCCTTCGAAAAATTAGTTGTTGTGAACAGTAATTACCAGTCTATTCTTTACCCACTGATAATCAGCATGAACTTTATCATCTGCTGTATCTCATTTGTTCAGATTTCTGACCTTTATTCTCTTTCAGGCTACAATAAATTTATTTAAATTCACTTTACACCTAAAATTACCATAAGTTTATAGATATATGTAGGGAAAATTGTCCTACCTTTACTAGTTGAGTTTCTTGATTTCTAGGAAAATCAATTTTTGAAACTTGATCTATGTACTCTTTGTAGAAGTTCTCTTAGCTGATATTGAGTCTCCTGAATCTACATTCTACATTACATCAACTTTCTCTTACAATCCATCTTTTATTTACTTAATACTGTGAGGATTTTTTTACTTAACCACTCACCTTTATCTCCAGTTTAGCTCCAGTTTATTACATAGAACTTTTACTGATATTTTCAACATTTCATATTTCTTACATACAGAGGAGTTCAAAAGGTACAGGTAGAATTTAAAGAACTTATAAAATGAACACCTGTATTAGATTCATCCAGAAGAGGAAATGGAACATTTCTCCATGCACTTTGAAAAGTTGAAATTTTTTAGGAATATTTTTTCTGAAATAATTTTACTAACTGCATTTTCTTATGTGTGCCTAAAACTCATCAACTTTTTAGAATAACTTAACTTGATTTCATTTCTAGAAGTCCTACTTGATACTTTTTAAAATGTGCAAGATCATTGTCATGGTTTCTTGTTTCAAATACAGATATTCCAGCCTGTCCTCTATTTCTTGTAATATAAGAAAGCATAATTTTATAATAGGTATTTTGATAATTATAGTATCTGAAGTCTGAGAATATGTGCTACTGTGGAAAGTAATGAACTCTCAAAAATGTCTACGCCCCCCTCCTAAAACCTATAAATATATACCTTACATACATGACAGCAGGAACTTTACAGATATGAGTAAATTCAGAAATTTGAGACGGGGAGATTATCCTGGATTATCCCAGGGGGCTCAGTGCAATCACAAGGGATCCTTATAATAGAAAAGCAGGACTGTGAGAGTCAGAAGAGGCTTGATGGAAGCAGACCTTAAAGTGGTTTGAGAAAGGGTCCATAAGTTAATGAATGTAGGCAGGCTCTAGTAGCTAGAAAAGACAAGCAAAGAGATCCTCCATTGGAGCCTCCTGGAGGAATAGAGTCCCATTGATCCCTTTAAGTTTAGGACCCAACCTCCAGAACTATAAGATAATGAAAGTATGTTTTTTAAGCCACTAAGGTTGTGGTAGTTCGAAACAATAGCACACTAATACAGTTATTTTGCTTATTTCTTACTTCTGTTACCTTTTCCCTATGTGTTTCTCATTGTATTTTCCCTAGAAATATTTGTTTTTCCTACAAATTATTTGTGAGACTTCTTTATGGCCTACATTAAAGGTGAGTTGCTCTGAAGAGCATTTGCTACTATAAGGGACTGGAGGTACCACCAACTCCAGTCTACTATAAAGCATTTTCATATTGTGAGTGTATTTTTGGACCATCAGATAAATCTCCCAGCTTCTATTTTCTCACTTTTCTTTTTTATATATATATATTTTTTCTCTTACATCTTTTTATCCTCTCATATCTTTGGTTACTTGGAAGATAAAGCATCAGTACAGCAGTATAGACCTATGAAATGGTTTCTCCTTAGGAGTATGGTACTCCTCATAGCAGGCCATCTTCTACAATGAGATGCACGAAAACTATTATTTAAGCCATAAGGCTTCTACGAAGTTGCCTGAGAAAAGAGGAGAGAGGTCAAGGCATTCACACAGTTACCTCTTACTATTATTATTTTATCTTGCTTCTATATTATGTCACTATTTTTTCTTTTATTGTTGTTGTTGTTGTTCTTGTGTTTGTTTCTGCTCTTACTGCAATGCTATCAGCTTTTCATCTTCCCTATACTGTTAAAGAAATCCAAGGGTTTGAAGTAGTTTCAAGTCATAATCAAGATAGAGGCATGTGGGTGGCTCGGCCAGTTGAATATCTGACTCTTGATTTCAGCTCAGGTCATAATCCCAGGACCAAGGAATCGAGCCCTGCTTTGGGCTCCAGGCTGACCATGGAGCCTACTTGGGATTCTCTCTCTCCCCCTCCCTCTGCCCCTCTCCCCAGCACATGCTCTCTCTCTCTCTCTCTCTCTCAAATAAAAAAAAAACGAAAGAAAAAGAAAAGAAGAAGGAAAAGCGACATAGTGTATAGGTTTTAGAAATACCTGAGAATATCACATTATAATTAAGCAAACACCATAGAATAACAATATTTTGCTTTCTGGAAATTAAAATTAGGATGTTGTGCAGTGCATTCCACATTCATATCTTCTTTAAAGGCAGATGCTAGCATGACTTGGAATTTTTCCAGGTTTAAAGGCTATAAACTTTATTAAGAATCCTCCACCAAAGGCCATTACTTCCTCCCTACCATCTGTGCAGCAGCAAGATGCCATAAAGAAATCAAGCCAAGGTATGGTAATTATGCTATGGATATATTGGTACCCTGAGGGACATTAGTTAGTTAGCATTATGAAATTTAATTCTTTACTATCAATAAATAGGTGCATCATCCTGTAAAATAAGCACTGCTATATTATACATATTTTAGAAAAGTCATTTATTAAATAACTATTTGACTTCTCTGACATAGAATTGATTATAGTTATTTTCTTAAACGTTTCTTTATTTATTTTGGGAGAGAAAGAGCACGGAAGGGGCAGGGAGAGGGAGAGAGAGAATTCTAAGTCCCAACATGGTGGTCAACCTCACCAACCAGGAGATCATGACCTGAGCCAAAATCAAGAGGCAGACACTCAACCGAGCCACCCAATAATCCCATTAATAATTAATTTTTTAAATCTACATAATGAAATAACTGAAGTTCTATATGTGGAAACAGGAGTAGTCTATGTTTAAAGTAGCTAAGTTTTACACCAAAACTTAAGACTCTTCTCAAAGATAAATGCCTATCTTTATGATTGGTCTGCCTAAAATGCACATATGTATATAATATGGCCCATGTTATAAGTCAAGCCATTTCAAATAAGTTTGTTAGGCTATATCAAGTGTTTTCTCATTAGTTAATTCAGTTAACAGATAGTAAGTATAAGGCACTTACCTAAAGTGTTCAAGATACATCAATGGACACAGGTGACAAAGATCTTTTACCTCTTATAGTCTGACAAGCAAGTTATTATAGGTACCTGATATATAAAGGTGATGAAGGTTATGGCAGAGAAATTACAGTGTGATATTAAAGATCCTGGGTGGTAGAGTGTTGATGTTTTAAATAGCTAGACCTTCTGAGAAAGCATTATCTGAGCAGAAAATTTAAAAAGTCATTGGGTTAGCCATGTGGGGATCTGAAGGAAGGGCATTCCATGTAGAGAGAGCAGACAGTGCAAATGTCCTGAGGCAGAAGCATGTCAGGTATAATTGGAAGTAGTGAAGACTGCACTGTTTGGAGTAGTGTACTTGAAGTACAAGGAAATAATAGTAGGTTAAGATCAGAAGAGGATCAGAAGGACAGATCATGAAAGGCCTTGTGGACTACCATGTGGATATGGACTGTACCATCAGTGAGATGGGAGCCAAGGAATAATCTTAGTTAAACATCGAATTTAATCTGACTTGGATTATAAAAGGATCCTCCTGACTGATGAGTGAAGAAGAAACAATAATCAGCAAAGGATGGAAAGAAGTAAAACAGTAAGTGGGCTAATGTATTAGGCAAGAGATGATGGTGGCTAGGATGAGTGTGCTAACCGGCCCTTGAGAGATAAACAAGAATGAGATTCACTCCTTAGAAAGCAAATGCTTTTAGGTTCCAGTATATTGTGATATGGAACAGAACATTCTGTCAAATCATTTGTGTGTGAAACCCATTCTGCCTCTGTGGATCCTACTCTATAACATTGTTACATTCTATAAACATCAACCTACAATATTAATGCTGCTAGAGAAATCCCTGGGATCCCAAGAGGCAGAACAATTCTGAATCTGGCATATTATATCATCAAGGATATAAATTTATTCTTTAATTTTTTTAATGTTTTTTATTTATTTTTGAGACAGAGAGAGACAGAGCATGAGCAGGGGAGGGGCAGAGAGAGAGAGGGAGACACAGAATCTGAAATAGGTTCCAGGCTCTGAGCTGTTAGCACAGAGCCTGATGAGGAGCCTGAACCCACAGACCACGAGATCATGACCTGAGACTAAGTCGGCCATTTAACCAATTGAGCCACCCAGGATCCCCAAGGATATCAATTTATTCTAATTCGAGATAAAATTGACGTCCTGACCTACCAAAGAAATTCTTTTCATTAAATACAATAACCAGTGTCTTCTAGTTCAATGCCAAAAATAGATACCTTAAACTTTAATGTACTTCTAGTTATGAGTTTTAAAATAAGTGAGATCTTATTTGCTTTGGTTTTCATGGTAGTTATGGTTAAGCACTAAAGAAGCAACAAAGCAAAGCAGGGTTAATGATCTTTAGAAATAGTCCTATTTTCTAGACCCAATTCAAAGTAGAAATATAAAAGAGAGGGACTGAGCATGATGACCTGAACATGACTTAAAATTTAGAAAGCAGGAAGAGTATTGATCCTTTTTCCTTCTTTCAAAAACTACAGACACACAGTTTATTGTTCTGCCTGTGGAGTAAACTCGATGGCAGAAAAGCAAGAAAAAGGGATTCATTGAAGGAAATCAGGTAAAGACTCTCTATCCATAGTAAAGATTCAGTTATTCCTTAAACACATCACCAACTTTGGTGTTCATTGACCAGGCAATCAAATACAGGCTCTGCTCCTTCTCTAGCCAGGTATCTCACCTTAGGAGAGTTAAGTAATCTCACCCTTCTTTAAGTTCCCGATTTTCTAAAGAGATAGAAAGTTAATTACTACCATATAAAGCTGATTTTGAGGATTATACAAGGAAATGCGTGAAAAAGCACATAATACGGTGCCTGCCCTATGGTAAGCTTTGAACAAAAGGAGCTACTGTTATTAAATTCTGCGTAATCAATTACTCAAAGTGGGAGAAAGATCCATCAAACTGGTGGCATGGACTCTTGAAAACAAAATAGAAGATAAAATATGATGTCTTGAATTTCATCTTTTCATATAATTGGTGAAACGGTGTGCAAAGATAACAAGCATTGCTACCTGCCTCATACCAAATCCAGGCCTGAAATATGTGAACTCATGAAATGTGCTACTATGCAGATTTATCAATTACGGTACAGTTTTAAATTTGATGTACATGAGGGATGCCTGGGTGCCTCAGTCAGTTAAGCGTCTGCCTTTGGCTCAGGTCATGATCTCACAAGTTTGTGGGTTCGAGTCCCATGTCAGGCTCTGTGCTGACAGCTCAGAGCCTGGAGCCTGCTTGGGATTCTGTGTCTCATTCTCTCTCTGCCCCTCCCCCATTTGTGCTCTCTCAATAAATGTAAAAAAATTTTTTTAATAAATTTGATGTGTATTATTTTGTGATACATATGTTAATGAAACCTAGTAAATACTGTATGAAGGAATAAATCACAGCAATAAATATTAACAGAATATATAAATGAACTGGGTTCATTCTTAGTCCACAAATCCCAGGAAAGAGGGGAGGGAAATTTATCAATTTTATATCAAAAAATATCTTTTATATTTGAATAATAACTGAACCTAATTCAGATGATTCTGCATACCATCTAAAATTATATAAAAATCTCGTAATCATGATGGTCATTTCATCTCCCTTTACTAGCTATTATTCACTCTCATTTTGCACATCTATTAAAATATTACATAACATTGGATCTCACTGTCCTCTATTCTTACTTAAAAAAAAAAAAGGTAACTAAGACAACCCACAATGTACACTGCATATATTTTCTGGAACAAGAGATATCATGCCTAACATGGGAAACTGAACAGTTGGCATTCTATTTAGGCGGGGTTTTTTTTTCCAGTTTCAACAATAATTTGATGAGGTTGCTATTATTTTCCACCTCAACATGTGTTTACTAAAGTGATTTTAAAAGGCAATAAAGTGGAAAAATGTATTGACAATCAGGCTAAGTGGCTACATATTATAATTCTCTGATGGAAAGGGCCAAGCAGTAAGAAGCCCTCTTCTTTTGGTACATGCCAAAATAGACATACTGAGAATGGAAATATGAAACAGGTTCTTCTTCACTTAATTAAGCTCTTCTCCCCACCCCTCTATGGTCACTCACAATAAGCAGGACATTGTGAAGCACCAAGATGCCACCTTGGTAACATTGGTGATATAAAAAAGGCACATAGGTGTAACAGAAACAAAAAGGAAAGACAAGAATGGTACGATAACATTCATGGTATCAACTGTACAATCTGTACAAGTCACAGAACAAACATCAACTTCTAGGTAAGGCTTTATGGATGGTAAGATTCAGTTTTGAGTCTTGAAGGATAAGAGAGATCTGGATATGTAGAAGAGAAAGGGGATCTAGACTTGAAGCCAACCAAACCTGTGTTTAACTCCGTGTTCCACTACTTAAAAGCTGCATAACCCTTGGAAAATTAATAACCACTAGGTCCCTCCATTGTATGTTGGAATAATACTAGAATCCTTCATGTAAGAATACTATGAGATTTCAAGGACATTATGCATGTAAAATGCTTCCCACAAAGCCTGTCCCATAGCTACTTCTCAGTAACGGTTGAGATTATTTGCGCTCCTCCTACCCAAACTATCATTACCAATTAAATGAGGACAACATTGACCTTTGAAGACCATTGTATTGGAAAGCATCTAACACAGTGACTACTTATTAGGAATCTGATACAAAATATTTGCACATGCATTTGGACATAGAATTAAGGTTAGTGTGTTTGTAGAACAGTGTACACAAAAGATTATGAGAGTAAAACACAGATGCTGAATTAAAGTTCAAGGGAAAAAAGAGTGTTCAGTACTGGAAGATGTTGGTTAAATGTTTTAAGATGGGAGGCCTAGAGCCCTTTTGCATTAGTATTAGACTAGCAATGTGTTTAACCATTTGGGGCAATTGTATTACAATAATGTAATGACCCCCACATGAGGTGTAGACAAAGATTCTGAACATACAAGCCTGCACACCAGAGTGTAATGGGGGCATTACTTCCTTTGAGTAAGATTCATTTCTTGCACAAAAACACCCAGTGCTTTTTGTTTTTCAATTCAACATTTCTAGTGGAAATAATTTATGGTAATACAGGCAGATAGCACAGAGCATGTAAGGAGCTGAAATAAATTTGAGTCTCAAATGAGAAACATTGGAATGTTGACAATAGCAAGATGGTTCTCTGGAAACAGAGCAGGTCTCATTATTTTTCCACACTGATCAACGAGGGAATTGGCTGAAGGGGTGGTTAAGTGGCTGAAGTTTTAGTTTTGACTTCCTTCAGCTCCACTGAGACAATTACTGCCAGAGCCAATTAGTCTTCCTGAATCCATAGATAAAAATTCCATACAGTGTATAGCATAATGTATTATTAGAGCAAGTTTCAAATACCACAAGTCTGTCAACTCTATAAGGGCATTAAAATAGTCCATGGTGATATTGGCTTGGGACTTTATTTCATCTTTTTTTTTTCCTTTCCTGGGTATGAAGTCACTTAAAATATTTGAGAAGGACTTTTTTGCAAATTACAAATTTTGAGATACATGTTATTAATGACGTTTGAACTCTAGGTAATTGAGCTAAAATTATGTAAATATTATTTAGATAGAAATAAATCTTGACATTCAAGCTCAATTTTCACCTCCATGTAATCAATTTGTATTCTTCAACAAGATATATAATATTCAACACAGAAAAATGATTACAATGAATTACAATGACTGAATATGAAATTCTAAAATTATACCAATCTTTCTTCAAGAAATTTAATTTCAAATAGAATAACATTTTTGTAGATGTTCCTGATCTAATCCTGACTAAAGCAGGAGTAGTTTCCAACAGAGAAGCTAACATTTGGCACACATACCACAGGTATCTTTACCCCATCAAAGCAGACATCATTAGTTGATTATGGAAAATTTAATTATTTTGAGACTGGATCTAGTCACAGAATCTGCTTCACCCCAGCACTCTAGTTAGTCCCAACAACTCATCCCTTAGCAACTATTTCCATTCCCTGCTTTTTCAAAAATAATCCTTTAATCAGAGTAGAAGAAAAAAAAGTCACCATAACAATGTTTAAGTCCTTATAATGCTGAACAAAAGAATAAAATCAACTTGAACCCACTCATTTCCTCACACCAGTTTTGGGCATTTGGTTTTATGAAGATCACCTTCCAAATGTGTCTCAGCTTAAGCATGTATTATCACTGCTCTGGAAAGAGAGTAATGTGAGTCCATAATGTTTTATGATACTCATTACCAACAGCTCAGTGTGCACCTAAACAGTCTCTGAAGAAAAACGTACAATGTGCACAACTGCTGTTTCTGTGACAAATAAATACAAGGCTAAAGCTGCCGTATGTCTGGGGGGAAAAGTCTGAAATGCTCCATATGTCTAATAGCAAATGCTTCTAGATGGATACTCTTCCTGCATCCCTCACAGCACCCGGTCGGCACTGAAATACAGACTGAAAGACATTCCAGAGGGAACCACCTATGTCTAGGAACGATGGAAAAAATGGTTATGCATAAACTGAATTTTTTTAAAAAGGTATTTTTTCAGAGTAGTTTCAGGTTTCCAGAAAAACTAAGAGTAACGTACAGCTATTTCCCTAAATCCTTTGTCCCCACACAGCTTTGCCATTACCAACTCCCTCCACCAGACGGTACATTTGTTACAATGGATGAACTGACACTGACACATCATAATCACCCCAAGTCCATAGTTGACATTAGGGTTCACTCTTGGTGTTGTACAATGTATGGGCTTGGACAAATGTATAATGACATGTATCTACCATAATAGTATCATACAGGGTATTTTCACCGTCCTAAATAGAATCATTTAGTAGAGGGCTATAAAAGATGAGTATCACAATGGATAGAGAAGGAAAAACAACATGAACAATTATTCTCTGCCAAGGAATTCTTCCCTATCCCTGAAAAATACCATGAAGATATGGTAGGCTCAATGAAGATGGTGGGAATGAGATATCTAGGGAAGCAGAATGCCTTTGGCCTTGTTCTACTATCTCCTACAAGAGGAGAATGTCTTTAAATTGTAAAAGAAATAAAAATGACAACAATATAACAGATCAAAAGGGTCAAACCTGGCAATGAGGCTTGATTGCAAAAAAATATATATTCTATTCATTTAATGGCATACTTTTTAGCAATTACAAAGAATATACCACTGATATATTTTGGGGTTAGAGTTCTGTAGATGTCCATTCACTCAAGATTTTTAAATGACCAGATCTTCTATATCTTTACTTTCATTTGCTTGACGTAACTGAGAGTGATGTCATTAAATGGCCTATAACAATTCTCAATTTTTCCACTCTTCTTGTAGTTTTATTGACTATTTCTTTGTGTTTTCAAAGGCATTTTATTAGGTTCAAACAAAATAAAATTGTTATATTTTCCGTGGGAATTACACTTTTACCATGTTATGAATCTAGTGATGCTTTTTTTTTTTCTGGTAAATGTTCTTCTTTTTGATATTAATACAGCTATTCTAACATTATTTTGTCTTTTCCCTATCATGTTTCTTCTCCATCCTTGTACATTCAATATCCGGTGTTTCAGATCAATCTCTTATAAGCAACAGATAATTTAATTTTTAATCCAGTATGAAAAATTTTGTTATTTAGCTAGTGAATTCATTCTCTTTACAATGTTGAGCTTATGGGTAAACCAATTTGTTTCTAATGTATTTTGTGAATTTTTGTGTTGACTTTATATTTTCCCCTGCATTTTTGCTTTTTTCATAGATTTTTAAATTAGTTACAATTTTTACCCTCTAGTAATCTAGAATGTTTAAAATATCTTTTTAAGTGTTAAACTTCAAAAAATTTTCAGGTACAGGTCACAAACTTTAATCACTATCTTTATCTGATACATTTAATGTTTAACTCTGTTTGCATCTATGCCAACTTATGTATTCTTGCACATTTTACTTTATTGTTTACCACAAAATTTCTGAATGTATTTTTCTTCCTTGTAGCTCTAACTTGCATTCTAGTATTATTTCCCTTTTGCCTGAAAATTTCTGTAGGGAGGATCTGTGTTTGTTAAACATTTCTCAATGTTTGTCTAACAATGTCTGTAGTTCATTTTCTTTTTTCCCCTTATTTTTTAAATTTATATTTTAGTTGATATATAGTACAATATTGGTTTCAGAAGTAGAAATCAGTGATTCATTACTTACATGCAACGCTCAATACTCATCACAAGTGGCCTTTCTAATACCCATCACCCATCTAGCCCATCTTCCACCCACCTCCTTCTATCAACCCTCAGTTTGTTCTCTACCATTAAGATCTCTTGTGGTTTGGGCACCTGCGTGGCTGTTAAGTGTCCAATTCTTGATTTAGCCTAAAGTCATAATCTCACAGTTCATGAGACTGAGCCCCATGTGGGGGTCTGTGCTGACAGTGTGAAGTCTGCTTGGGATTTTCTCTCTCCCTCTTTCTTTTTCTGCCCCTCCCTCACTCGTGCTCTCTTTCCCAAAATAAATAAATGAACATTAAGGAAAAAAGAGTCTCTCATGGTTTGTTTCCCTACTCTTCCCATATATTCATCTGTTTTGTTTCTTAAATTCCACATATGAGTGAATTCCTATGGTATTTTTCTTTCTCTGCTTCACTTATTTCGCTTAGCATAATATATTCTAGCTCCATCAATATCAATGCAAATGACAACATCTCATTCTTTTTGATGGCTGAGTAGTATTCCATCACACACACACACACACACACACACACACACACACACACACCCCTTCTTTATCCATTCATCACTCAGTGGACATTCGGACTCCCTCCATAGTTTGGCTACTGCTGATAATGCTGCTATAAACATTTTATAAACATTTGGAAGCATGTACCCCTTCAAATCTGTATTTCTGTATCCTTTGGGTAAATACCTAATAGTGCAATTGCTGGATCCTATGGTAGTTTTATTTTTCGTTTTTTAGGAACCTTCATACTTTCTCCAGAGCAGCTGCACCAGTTAGCATTTCCACTAACAGTGAAAGACGGTTCCCCTTTCTCCTCATCCTCACCTACATTTGTTGTGTGTGTGTGTGTGTGTGTGTGTGTGTGTGTGTGTGTGTTCTTAGTTTTAGCCGTGAGGTGGTATCTCATTGTGGTTTTGATTTGTATTTTCCTAATGATGAATGATGTTGAGCATCTTTTCATGTGTCTGTTAGCCATCTGGATATCTTCTTTGGAAAAGTGTCTATTCATATCTTCTGCCCATTTCTTAACTGGGTCGTTTCTTTTTCTGGTGTTGAGTTTGATAAAATTCTTTATATACTTTGGATTATAACTATTTATCAGATATGTCATTTGCACATATCTTCTCCCATTTCATAAGGCTATTTTTCAGCTTTGCTGATTGTTTCTTTTGTTGTGCACAAGTTTTCATCTTGATGAAGTACCAATAGTTCATGTTTGCTTTCATTTCCCTTGCCTTCAATGATGTGTCTATTCCTCCTCTAGGATTTTGATGGTTTCCTGACTCAAAATTAGGTCTTTCATTCATTCTGAATTTATGAGAAAATGTTCCAGTTTCATTTTCCACATGTTGTTGTTCAGTTTTTCTAACACCATTTGTTCAAGAAAGTGTCTTTTTCCCCTTGGATATTCTTTCCTGCTTTGTTGAAGAAAGCAATGTAGCTGCGGGTTCCCTTCTGAGTTTTCTATTTTGTTCCATTGATCTACATGCCTTTGTGCCAGTACCATACTGCTTCAAGGACTACAGCTTTGTAAGATAGTTTAAAATCTACTTTTCTTTGCCAGGATTGTTTTGGCTATCCAGGGACTTTTCTGGTTCCATAAAACATTTAGAATTTTTTAATCTAGCTGTGTGAAGAATGCTGGTAGTATTTTGATAAGAATTGCATTAAATGTGTAGGTTGCTTTGGATAGTACAAACATTTTAACAATGTTTGTTCAGTCCATGAGCATAGAATGTTTTTCTTTTTGTGTCCTTTTCAATATCTTTCATAAATCTTCTACTACAGTTTTCAGAGTATAGATCTTTTACCTCTTTAGTTAGGTTTACTCTTATGTATCTTATTATTTTTGATGCAATTGTAAATGAGATTGATTCCTTGATTTCTTTTTCTACTTGTTGCATTATTGGTGTATAGCAATGCAACATAAATATGCACAATGATTTTATATCCTGTGACTTTGCTGAAATAATGTATTAATTGTATCAACTTTTTGGTGGAGTCTAAGATTTTCTACATAGAGTATCACGTCATCTGCAAATAAAGTTTGAATTCTTCCTTGCTGATTTCAATGTCCTTTTTTCTTTTTGTTGTCTGATGGCTGAGGCTAATATTTCCAGTACTATATTAAATAGTAATGGTGAAAGTGAGCATCCTTGCCTTACTCCTGACTGTAGGGGAAAGGCTCTTAGTTTCTTCCCTTTGAAGGTAATATTAGCTTTGTGTCTCTTGTATGTGGCCTTTATGATGTTGAGGTATGTTCCATCTATCCCTACTTTGTTGAAAGTTTTTATCAAGAATGGATACTGTATTTTGCCAAATGCTTTTTCTGTATCTATCAAAAGGATCATATGGCTATTACACTTTCTTTTATTAACATGGTATATCATGTTGATTGATTTGCAAATATTAACCAGCCCTAAAGTCTAGGACTAAATCCCACTTGATCATGGTGAATAATTATTTTAATGTACTGTTGAATTCAATTTGCCAGTATCTGGTTGAGAATTTTTGCATTCATGTTCATCAGTGATATTGGCCTGTAATTCTCCCTTTTAGTGGGGTTTCTGTCTGGTTTTGGAATGAAGGTAATGTTGGTTTCATAGAATAAGTTTGGAAGCTTTCCTTCCTCTTCTATTTTTTGGAATAGTCTGAAAAGAATAGTATTAACTTTTCTTAAATGTCTGGTAGAATTCCTCTGAAAAGCCAGTTGGAAGATTTTTTGATTACTGATTCAATTTATTCGCTAGTTAGGGTGTGTTCAAATTTTTTATTTCTTACTGTTTTAGGATTGCCCAGTTTGTTGTCATATAATTTTTTCATAGTATTCTCATAATGTTTGTATTTCTGAGGTGTTAGCTGAGATAGCTCCCCTTTCATTTGTGATTTCATCTATTTGGGTTCTCTTTTCTTTTTAATAAGTATGGCTAGGGGTTTCTCAATTTTGTTGATTCTTTCAAAGAACAAGCACTTATTTTCATTGATCTGTTCTACTAGTTTTTTTGTTTATTTGTTTCTATATCGTTTATTTCTGCTCTAATCTTTCTTATTTCTTTTCTTCTGCTGGCTTTAGGCTTTATTTGCTGTTCCTTTTCTAACTCCTTTAGATGTAAAGTTAGATTTTGTATTTTTTACCTTTCTTGCTTCTTGAGATAGACATGAATTGCAATATATTTTCCTCTTAGGACAGCCTTTATTGGATCCCAAAGGGTTTGGACTGTTGTGATTTCATTTTCATTGGCTTCCATGTGTCTTTTTATTTCTTCTCTAATTTCCTAATTAAGCCATTCATACTTTACTAAGATATTCTTTAACCTATATGTATTTGATGACTTTCCAAATTTTTTCTTGTGGTTGAATTCAAGTTTCATAGTGCTGTGCTATGAAAATATGCATAGTATGATCTCAGTGTTTTTCTACCTGTTGAAGCCTGATTTGTGACCAAATATTTGATCTATTCTACAGAATGTTCCATGTGCACTTGAGAAAAATGTATCTTCTACTCTTCCAGGATGAAATGTTCTGAATGTATGTGTTAGATCCATCTGGTCCAATGTGTCATTCAAAGCCACTGTCATTTTTGTTTTTGAAAGATGACTTGTCTAAGTCACACAATTCTAGGTTGACAGATTCTTTGAAGATTTTGACTGTATTATTTCAGTATTGAATTGTGTCCATTTTTTTCAGCTGGAGGCTGGAATTTCTGTACTGCCAGAAATAGTTATTTCACATTGTGTTTTTTTGTTTTTGTTGTTTTTTTTTTTGTCCCAGCATTTTCTAGAATAAGGCTTTATAATTATAACTAGGTGATGGCTAAGTAATTTTGTTACAGGCTTTAATTTTTTATGGTTTATTATTAAATACATAACTTCTGACTTGAAGTTCCTAAGTAAATTCTTTTCACTTAGATTTTTTTTAAATGTTAAGAGATCCAGACTATCTTAAAAACTTAGAACATGTTTAATTCCATACAGAGTAATGGGAGATTGTGCAAAGAAGAGATAGGAAACAAATATTTATTGGAATTATTTATTGAGCTAGATACAAAGCTACATACCTTACACACAAAACCTCATTAACAGTAAATATGTAAATCTAGGTTTATTCTATTTATCTGTTATTATAAGACTAGAGAGTGAGCACTTTGCAAGGAAGTGCATTGTCTTCTCATTCATCTCTGATGCTGTCTTCCAAGTCAAGGGAATTCAGCTGGTGGAACATTTCTGGATCCTCTCTCTCCCTTTCCTGACCACCTCAGAGAAAGTGGAATGACTTATTTCATTGATAAATTTGGGAAGAATAAACTGTAAATGCTTGAATTCACTGTCCCCACTCTTCTTCTCACAGGGACATGAACTGCTATCCAGAGAGACCAGGTTCTTTTCTTTTTCTCTGTGCCTTTAATTTTACCTGGTCATTCTTTATTTATATGGGGGCCTCTCCCTGTTTAACACTATCAAGATATAATGGATGGGGTGCCTGGGTGGCTCAGTTGGTTGAGCAACCAACTTCAGCTCAGGTCATGATCTCACAGTCTGTGGGTTAGAACCCCACATTGGGCTCTATACTGACAGCTTGCTCAGAGCCTGGAGCCTACTTTGGGTTCTGTATCTCCTTCTCTCTCTGTCCCTCCCCAGCTTGCTCTCTCTCTCTCTCTCTATCTCTCTCTCTCAAAAATAAATAAATGTTAACAAAAAAATTTTTTTAAAGACATAATGGGTAAGTTTGCAGAATTTGATGATCTAGCTAACAGGCTTAATTGTTTTACACAATTATGTTAGTCTGTGTTAATAAAAATAGTGATGTTTTCATCTGCCACTTATTTTACGTTTTGTATTATTTCTCATTCAGAACGTGTATTATTTCTCATTCAGAACAGTGAAAAGTAGTATGCCACAGAGATCACAATGCATGGTGTAGCACTTTGTACATAATACACTCTTCATAAATATTAAGGCATCAGGCAAATTAATTCAAAAATCTGTCCTTCCACTTCCCTTCTGAAAATTCTTTCCTTAATAATTCTCAGTTGTCATGTTAAAAACTAAAGTATGCCTAACCCAAAATAGGTTTACAGTAAACATGCATTGAATATTAATGACTTTATATGTTATTCCTCACTTTAGAATTCCCATTTTTACAGATAAAAAGAGTAAAAGGTCATGCTTTTTTAATGATGAAATTTTTGGCATCAAGAAAAGGGCAGTGGATAGAATTACTTATGCTGCCAAAATAATGCCACGTAGATCACTATTTAATCTGCCTAAGCATAAGGTTAGCTCTCCTCTTTTATTCAAAATTTGTCTGCCATCAATAATAGGCAACATTTCAATTTAAGGAATGCCTGAGTCTAGGAGGAAACAAGAAGCTAATTAAATCCACAGAGCAGCCGGGTAGATGAGAACCAGTGTTTATTCTTTGATTGCCAAATATTAATCGGCACACACTATATTTTCAATAATTATTTGTTGAATGATAAATGAATAAAACTAATAAATAAAATCCTGTTTCATAGAACCCAAAACTTGAGATGCATTGGACAAAACCTAGCTTTCAAGCATTGTTTTAGGAGTCAACTCTCAGATAGAAGCTTAAGACATCAGTGTAGGGGCGCCTGGGTGGCGCAGTCGGTTAAGCGTCCGACTTCAGCCAGGTCACAATCTCGCGGTCCGTGAGTTCGAGCCCCACGTCAGGCTCTGGGCTGATGGCTCGGAGCCTGGAGCCTGTTTCCGATTCTGTGTCTCCCTCTCTCTCTGCCCCTCCCCCATTCATGCTCTGTCTCTCTCTGTCCCAAAAATAAATAAAAAACGTTGAAAAAAAAAATTAAAAAAAAAAAAAGACATCAGTGTAATGCTCCACCTCCTCTTTCAGGTCACCCCTGAGCCTTCAGTCCTGTTTTTGGATGGAAAACAATCTGAGACCCAGAGAGAACAAACCGCCATGGACAAACACAATAACCAGTAAGCACATTGCTGGAACTTGCTCTTCTCTTTAAAAATTTTTTTTTCAACGTTTTTTATTTATTTTTGGGACAGAGAGAGAGACAGAGCATGAACGGGGGAGGGGCAGAGAGAGAGGGAGACACAGAATCGGAAACAGGCTCCAGGCTCCGAGCCATCAGCCCAGAGCCTGACGTGGGGCTCGAACTCACGGACCGCGAGATCATGACCTGGCTGAAGTCGGACACTTAACCGACTGCGCCACCCAGGCGCCCCTGGAACTTGCTCTTCTCAACCAGGTCCAGGGCTTCTGCTGTCTCACCTTAGTGCCTCTGTGACATTGCTGGTAAAGTGGATCAAGAGCATTTTTGTTCGAATGACTCTTTATGTATACTATTAAAATAGCATTGCAAGTGACCTCAGGAAACTTTAAACCCTTCCTGGGATAATGACTTTGCTTTGTTCTTTTCATTCTTAGCTAAGTGAGCTAGAATAATGCCTTCAAATCCTAGACCTCAGACCCAGGGAAAGTCCTTTGTAAACAAGGGTCTAAGACATGTAAACATGGTAAAGAATGACTTTTTTTCTGTATAAACTCTAGAAGTAAAGGTATTTGCTATTTGGATTACGACATTCAAATACTTTGGCCTTGACCTATTTGGAATATTAAAGAAAAGACAAATGTTTTTCAGAAAACAATACATAAATTGTAGTAAAAACATACTTTCTTCAACAAGTTTTCTTCTAGTAAACCATCATTTCCCCACCCCTATCCCATGGATATCGGTTGTTGTGAGGTTAGAGGGTTGTATCTAGTGTTATGAAATAGATTTGAGGGGACCTAAAACGTAACTATAACTTTAGAGTTTATAAAATACTGCAAATGAATTTCTTTTGTGGTAAACAAAGACCAAACTTGTGCTTGGTTTCAGGGACCTAGAATATATCATATGAGCAGTAAAAACCTCCCAGTTTCTACCAAATATTTGTCTCAAATTATGTTCCTTTAAATCTTAAGGGTCACAGTGTTAAGGAAAGAAGAAAGGAAGGGAGGCAGGGAGGGAAGTAAAAAAGACTATAGTCCTCAAATGGAATTATTTGTGCTAAGCCCCACATCAGCAAACCTAGACTTAATATCTAACATAATTACAGTTTTAGACTTTCCAAGAAATGTAACTTTTAACAGTCAGTCTAGAATTACCTGGTCAGCACAAGGGAGGTAATCTGCCTGATAGAACCCTGCCTTTTCCCAAGGAAGGTGACTTTGTTTGAAACAATCTACTTTTTGCTAGAAACTTTCTCTTTTTGCACACCCCTCTGCTTATAAAAGCCTTCTGGTTTTTTTCTAGCTCCTCAGAGCTCCTTTCTGTTACCTAGATGAGATACTGCTGGATTCATGAATCCTTGAATAAAGCCAATTACATCTCCAAATTTACTCAGCTAAACTTTTTTTTTTTTTTTAACAACAGCCATAGGGGAAGGAAATGGATCCTATATATTATAGCAATGTCCAAAGCAATAACTTCTAGATCACTGACAATCTCTGGAAATCTGGAGTCCTCTGACAACACAAGATTATAGCAGTCTCAATTTCTTGTGAGACTGAATTGAATACATTTTGATCCTAACAATCTTTCATAATTGTTTTCTAGCTTTAGCTATGAACTTGTTTTATTTAAAAAACAAAGCACAAATCAAGGGTGGCTCCAACCGGAAAAAAGGTAGATTTTCTGGACATTTTCTCTCAATGAACAAGAATCTAAGGGTGCCAAATTTGACTAATAATATTTCACCATTTATCTCCAGGGTTAAGCACTACAATGTGTTACCCTCTAGCATCCTGAGTGAATCTGACAATCTTCTTCCACCCCCATCACCACAGAAAGAACATGTCTCATAATAAGCAGCATGGGAATTTTCAGGAATGACTGGTAAGTGAAATCCATCAGGACTTGGTCTTCAATTACAAATATTTCCCCTTGGTATTCTCAAATTATAATCTTTTATCTGCCCCATGTACCTTCTGTACCTGCCCATAAGTACTGGATATTTGCCAGATGGATCTTGATTTTACTTACAATTACTTGGCATGAAGAGCGATACTTGGGTCTTCCTCCAGTAATAGATCAAGTGAATATTATACAAATTTTCTATTTCAACTAGAAGATAAGAGGTAAGACAGGGCCAAAAATTCTAAGAAATTAGTATACATTATTACTGTGATTAATAAATATAGGGAGGATGGTAGAACATACTATCTTTCCATGCCTGACCCCAGATATAAAAGGAGAATTATTAGCCAAATGTCACTTGTCCTCATTACCCTTGAGTGGAATTGCCCCAAATATTCAATTCCAACTGAAGCAACTTTTATGGCCTGCCTTTTTCCCTTAGCTATTTTACCATGTAACAACTGGAGAGGACACTCCCATTTTATTGCAAACTGCTTTTACCTATGATCTGAGGTACCTATATATAAAAATGCTTTGCATAATAAATTTCTTGAATATAGTAAACAATGACTTTGCAAATCCTATTCTGATCTTTGCTCATTCTCTAAATTAGAGGACATTTTGCAAACCCACATACTCATGTAGATCTTCAACATTGGGAAAGACCAATGGAAAAAATGCCAAACCCAGAGATTGTAATTTTAACAATATTGAATTTAATGTAATAGAGAAAAAAACATTTTGAATATTTTTTGATATGTAGATAGACTGCTTCTTCTGTATTCAAATAATACAGCTTATTGTGGTAAGTGGAATAATGCCCCCGCCCCACCAAATATGTCCATATCTGAATCCCTAACACGTCAATAGATTATGCTACATGACAAAGGGGATCTAAAGTTGCAGATGAAATTAAGGTTTGTAGTCAGTTGATCTTAGAATTATCTAGGTGGATGTTACGTAATCCAAGGGTCTGAAAGTGTGCAAGAGGGAGACAGAAGAATCAGGGTTAAAGTCAAACAACATGAGAAAGGCTTGAGTGGCCATTGCTGGCTTTGAAAATGGAAACCAGCTACCAGTGAAGGAATGCAGACAGCCCTTATAAGTAGCAACAGGTAAGAACACAGTCCCCTAAAGTCCCCAGAATTAATACTGCCTGCTGTATCTTGATTTTAGCCACTGAGACCCATTTCAGACTGTTGATCTCCAAAAAAGTGAAATGATAAATGTGTATTGTTTTAAGCCACCACATTTGTGGTAGTTTGTTATAACACAATATGAAACAAATACAGTCATAGATAACTTTTTTTAGGAATAATCTTTCTATCTTTCCTTAAGGTTCCCAGGTACTTAGTTAGAATGAGAAAATTTGTTTGCTTGTATAAAACCCAGTGCATTTTTGCTTCAATTACTGTTTATTTTCTTAGCAGCATCTAACACCACTTGAAAATATTACATCTGTTTATTGTCGTTTCTATTAGTATAATGTAAGTCTTAAGAGGACAGGTGTTTAACTTGTTCTGTTCATTGGGTTCAGTGACTAGAACAGTGCCTATCGCATGTTGGGTGTTCCATACATATTTGTTAAGTGAATGGACAAATAAACGAATAAATGATAGGTATTCAACAGTGATGAAAATGTAAGTAAATTAATAAGTAATAGCTATTGTTCTCAGTTGCCTCAAGTAGTATGCGTGAGAATAGACTCTGATTGTTTCTTGATGAATTTTTCTTTAATTTACATTTCATATCATTTTATCTTCCATTCTTCAAGAGTAAATTTGGTTTTTCACTGATTTGCATATTCGTTATTCACATTAACCCATGCTTAGTCACTCAGCATATCCGAGTTGCTCACATTTCTCTGGTTACATCCAGCAAGTCTCTTAGGACATTTTTACTGTCAATACAGCTAAAAATATGTGTGATCAAGGTTTGATGCTGAAGAAAACAGTGACCATTTGATGAGTGAGGATTTTCTACAGATCCGTTTTTCTTGTGGAATGTCTCCTATTTCAGTAAGTTCTGATAGCTTCTACCTCTCTTGCCTCATTAGGATCTCCTGGGAGATAACCTGTGAGCCCTTGGAATATGCTGCTACTAAGAATGTTTTTGTATGCCTGAGGCATTGGACCATGCTGTGCCAGTTTGACCAGATAAGTTTATCCTAATGATGTGATTTAGGTGGATATATAATTTTGCTCTAGTGGGGCCAGAGTCTGAAAAGCTAATATCAGACATGAAGGTGCTACATGCCTACATGACTGACCCTCAATAAAAACCATGGAAACCAAGGCTGGAGTGAGATTCCTCACTTGATAATACCTTGCAAATATTGTCATACCTCGTTGACCAGAGAATTAAGTGTATTTCCATGTCATTCCTTTGGGATGGGAAGTTTTGTGCCTTGCTTCTCCTAGACTTTATATGCCATTTCCTTTTTCTGGTTTTAGTCTACAAGTTTTCTCTGTAATAAATAATAAATATTAGAATAGCAGCTTTTCTGAGTCTTTTGAGTTCTTCCAGTGAATCACTGAGCCTGAGGGTGGTCTTGGTAACTTCCAACCCAATTCATTAACTCATTTATCACTATGACAACCCTGTGAAGTTAGTGTGATGTTTTATCTTTATTTTAAAGATGAGGAAACTGAGACTTAGATAAATTATCTGGCTCAAGGTAAAACTTATCTAAAGAACAGAGAAAAAGATAATAAAATTTCTTTCTGCCTTCAAGATAACTGTAAAATCTAGAGAGTTTAATATGAGATGGAAGAGGACTATAAAGAAATTTCACTTGCCTAGATTAGTTGTTCCCACCAATTTTTTTTATTATACTGCTAGAAAACTGAGATGTAGTAATCAGTTTCTTATTATTTATATATAAAAGAGATATGTGTCAAAGCATCTAGCCTACAGCTCAATAAATCCTTGACAAAAATCTACATACAGACTGTACTATAAAATATTTTGTTGTAAATCACTTAGCCATCTGCTTCCCTTTTTCCATATTGGCAATTTTCACTATGGCAAGTATTGGGCAATGTTTGGTAACACAAAGCATTCTAGAGGATTTAATGAGACTTTTGGAAGAGCAGGAAGAACAGATTTTAGACTAATCTCCCATAAACATCACCAGAACATCACAACAGACTTCACCCACCAAGAGGACTGCTGTTTCTGCCTAAGAGAAAATCAAGAAGATACCGCCACCTCTGATAGATGCACTGTATCAATCTGTTTCGATTGTGCAATCAAGAGTCTGCCACCAGCAACATCAATTTCCATGTTCTAACTCTCAGCAAAGCTAGGAACTTGATACAATAAATCTTCTATATCTTCTTCAGAGAAAAAATTTAAAAAGTGAGAGACAGAGAGAGAGAGAGAAATAGAGAGAAAGAGAGAGAGGTTTCCAAGACTGTATTTGACAGGAGAAAAGTAATAGCAAAAGCGTGGCCTACACACCTCATGGTGTTCCACTTCTACTTTCGAAATCTCACATAGCACTTCTGATGTTAGAAACTCAATCACCTGATTGTGTAACCTGATTGCAGTCAAGGCTCTGTACCCTCAGAGTACAGAGAGTAAACTAGAAAGAAGTGGGAATGGATATTAAATGAGCCAAAATTAGAGTCTTTGTTATATCTCCCTTCCTTTCCCCTTGAGGATTGGTCTCATTTTACTGGTAAGAGGGAATAGCTAAATTCCATGGTCAACGTGTTAAATTAAAAATGTTAAGAATCTAATGAGTACCCTCCCTTCCCATTAGAACTGAAGCAAATATCCCAACTTTCTCTTCCTACATTTTGAACTTTTCTGAAATATTTTCAGGAAATTTTCTTCCCTTAATCTAAAACGTTGCTTCAAATCTCATTTTTTATGACCTTCCATGAAACCTTTCCTGGCCATCCCAAGAAACAGTGATATTTTTATTTAAATCACTAATTTCCCCTACAATCTGTAGTGAACTGTCATATACTTAAAATCCTCAACTTGTTCTGTTCTAAAATCATTTCAGATATGTTAAGCTTGGCCTCTCTATTTACATCACAAAAAGGGGCCATGTGACATATGAATCCCCCCCTTTCCAGTCCCAGAAGTGCAGTTATTTAGATGCTAGATTAATAAAGTGTTAATTTATCTGGATAAGGTAGCACACGGTAGAAATTATTCTAATTCCTCCAATCCAACGTACAGGTTAAATAAATACCTTAGGAAAGAAGAAATGGCTTTCAGCCAGAGTGGTGCAGAATATTCCCATTTATCTCCATAAGTCTGCTTACCCACTTAGCAACTTTAAACTTCCTAATAGAACCAGGAATTCAGTTATTTACCTCAGATTTATTTATCTCTTATAAAGCTAAAGAATATATAAAATCTATGTCTGCTCTGTTATTCACTTTTTTTCCTCCAGCTGACAGCTCGCTTCCCTGCCATTTCCTTTTGATACACAATAAATGTTATTATAATCATAATGTATGACAGTTGTAGACATTTCGCAAACACAGAAACATAGAAGAGAGAAGAAAATCACCCATAATACAGAGATAAGCATTTTTGAAGTTTATTTATTGAGAGGAGGAGAAAAAGGGAGTGTGTGTGCAGGTGTGCAAGTGGGGGAGGGACAGAGTGAGAAGGATAGAGAGAGAGAATCCCAAGCAGGTTCTACACTACTGCACTGACCCCAATGCAGGGCTGGAACTCATGAACTGTGAGATCATGGCTTTAGCCAAAGTCAGATCCCTAATCGACTGAGCCACCCAGGATCACCAGAGATAAGCATTTTGGCATGTAAATATACATCCATATCCTTTCAGTGTTTAATTATCCAATCAATGGTAATCATAAAGTCAATATGATATCAAATAAAATTATTTTAAGTATATTTTTCCTTAAATACAAAGAATTGAAGGCTTTACTTTTAAATCCTGAAAACTTTTAAATCCCAGAAATCAGTTTTTGAATAACATGGAACATTAAGATATTTAGCATGCTAGCATTTTTTTTACTTTATTTAAGGACCTGCAGAATATTTCTACTGTCGTATATTATGATTATCTTAATTGGTTTATTTAAGTCTGTAGATTGCTTGTTCAAATCAAATGTTACTAAGTCCCTACTAAATGTATGGACTGATAAGAAAAGGACATTGTTTCTCTCAAACCAAATATTTGAGTTTCACAACTACATCTATGTATTCTAAAGAGATACTGTGGCTCTATTTTAATCTATAACCTCTTCCAAAAAATGTTTTTATTAGATCAATATTATTAGATTACTTGGTACCGATGCTTCTGAAATTAGGATTGAAACCACTGTTTCTCTTTTCACTAGAGCCACCTTTATACCTGTGTCATTGTCCTCTCTTATTCCCCTTATTTCCAAGGAAGTGGGTGATGGTTCTCTGCCTCTGAAAAACCCTAGCTATTATTTCTAATCTGGACACAAATCAGCCAGAATGAAACACTCAATAAATGTTAACTGTGGTTATTTACTATTGTTGTAATTTTTTATGCAAATGCTATTCAGAACATAGTCTTCCATGTCATTAAAAATATATAGCATCACAAGCTCTGTTTAGTTTATGATTTTCCTTTACCTCTTAAAATGCCAGCATATAATACTTGTGTTTTTTAAACGGCTGTATGCTTTTATTTTCTCCAAAATTTTAGTTTGAATAATTATTAGTAATTTGATGATTGCTCATGGAAGCCACATGGCTACTGTGACATGCAACCATTACCTTTTTATACTAAGGAAAGGATGAATATTTAGAGAATGACCTACATTCTTATTTTTTTTTTAAAGTTCTCTCACTGGAGTCAGTAAAGGAGGTAAGATAAAAGCCCAAGCCTTTTTTTCTAAAGCAAAGAACCTAAAAATTATGGCTACATCCAAAACTGGACTTGGATCATAGCTTAAGTTGGAAGACAGCAATACAGTAAATTTTGCACCAACAAACAGACTAGGCAGAATAAAAAGAGATCAAAGGCAAAATATTAGATTCTGATTAGTTCCATTCCCACACAGGGAGCATTGTATGCTTCTCCGTGTAGACCAGTTGTCTGAAAATCATGGAAAAACATCAAGCATCAGTGGGTTGCATGAGGAGACAATCCTTTATCAGCAAAGTACTTTTTTTTCCCCATTCCATCCACCTTTTATGAAAACACCATTTTCTTTTATTTACCTCATTTTCTAACTTTCAAAACTTCAGACTTCTGTGGTTTTATGAGAAAAATAAGCCTGTCTTTCCATTTCTCCATTATAGAAGTTAACAACTCTCCAGCCTGTAGATCAAAAGAGAGGGCTTTGATTCTATTGATCAGAAGACTATCTAAGGCAACTAGAAACTAACAAGAGCAGATGAGATCACCAAAAAGGAAACAAATCATCTCTCAAGGATTATTCTCGACAAATGAAACCTAAAGCAGAAGATAGCAAATATCCTGCCATCTCCTTGTAATTATACATGTATGGCATACACATGCTAATAGAAACCACAAAAGTGAAAGGTATTCTATTGTGTCCTCCCCCAGCACATGATGCAGAGACAAGAAGAAGGTGAACAAGAACTGAGGGGGGGGGGGGGGAGACAGGCATATTTTAAATGTCTTTGGAGCTACTTTTCAAGTTCACTGTTCTATATGAATTGAATTTTCAGTTGCACTTAACTATCCAAAATAAATTTTATGTTTCTAATTTTTCAAATAATTATACATCAGGACAAGTGTTTTGTTTATTTTATGTAATCTGTATACCAAATGTGAGCCTCTAACTCTTAACCACACGATTAAGAGTTTCATGCTCCACTGATTGAGCCAGTCAGCTGTCCCAACATTAGGGCAAGTCTTAGAATTACTAAGAAAAAATTATTTCTTTCACTTAGGATGAAAAAGAGGTAATATTACATGAAACTGTATGATTTCAGAACTTATTAGCTAAGTACTACTATTTTATTATATCTATAATTCAAATGAGAAAGGGAGATTACAAATAATGTACCTTACCCAAAATCATACAGCTATTAAAGGGCAAAATCCATATTTGTGAAAAACACGTTGGCATAAACTGATGTCAGGTTGATAATATGCTTAATTGTCTGCCACAGATTTATGCAAATCCTTTTTGAAGGAATATGCCTTAAAACGAGGCTTCAGGGACGCCTAGGTGGCTCAGTTGGTTAAGCATTGGGCTTTGGCTCAGGTCATGATCTTGCGGTTCTTGAATCCAAGCCCTGGGTCGGGCTCTGTGCTGACAGCTCAGAGCCTGGAGCCTGCTTCAGATTTTGTGTCTCCCTCTCTCTCTGCTCCTCCCTGGCTCATGCTGCTTCTCTCTCTCTCAAAAATGAACATTAAAAAAAAATTTAAAAAGGGGCACCTGGGTGGCTCAGTCAGTTGAGCATCTGACTTCAGCTCAGGTCATGATCTCACAGTTTGTGGGTCCGGGTTCTGTGCTTGCTCAGAAGTGTTTAAGGAGAGATTATGAAAACTGAGCAGGGATATTTTCAATGAATGAAGCAATTTGTTAAAATTTAACATTAAAAGTGGAATAGATAGGTTAGGTCACACATTCACAACCACAGGACACAGCAGAGAACTGGAAGACAGATCTGAAAAATTATCCACAATTCAATATAAAGAGATGGAAGATGATGACCATACATTATCTCACATTCTACGAGGATAAAATGGAACTCATAATTAATGAAGTAAGGCAATATTTTTTTTAAAAGTAATACATGTGAAGGTCCTAGATTTGGTAAAAAAAAATACGCAAGTATAGGTCCTGGATTGTCAATACCAACCAAAATAAACTTTTAAAAAATTCACACCTACCCATATTGCAATGAATTTTTTGAGCAACACAAACACCTAACTTCTTCAAATAAATAGAAAATGTTTGCCTCAAAAAAACAAAAAAGCAAAGGGAAAATATTTGGCTGACTTAACAGGAACAAAATCAAAAGAGTGAAGTATCCTTTTCAAATCACTGATGAAAACAACTATCAGTATTCTATAAGCAATTTAGGTAAACCCTTTCAAGAATAAGGGTAAAATAAAGACAACTTCAAGTTACTAAAAGCAGAGACTTTCTCATAAATATGCCTTTATTAAATGAACTGCTTAAAAATATTCCAAAAGGAGGAATATGACAAGAAGAAAGAGGGAAAAAAAGTTCTGAAATGCAAGAAACAATAAGAAAGGAAATGTTTTAAAATATGGAATACAAACAAATATGGCATGTCTAATTTGGGGGCAGCAGATAGACCTAGGAGTAATAGGACATGATTTAAGCCTAGATCTGACTCTGCTGATACTAGTGACTTGAGCAGAGGAAGGCAGAGACTGCTAAAAGACTGCCTCACTGGTAAGATGGACATGTTTATAACTTCATATGCCAAGAATAGTCCTGAAGATGAGAGAGACCATGGATCTGATTCCACTTAAAAACTAGAGAGGGATGCTGCAATTATTCCAATTATCCATATTACTTTGGTTGACCTCTAAACTAGAAAAAAAAATGACATTGAACCTTGAACAATCGTGACCCCTATGAATAACTTTTAAACAAATTCTTCAGTGAGGGAAAGACACTTTTATTTTGGGTACTAAGGCATCTCAAAATGGAATAATAAAGTGAAAATCCACAGCATTTTAAGCTCAAGTGGTCCTCAAGAGTGACTTAACAAATAAGTTAAAGAAGAAAAAGGGGAGTAAAACCATCAACAGAATCAACACAAATTTTCATGTGTTCGTCATAAAAGCAAAATAATATAAGATGTTACATCTTCCATTTTATCCCTTTCTGGTTTAAAACACATTTTGCACTTAAAACAGAATCACCACCATCTTGTAGAAAAATGAAAGTAACATTTCCATAGTTTGTAAATAGTTTCTCAGCTATCCTGATATTCTTGACAAAATAGACATACCAAGACATCTGCTGTTGTTACTCACATAGCATTCTATGGTAAGCTCAGAAATTGGGAGAGATATTTCAAAATAAAGAACTGGAGCATTGAACAAAAGCATTAGAAAACATTAAGCTATATCAGCCCCACTGCCTGAAGTATTTACATTGAGGAGGTGGCTGTGTGTTTTTATCGGACTAAAATTGGAGATGAAGCCGAGTGCTTAGCTTTCTATTTTTTATTGGAAACCATACTATATATGGTTGAGAAGTGAAGCTTAAAATTAACATGCTTGAGGAAGATGGAAGGATAATGATGTTTCAATACCTAACATACTGCAGAAACCTAGAATGTGTTAAAAATCCCACATTACTCTTACCATATGCCCTGTTTACATAATGTCAAGTGATGTATCAATTTTTCATATTTGAAATCACTCTTTCCCCTAGTAAGTTTTTAAAGGCAAACGGGAAAAAAAGTGTTTATTTTTCAATTTTAGGGAAATTGTAACTATAATTGAATGGTGTTTGAAGACTTTACACATGAAGATATTTATTGCCTTCCTGTTTGTAAGAGCAAAAAGCAAAAACAAAAAAGATTTAACTGTCCATGAAATGATAGAATATATTCATACAATTAAATACCATGGTCTTTAAGGGGTAATTCTATAATTTTTGACTTACAATTATGTTTATAAATGAAAAAACGAATTGCAAAATAGATATTATATGATATGTGTACCCCCAAACTGAATTTATATGTTTAAGTGTGCTTTTGATAATCACCTTCCAGTATACATGCACCCTCTCTTTTACAACAGTATCCTAAATTTTATCTGGAGTAGAGGGAGCGACTTAAGTCCATAAGGGTGTCCCACACTCCTTTCCTACTTGGATTTCTTAAGAAATGGGCACATAATCCAACTAAGACAAAATGGCCCGAGAAGACTCAATTTCAGGATCTTTTTGGGGAGTATCAGGGAGTAAGCCATTTTTCCTTTACCAGATGTAGGCTCAACTATCTGTCGCCCTATGTGCTGCAAGGAGCCATTCCACTCACATGGAATGAAAGGCTACAAAGAATGGGGACAACTGAAGTGGACTAAATAAAGGGAAGAGGAAAAAAGTTCTGGACAATCCACTTGAGCAAGTCCCACCCAAAGTTAGTCTCTGTTCTCCACTTAATGGCCATCCAGACCCTGGTAGGAGAAAATGGTGCCTCATTATAGCTGGTCAAGTGTGGGAGTTCAATCTCCCATTAGCCCCCTGTGTATAACTAGCCTGGTCCAGAGGGGCAGGACAGTCTTATACTGCTTCCCCATGCCTCTCCTGAAATATCAAAGGAGTTGGTAACTCTAGAAGGCTGTGAAAGTCCTGGCTTCCCACATCACCTTTTCTGACACCAATCCAGTGGGGAGAACTTGTATCCTGTTAGCACTGTGTGGATGCAAGTCCTGGTCTCCCATGTAGTTTTTGTGCCAAGCAGAGTGAAAATCTTGTCCCTCATCCCATCTTCTCCAATAGCCCCAGTTGGAAGGAGAAGGAGGTTTCATTACAGTCCAGTAAGGACTGGTCTAGTCTCCCTCTCAATCTTCATAGAGAGCACTGGAAGTAGGGCTGCAGAGTTTTTTGTGATGTTTCTTTCAAGTAAGATAATTGTTGTCTAATTTTCTCTCTTTCTAGGCTGCCCTTTCTCTAGTTTTTGACTGGGGAGAGCAGACTTTTCTTGGGAGTTTTTGGCCTCACCCATTGGCATTTCTGGGTTGTTGGCTTTTTCAGCACCCCACTCTGTGATATATGAGGCAAAAGAAAACCAACAAAATTGCAATTCCTTACACCCAAGACTCCTTGTTGGTCAGCCTTCTTTCCACCATTCAAAATTTTCTATTGTTTTACATGTCATGTCCAGGATTTTTAGCTCCACTTAGCACGAGGATTAGCGAAAACTGCTTTTATGTCCTGGAGTGGAAGTCCTACTTTGTATGATTTTACTTTCTTTAAGTTTGCTAGGTTTGTCTTTATTGCCCAGAACATGGCAGATATTAATAACTTTCTATGTATAGTTAAGCGCAATGTGCGTTCTTCAGTTGTGGTTGGAATATTCCATATGTCAATTAAGCGAATTTTACCTGTGGTTTTGTTTAGATCCGCTGTATCCTTACAAGATTTTCTTTAATGGTGTGATTCACAGATTCTCTCAAGCAAACAACAGAGCTCCTAAAAAGTTGAAGGGTATTGCTCCTTATGAAAGGACTAAGGTAGAAAAATTTTAATAATGAAGACATTTTTAGAATGGCTCTTGTCTACTGGAATGAACCTCATTAAATATACATAAGAGATGCACAAAATTTTTTGAATCATATAGGCAGAATCATGTAGGTTCCAGCTTAGAAGGGACAGAAATCGTTCAAAAAAAAAATTAGGAACCTCAAGTTTCTACAAACCAGAAACAGGCTGAGGAATATACTCAGCTAAAATCCTGGGCTACTTTTCATGGGAAAGGAAGGGTGACTTAGAATGCAGAAGCAATTGCTCACCAGAAAGTCAAAAGAATTCAGAGTACAGGAGAGCATTGGGGAAATAGCAGAATGACATCTTAATTAAAGAACTTGCTACATTTACCTGAATATATATTACAATTACTATGGATCTGTGACTCCTTTGCACTTCTCATTTTTCTCCCTTTTGGAAAAGAAAGGTCTTCAGTGGTTATACTCTGCCTTAAGCATCATTGAGTGTTGAGTGTGTTGGGGCAGTTGACTCTATTCCTCTGACTTGCAGGTCCAAAGGTACTCTACTGGAGGAGCAACAAGTCAGGAACTGCATGTGAGGAGACTAATCTACACCGGGGCCTTCAATGAGCTGATACTGAAGGTCTCCCTGAAGCCATGATGTGATGCATATTTCACATGTGGGAAGAAGTTGGACCATTTGGGCCAGAGGGAAGCCTAGAAACCATCATTCCAAAGGACCACCAAACTGGGGGATCTCTTTTTCCCTTACTTCCTCTCTCTCAGATTCCATTCTCTGAAAGAAGCTGTGTCATGAGCCTCATGGAAAGCGCTGCATGTTAAGGAAACAAAGCCTCCTGCCAATGGCCAGGTGAGTGAGCTTAGAAGTAGCTCTTCCAGATACTTCAGAAACACTGCAGGTTCAGTCAACAGCTTAATAGCCATCTCATAAGAGATGCTGAGCAAGAAGCAGTCCTCAGCTAAGCTGGTCCCAGAGTTTTGATCCCAAGAAATTGTGTGAAATAATAAATTGTTTTCATCTGCTAAATTTTAGGTAATTTTTTACACAGCAATTGATAACTCATATGCCAAACCTTCTCAGTTTGTGTAATCAGAATAGCCTATAAAGAAGACTGCATGACTTTTATCCACATACTTATTTCTAGGATATTGTTCTTATCAATGTTTTCAAAATGGATTTGTAAATCAACCTCCCAAACTGTCATTACATCTGCGTATATGGTTACTTCCTGAGCAAACGGCTAGCTTTTCCTAATTTGGTGGCAGAATCCTTTAGGTAGTACATATGGTTATAGTAACAATCTCTGTGGTATGATAACCTGTGTGCCAAACAGTTATATGCTTTTGGTAGGCTTTGGGGGGAATTGGTGACTGACCAGAGTGGGGGATGTTCTTTCAACTCACTGTTGACATACAACACAGAGCATGGATTTTAGCTTAATATTTTTTGTCCATTAACTCTCAATTGTCATACTAGGCTCAATAGCAACCAGATAACCTTATATGTAGGTGTTTGTTTTCTTGACAATAATCTGGGGTTCATGTAAGATGACCATTTAAAGCAGCCCCTGTTGGATAACAAGGTGATTTGAATACAGTTTGTTTGAAACAGACCTGTGATTTCTAATCAGCACACAGTTGCATTGTGACTTGGTTTACAGCACTTTTTTTTTCCTTTTTTTCTTCCCCCTCTTTCTTTTCCTATCCCAACAGTACCAGGGCATATGACATTGCACAGTTTATAAATAATTCTGATTTCTTTGGAGTGTTTTAGAATAAGGTGGGTTTTTTTTTTCTTCCATTTGTTTTTAAAAGGGAGTAGAGATTGTTGTTGTTGTTATGCCTCATGCACTTTTATTAAAACAGAAAGCTTAAACTAAATTATCTTTCTGGCAGATATGTCAACAGACTTTTTTAATGTTTTGCTTGTCAGCATTTGTTTTATGGATATACACTGCCCTCTGTAAAGATGTGATGATTATGTTCCTAGGGACAGAGGAATGGAGGCACTCTCTGTAAGCTCTATATACCAACAAAGTCCTTCTCTAATTAAGCATTCTAGCACCTATCTAACAAGGGAATGGGTTGTCAGATGTTTATTGATTTTGTTCCTACTTGTGCTTGTTTTTGCACTCCCCTTTTAATAGCAACAATTTTCATTCTGCTTTGTGTCTTTCTCCACATCTCTCTTTCATGGCATTTGTGTTCAGAATAGACATGAGTTGAGCTTATAAATAATTTAACATTTTTTCGCCTGGTATCTTTCCTATATGGTGTGTATTCATTTGTTGTTACATTGTTACATCTCACAGCTATAGACCAGAAAGTATCTGTTCATTTTGGGTTTCGGAAAGCAGAAGGGGCAGTTATTCTACACATTAGAAACATTAAATGGAGTGTTTGATATGTGTATGTATGTATGTGTGTGTGTGTGTGTGTGTATATATACACACACACACGTGCATATGTGTATACATACATACACATGTGTGTGTATGTATACACATATATATTTATATACATATTAGAAACATGAAACAAGGTGCTTGATATATATTTATATACATATACACATGAGTATATATTCACATATATACAACTATTATATTACTATTAAATTTTATTATTTAAAAAAAACATTTACACCACTAGGATAAACACCTTTCTTTTCTCTAAACTTCTGAACTCTCTTAGGAAATAAACACAGCTGTCTCCATTTCTGTCGAAACAATATTCAATATGGAAAGTTGGCAAGTAGATGTCAAAAAACTTAAAGGATTCTGATATGGCATGGATTTGCTCCTCCTTCCAAAGTAGTACTGAGAAATGATAGCCCTCACAGACACAGAGTACTGAGAAATGATAGCCCTCACAGAGAGAGAAAAGAATCTTAATCAGAATAGAATTCAAGGTAACATTCATAGTTTTCATTCCATACTTTCCCCTGTATGACATTTCTCTTTCAGACATTTTCCAAACCAAATAATACTGACCATGACTAAGCACATATTGATAGTCAAATCTATTCTGTAAGGCATCTTCATGTTCTGAAAAATAATGTAATAACATACTCGGCCTATTCCAGGTCTTCAATAACCATAGTAATATTAATAAGGAAAGAAGAATTCCAAAAGCCAAGAAAATGCCTTTTACTACATATGCTCTCACTTCCTCTCAAATTATCTGTAGTAAAAGATTCAGGTTTTGTTTATTTTTAATTTCCAATTCATTTTCAATGGATTAAATTAAGAAATATATTTTCCACATAATTCATAGTAAAACAAAATATTAATAAAAATACAGAAAATGCAAGCCTGTGGATCAGTTGTTTAGGTGTCAAGGCAATGTCAAATTTATCTTAAAGTTTATACATAAAATTTTGTATTTATTGCAACCTCTTACAAGAGTTTATGGACTGGCATTGGTCCACAGGAGACACTCAGAATAGTGTGGCTATAAATGATCTAAAAAGATGATGCAGCTGAAGCCTCAAGACATTTTTTTTTTTTTAACAAGGACATTTTTTTTCAACTTGGATCATAGCCCAATATACTTGAAGACTAAGATACATTCCCGTGAGAACCATCACTTGCTACAGTCGGGGGAAGTTAGGATCTTTTAGAACTGTGTGTGAAGTTTGAAAATTTTTCCCATGTAATTCTGATGGATTCCTTATTGCCCTTAGAATCACTGCAGTAAGACACTTAGGAACCAACTTATCATCCACAAACAATTGTTGAGGTTCTATTCTGTATTAGGCCTTATATCATATTTAAAAATATAAAGACGTATGAGACAGGAACTTGAGTGCCAGCATAAAATGAGAAAGTGGAGATACCCTTGGGATTCATGCAAAGATAACTAATAATATAATATATAAAAAGGCATCTTGTACATGAAGAGGGCAAATGGACTGAATATAGTGATAGATATTTAAATATCACATATCATTTTCTAGCATTTAAAAATTTTTTTAACATTTATTTTTGAGACACAGAGATAGAATGTGAGCTGAGGAGGGGCAGGCAGAGAGAGAGAGAGAGAGACAGACAGACAGACAGACAGAGACAGACAGACAGAATCTGAAGCAGGCTCCAGGCTGAGCTGTCAGCCCATAGCACGATGTAGGCTCAAACCCACTAACCATGAGATCATGACCTGAGCCAAAGTCGAATGCTTAACCGACTGAGCCACCCAGGTGCCCTCTAGCATTTTTAATTTTGGCTTTTAATCTCAAATTTGCAGGGTGATTGTGAGAATAACACTACAATTTTATCAAGGTTCGAACAAAAGTAAACATTGGGGGAGGGGAGAAGTAGCATAAATATATCCTTTACAAAACAAAACAATTATTTTATGTTATATAACTATTTTAATGTAATTTTACATAATTAATTACATAATTATTTTACGTTACTCCCCAAATACATAACACCTAACCTTACTACTAAGGGCTTGTGCTGTTCTGCCATACATCCAAATTGATAGTGGAAAATACCAAAATAACAAAAACCAGCAGGGATAAACATGTGAGTTTATATTACTAAGGTTAGTAGTACAGAGAGGCCATATATGTTCCATCAATTTATTGCCTAATTTTATTTAAAATTTTTTCTAGCAAGATTAACTTATTGGGACAAACTAATTTCGTACCCATACTGCCTAGTACATTGTTAAAGCTATGGTTACCATTCTATAAATAAATTGTGAGAGGTTACTTCTTCGGCTCTCATTTTACAAAATTTTACCAAAAAACCTCTTGTCAGAAGTAATATATAGCCTTGCTCAGCATAATATAACCTCAATTAAAACAACCCTGGCAGAAAAAAAAATAGAAGATGATATAATCTATTTTCAGCTTAAGGTAAAACTTAAAGACATCTCAAAAAATTTAATGAAGTCAATGATAAATAGATTTGATTTTTTTAAGGCATGCATATATTCCGAATATTTTAAAGCCCCTTCTACCTGCATTTCAAAAGAAAAGCATTTTAAACTTCAGGGCGTATAATAGCAGAAGGGAGATTCCAGTCTTAGTTCTGAGGTTCTGAATATTTCCCACATACTTTAAATAATACATGTTCACACTACTGAAGATTCATCAGGGAATGAACTATGGGATATTGACATGTTTGACACAGCTGTCTAATTCTGTTTGGGTCACAGTGAAGCAACAGCATGTTATCTAGTAACTAATTAGATAATATCCATGAAAATTTTTTTTTCAAATGCAACTTTATTTCAAAGCTTAGAATTCTGAAACTTCAGGAAAATTACTTTGGCCACATCATAGTTATACACAGCTACAGCATCTATTATCTCTGTGGAATAAGGTCTAGGTTTTGCTCATATAGAAGTGTGATCTTTTCTCAGACACAAAGTGCAATTTGTACCTGCCTAACAGTAAGCATGTAGATGATGGCTAGGATGGAGTATCAAAACTTCAGAAACTATCAAACTAGGCTTTGCCATGAGAGGCAATCTCTAACAAAAGAGGGGAATATTTATAAGACAAAAAGTGTTGAAGAATTTAAGTCCAAGATTTTAGGTTAGTAACTAGTAACTAGTGGATGTGTGAACTCTAGTTAGGGGATTACTTTTAACACTTAAGTAATTTCTTGATGCACCATAACAATATCTCAAGTGCAAATGAAAACTGATATGTAAATTTCATGTTTGTCGAGGCTACCTCATCATATAGTATTTGGACCTTCCCAGCATCAAATCATTTAATGAGACCTAGATATTTGAAAAATTAAAATATAAAAACTCTTTAGCAGAGTTTTGTTAAACTACATAAAAAAGATTCACAACTATCACCTTAAATACACTGTGATGCCACAACTCACCCTTTCTGCTTACTGTCCTTATGTCTGATACTTGAATAGGTCACCTGACCTCAAATGCCCACTTTAGTCCTTGTTACTTACCTAATTGTAAGTGTAACCATCAGTATCTCCATCTAAATGCTACAGTATTTTTATGTTTTACTTGGCAATTCAGTAATAATTTCTATTCACAGTTTCTCTAAGTACATAGGACCTAAGGTCATATTTTATACTCCTAAATATCTCTAACAGACCTAGCACAGCACCAGTCTACTGGTAAGGCACTTTCACCTATTTCAAGAATGGAAGGGAAAGAGAAATGATTTTTTTTCCTTTTTTAATGTTTATTCGAGAGAGAGAGAGACAGAGAGAGAGAGAGAGAGAGCAAGTGCGCAGGGGAGAGGCAGAGAGAGGGAGATACAGAATTGGATTCAGGCTCCAGGCTCTGAGCTGTCAGCACAGAGCCTGACACCAGGCTCGAACTCAACCAACCATGAGATCATGACCTGAGCCGAAATCGGAGGCTTCACCAACTGAGCCGCCCAGGCACCCCTCTTTTTTTTTTTAATTTATTTTTTGAAAAAGGAATTTTTAAAAGAAAGGATTTAGGGAAGAATTAATATAAAGAGAAAGAATAAACGAAGAAGGAAAGAGAAGAAAGGAGGGAAGATGTAAGAAAAAAACAAAAACAAAAAGTAAAACTGACCCTTAAAACAAAAAAGTTAGAAAATTAGTATTAGGCAACACTTACCAAAGAGGATAGTGCCTCTTTTCACCACTAACACTCTAATAAAATTTTCATGAAGTATAGAATAGAGTTCTAAAGAGGGTCTTGTCTTGCTAATAGGAATAATTAGCCCTAGGATAAACATATCTTAAGAGCAAGACCCCAAATAACTGCACTGTTTCTAAGCAATTAATTCAAGTAGGTTTACAAGAAGCACAAATATCCAACACCAACATAGTATAATTTTCATTATCTTGCACCTGGTTGAAAATAGCCAGGTATTCTACGGAGGAGAAAAATGATTCATACAATGAGGAGGAAAAAAGGCAATCAAAACCCATCTGAAATTGACACTGATATTAGAATTATGAGAAAAGAACTTAAAAGTTATTGTAACTATTTCCACATACTAAAAAGATTAAGTAGGAAAATGGGAAATTCCTTCTAAAGACCCGAATTGTATTTCTAGAAATAAAAACCATAATATGTGAGATGAAAAATATCAGTATTGGGTTATTGGCTGATTAGACATTGCAAAAGATTAGTGAATTTGAGGACCTAGCAGTAAAGACTATTCAAAATGTAACACAAAGAGAAAAGAGAATTTATAGAAAGTGGATCAGTGAGCAGTGAGGCAACTTCAAGAGGGCTAATGTATATGTAATTGGAGTTCCTAAGGAGAATCAACAAGGAGCAAAAAATACTTGAAAATGTAATGGCTCCAAATTTTCCAAAAAGTTCAATGAACCCCAAGCACAAAAAACAAAAGGCGCACTAATGGACTTCATAAACAAATTGTTCAATTTTTTTATATATAATTGAGAATCCTTTCAACAAATAAATCAAATTAAGTACAGATGGGGGAAAAAGATAAGAATAATAGATTTCTTATACTCAGTGTGAGAAGACAGAAGAATGATATATTTAATATACTGATGCAGTATATCTGTCAACTTAGAATTTTATACACAATGAACATACCTTTAAAACATAAAGACTTTATCAAACTTACAAACTCAACAAATTCATGAAAGTAAACCAGCCTTACAGGAAACATTAAAGGAAGTCCTTCAGGCAAAACAAAAATTTTACTAAACAGAAATATAAATACTGAAAAGGGACAGAAAACACTGGAAATTATAACTACAAAAAGTAAATATGTACATTTTATTTTGATATTATTGAGAGCTCTTTAAAGAGTTGAAAACATTAAAATAATGCAGTATGAGGTTTATAAATTATGTAACGGTAAAATGATTGACAACAATAACTTAAAGTCTAAAAGGGAAAATGGAAGTATATTATTGTAAGATTCTCGTACTATGCAATGTATTTCATTTGAAGGTAAATTGTAGAAACATCAAATATATATTATAAATCCAAAAGCAACTACTAAATAACAAAACAAAGAGTTGTGGCTAATAAATCAACAATGGAGATAAAACAGATAAGATAAAAAATATATTTAAACCCCAAAGAAGGTAGAAAAAGTAAAATGGGAACAAAGAGCATATGGGACATACAGAAAATAAATAACAAGAAGATAAACTTAAGCCTAACCATATCAATAATAATATAAATGGTCTAAATATCCTAGTTAAAACTGAAATCTTAGAAGACTAAAGAGCTTCAACTATGTGCTGCCTGTAAACAACACATTTTAAATGTAGAGACACAAATTAGTTAAAGGTAAAAGGATTTTAAAAAAGATTTATCATGCTGTAACTAAAGAAATTAGAAGTATTTTTATTAATATCAGATGAAGTATATTTCAGAGCAAAGTACCAGATATAAAGGTCATTTCATAATAATAAAGGAGTCAATTTGTCAAGAGAATATCAACATCCTAAAAATGTCTGCACCTGATAACAGAGCTTCCAAACACTTGAACAAAAAAACTGATAAAATTTCAAGGAGAAAAAAGACATAAGAGAACCAAAAACAAATATGTAATTATAGTAAAGATTTCAATACACCTTCTCAGTTAATGATACATGCAAAAATTCAAAAAAGATACTGATTATTTGAAAACACTTAAGAAATACAGGTTGAAGGAAATAACAGCTTACTTATAAATTGTGGGAAATAAGAATTCTGTATGCTTGCGCCAATGGGCTAACAAGGCTTAGGGTGGAAAGCAGCCACTACGGGGTGAAAGTGCTAGTAGTTAGGTAGCGAAATATTATAACGGGATTATGAGTAACTTGTTATATCACCTGCAGGAAACTGCTTTTCATCTGGCGCCAATGTACCTGGATCACAACCACCACTTGCCCCCCCAGACCCTTAACACAAGTTAATTATTACTGTCTGAGTGTTTTCTCCACATTCACATGTGTAAGATCTGGTTTTCTTCATGTTCACCACATGGATAATATCTTCTGAGCTCAATAAATATGGAGATGAAAACCCTGTTTGGGCTTCTGTCTCCTCCTGGACATCAGCTTCTCTAGTATTCAATTCTGCATCCACTCTCTTGCTGGACAAGAGAGAACTCCAGACTCATAGTCTGCCACAGTAAATCTCAAACAGTGCACTGGAGATCATGGATAGCAAACTTTGTTCATGTGGGTACCTTTCTAGTTCTGTTAGCTTATTGCTTCTGCAATGTTAATCTCTTTGAAAAAAAAAAAGTATGCATTACATGCTATAATAAAAATAGTAACTGAAGAAAACAGTAATAATTTCAGGAGTTAAGACAAAAGGCTTTTACAAAATAAAATGTTATAAATCTTTATACTTCTCATTTCATATCCTACTTTTTCTGGAGTTTTCAACTTATTTTACCCTACTCAGTCTATAGAGAAAATAAATTACACATCCAAGAACACACAATTCAACTATGCAATATTACTGAGACTTTTACCCTGGTCTCTAAATCTCTATTCCTTCCTCCATGGTCATCCTATCATCCATGCCATGCCTTCCTATGTTTCAATACATTGATCTGTACAACCCATATTTTTGTAATATGGCACAAAAGAGTATTCTAGGGTTAATTTACTAAAGTATTCACCTAGGAAAATGCAAGGTTTACAATTTGTGGTTTTGTTAACAATAAGTTTGTATATTTGCATATGTGTATGTTTAGGTGTGTGTATGTTTATGTCTTTGTATAGATAATCTCTGAAAACACCGGCAAAGTCTTAACAAGCACTAACCTCTTTTATTGACTTTAGGTACCAGCAGAAGTTTGCAACATTTTGTCACTTTCTCTTTAGAAATAAGCCAATGTTACATTTAATGCCATAGTCCAATAAACAAACTAAGTAGTGAATGGCAAATTAAATATACAACATCCTGAAATACGGGTTTCTGTTTTGTGAAAACAGTAAAGTTAAGCAATGTGATGTGTGTAATCTGGTTTGGTAATTCAGATTTTGTTTTTGTCATTTTTTTTTTTTTTTTTTTTTTTTTTTTTTATTTTTTTTTTTTTATTTATTTTTGGGACAGAGAGAGACAGAGCATGAACGGGGGAGGGGCAGAGAGAGAGGGAGACACAGAATCGGAAACAGGCTCCAGGCTCCGAGCCATCGGCCCAGAGCCCGACGCGGGGCTCGAACTCACGGACCGCGAGATCGTGACCTGGCTGAAGTCGGACGCTTAACCGACTGCGCCACCCAGGCGCCCCTGTTTTTGTCATTTTTGAAGGAAACTATGCACACCAATAAATTAAGGCTACAAAAGTGAACAACGTGAGAAATAAAACCTCCCTTGCCCTGTCCTCAGTTGCCCAGTTTCTGTGTGCAGGGACAAAAACAACTTATCTAAGCTTCAGTTTTTCAGAAGTAGTACTGAGATAATAATCCCTAATAATTTAATACCGGTAAGTGGTAATTAACATTATAGTGTAAAAAAATAATAAAAAACAAAAAACAAAAACAACAACAAAAAAACTCCTGTGTCTGATGCTTACTGTTCTTGTATTTCCTCTGAGCCACTTATCGTCACCATTTGGGTTAGTTCAATTGTGTTATGTTAATTAATCATAGTGATTATCACTGCTTAGTACATTTATATAGTCCTTGTCATGTTATCTACCAAAGTACTATCATTATCTCATTTATCACTTCACATAAAATATAGAAAGCTTATAACAGTACATTTCTTACTTTTAGGCTATTTTTGTCATACTACCTAATTTTTAAACCTCTAATATTTGTTATGTTATACTCCTTGATTTAAACAGTCATAATCTTTTAAAGAAATTAAATATAGCCATTTATTATACTTCCTAGATCTAGAATTTCTATTTGGGTTTTCTTTATAGTTTCTATATCTTTATGGACAGGCTTCCTCTGCTATTGGATACATATTTTGCATTAAGTACTCATTTGTAGAAGTTGCCCTAAAGTCCTGAGCTGTTCATTATAACTTATGCTATCTCAGAGTTATTTTCTACTAAAGGCTTATTTTCTTGAGTATGGATCATATAATTCTGTATTTTCACAGTCCATTGCTTTCCTATATAATGGATTTTATAAATGTTAGAAATTAGAAAATCTAGATTGTGTTAAATAACTTTTAAGATTTGTTTTTACAGGCAGTTAATTTGGTTGCACTCAAATTTTAATTCCTAACTCACCTGAAGTGGTAAACCACTGAAAACCCTGCACAATCCTTTCAGCTTCTAGATGCTTCATTTTGACCATGGCCTATAGGGTCTCACCTGTACATGCATAGTTCAGTACTAACCCAATGTTTGGGGGTCAATGAAATGTCATTTTTTATTATCAATCCTTCTGTTACTCTTCCTTACACACCTGGCCCCTAAGGAGTTGCTATCTCCTCTTTCAATTTCAACACTGTCCCACCTCAAGCCAAGAAGCTGCACCTTTTTGCTACCCTAGCAGGACTGGAGAATTGCAGTTCATCTTTTCAGATCTATTTTCCTCTCATTTCTCCCAACTTTTGGTCACTTTTTAGCACCTTCAAATAGCTGTGTCATATATTTTGTTGATGTTTTCTAATTTTTTTTCCTGAAGTTTGACCAAGGTACTTTTCTATTTCCAGAAGGCAGAAAAATTACCCTTCCATTCCTAGAAGCCAGAAGTTTATATCATTTATTTTAGAATTAAAATGAAAAGTCAACATTTTCCAACTCTTATGTGACTTGCTGTGTATATAACTATGGCTTATGAGTTCTTTTATATAAGGTCTTATTTGTATCTGTGTGTGTGAAATGTTAAATGTTTGAAAGGTACAGAGTATATTAATATTTATTAAATGCATATATATTATTGTCATGGTTTCATTATTATTTCTTTACCTTTCCAAGAGGATAGCTAAGTGTTCTACGTTACAATCTGTGATATTTTTCCAATCTCAGGGATATGGATTTTGTTGTTTTTGTTCATTAATATTTTCTGTAGGAACAAAATAGTCAAACCAGACCACGTGAGTAGATTTTAGTTTCTAGTGAAAATGGGGATCTTCATATAGTCCCACTGGTTTTAGGTCAGTTTGCTTCTTTTATTCTTGTCTATAAAGTTAGTGTTAATGTAGACATATGAAACTTATTAGCTAGATTCCAGACTTTGAGGAGTTCCAAAGGGAGAGAAAAACGTAAGAAAAAAAAGATGAAAGTAAGTTTTTTAATTGAAGCTGTATGAAAAGAAATGAAACTGAGAGAATAAAGAAAATGTCTGCCTGTTTTAAATTTTGGTAGTAATTCCATAATTTTTTTTTCATACTCAACAAAATGTCAATGTAAGATTTCATTAGGGCAAAAATACAAAATTAATGCATGTCCATATTTTTAAATAATAAAACATATTATAAAACTGTAACTATCATGGATTTGAGTTAGCTTCTTCTGTATAAATTTGGAATGTTAGAAGGTTATATGAAGCCAGGAAAAGGTCAGTGAGGCTTTTCACAAAATTTTAATTAATTTTCATGTGCATACTAATCACAAATCTAAACATATTTCAGTGGAGCTATTCTGTTATCAATGATCACATAGAAATTGAAAATATTACTCCAGTAAGTGAGAAACAAAGGAGTTTCAATTCAGAAATGATTTGAGTTTATTACATATATTTCAAATATCTTTGATTGCTTTTGAGCATTTTTAGAGTGAGAATTTCAGCACACGTTTTTATGTGTGCCTATGGAATAATAAGTGATGATAAAATGATTTACAGTGAAGGAATTTAGATTGTAATTAAGAAAAGTTGTTGTTCTGTAATTTCACAATTAGTTGAGGAGACAGTTCTATAATTGCAGTGTTCAGAAGATAAAGAGACATTTTATCAGGGAGAAGAAAATGTTTACCACAAAACAGTTACCTTAGAAGAAAATTAAATATGATAAAAATTCAATTTGCCTTTATTAAACTTATCAGAAACTCAGTGATAATTGCTTGTAGTGGCAGTGGATATATGAAAAAAAGTAAGAATTTTGGTATAGACAATATATTGCAAAGGCAGGGGGTTGGGGTATTCCTTTGTGAAATGCACTTCTAAGAAAGAACAAGATGTTAAAAAGAAGCATCGGCCCTTCTAATATTGACAATAAAATGCTGCAAGCACTATAAACAAAGTTTAAATATTGATGAATGAACTAAATTATCTATAGACCAGTTTTGGTTTATTTAAACTGGTACATTTTTCATAGAGAAAATAAATGGCCTTGGAGGATGCACTTCTTCAAATTTTTTGGGATGTTCCAAGCAGTGTCTTCTGGCTACTTTTCCATTATTTATTTTAGCTGCTCTCCATGACAAAAAAAGAATTTGTTTCAAGATGTGAATCATATGCTACAAAGGAAATTGCATGTTTTATTTTATTAACAATTAACTCACTTTGATTAGAGGAATTTTAGTCATTTTATCTAGTTCAAGGCAGTAAGCATAAATCTTCCTTATTTAAAAATTCAAGATTCTAAGTTCATTTCCAACATAAACGTTTTATATGTAGTTTCAATCTTTGCATACAATTAGGTTATGGATGAACTGTTACTGAAATCCAGCATGATATATTTAAAGGTGATAGGATTTTATGGCTGCTAGTTAAGAGATTATGTATCAAGTTAGATCACTAGGTCCTAACTCCCAAAATATGTTGTCAATGCAACCTGGGTAGAAAAGACTTAGCCAAAAATTTAGCCACACTGTGGTGGTTTATAAAGTCATTCTTGGGTGTCAAACAAATCCCAGTTCTAACACTGACAAACTCTGGAATCTCAGATAATTGACTTTGTTTTTGAAAGTCTCAATTATCACATTTGTAAAATGGACATTACAGTAGTATTAATATGTTAAGGTTGTTGTGAGGGCTAAAAATGTAAACCCAAAAAACTGAGTAGCAACTTTACTCCCTGGCAATTTATTACTTTCCAATAAATTGCAGTTAATAGTAATTCATTTGATCCAGGTCCCCATTAATAGTAATTTATGTAACAAATATTATGATTTGTTCAGTTTTTATGATACATTGCACTGGTGACTTGGAACCGAATTAGAAGTAGGTCTCTTTTGAATCCTGTCCATATTTTCTACTCAGTAATTTCCAAAACAGTCTGATTACAGAATGTCCCATCCCATAGATAGAGCAGCCCACAGCAAGGCGAGTATTTAGTATAAAACATAAGATATTTATGTTTTCAGTCCAGTATGTCAACATTTTTATCGTCTTGCCATCTGGATATCAGCTATTTTATTTTTTATTAGACTCCTCTAATTTTAATCACATAAGAAATTTTCTATTTTATAGTTCCTTGTTTCTTTACATCAGTGTACCTGAAAATTTATATGGCAAATTTCTTGCCAGAGAGAACAATGATTTGATGGAGGGATACATCAAATTAATAAGGAAGTGAATCTCTCGTCTCTTAAACTGGCCAACATAAAATAAAGACTAATAATCTTGTCAATGCTACAAACAAAAAGAGCCATTATATGTTACAAAAGTAAAAGAAAAAGAACATGAAGGGAAGATTGAATCTGGAAACCTTGTAGAAGCACAATTTTAGAGTTATGGACAAGAAAACAATTAACTAGATCACTAATGGGTATACTTAAGACAATATTTAAGGATTTGATCAAAGATTTCTGAAATACACTTTTTATATAGTATCTCGAACCATTTGCTTTTAATTTTCCAGAATTTCACTTCAAAACTTAGTAGGGCAATTATGTTCCCTCTGAAAATACTTTAAAACAGATACGTAATTACTGAAATACACAATTTTATTCATAATTTACCATCATTTTGAGCAAAATCAGGGATACATATAACACACTTTAGAATAACTCCTTTTGTCCAATAATATATACACACATATACATATACCTATACCTATGGATGTCAAAATTTATATCCAGGCACACATTTATCTCCATACTGGACTTCCATAAGTCTCAGTACTGCTCTGAGGGAATTTATCATTAGAGACTCTGATAGTGGCAGTTTCACCACTCAAGAGACAAAGCTTTCAGTAGTGCGAGATGGAGAGACTCCTACAAAAAGTGGCCCTTGAATAACCAGATATTCTGAAAGAAATTAGAGTAGATAAAATAATACTAGCAAAGAGAGACAAAGCATAAATTTCTGTTTTGGTACCAGCAGCATCTGGGAAAAGGAAAACCTTCCCTAAGAATTCATAACCTGCTCAGTTATAATGCGTCTTTCTCATTTCTTCGTTATTTCTAGTGTCAACCCTTATTGCTTTGAAAATACTAAGATATATCTACAGGTAATTCTTTAAATATAATAGTTCCTTTTGAAAATTAATAGAATATGTAGACAGAAATGCAGACACAGTTAAACAAGATCATTAATACTACTGATTCTCATCACAGAGCAAGGGAAAAACAGTGATATATTTGAAGGATATAGATATATATATATAGATACAGAAATAAGGAAGACTAAAACATTATCAAACAAAATTTAGTAACTTTTTAAAGACATTTATAGGGTACACTCAATGATATCAGAATATACTGCCTGATCAAATACATTATAGAATCCAAAAATAGTTCCACACCTATATGGACAACTGATTTTTATCAAAAACACAAGGCAATTTAATGGAGAAAGTATAGACGTTTCAAAAAATGGAGGTGGAATATTGGGTATCTTTAAATTAGAAACCAAATTAACTCAAGTGAATCTGTACAAATGTGTACCTAAATCTAAAACCTCAACAAAACTATAAAACTTTTTGATCAAACATAGGATAAAATCTTTGTGACCCTAAATTGGCACAAAAGAGCAAAAGAACCCTTCAGTAAAGAAGAACATCAATATGGTTAAAAACAAACTTCTAATTTGATGCAATGAAGGCCAGAAAGCAGTGGAATAACTAAAAGGGGAAAAAAATAACCAAGAATTCTACATCCAGGGACATTATCCTTCTGCAAAACAGGATAATTCTTACTTCTGATTTTTATTCCCCACCCCCTCTGAGGTTGTCAGGTTTTTTGTTGTTGTTGTTTAGTAACATATCTAGACTAAAATATTGTTTAGTAATGTATTAATGAAATCTAACTTTTTCACGATGTGTGTTATCTAATGTCTCTGCTCAGTTTGTTATTGTTGGTTGTTGTTATTTCAAACCTGGCCTCCAAGGAGCAACCTGTGTGTCTGTATTTCAGGTCTAGGACTAAATCGAGGTAAGTAAGGCAGCTAGGGAGAGAAATTTGAAAAGGTACTAGCTCTCAGGGTTGTGCAGTACAGGATTGGTTGATGGGTCTGCGTGTAATTTGGGTAGCACACAAGAAAGTTAGGCACCTTTCAATGTGTCCCCATTTTCTCTTTGCTAAAACCTTTCATGTGCCCTTTTCATGTGTGTGCAGCCTCTTCCTGCTGGCCAGTAATGTGTAGATACATTTAACTATAGCCCCTGTCAGATGCAGATGTGCACAGTCTCTGTTCATATCCAGGCATACTGTCAAGGACTATCAAGACTGTCTAGGAGTATCCAGCCCTCCAGATATTCCTATTAAATCCCTAGTTAGTCTGTGGCTCTGCTGCTTACCTACCCGGGACTGTGACTGCAATCTCAGTCTAGAATGTCTTCAGGCCTTTGCTGTCCTCTGCTGAGTGGGTTTTTTTTTTTTTTGTTTATTTTTTATTTCTTTTTGTTTTTGTTTTTTTCCTGTTTTGTTTTTTGCCTTCCACTCCAAATTAACGGATCCCTCTCCAGTACCAATGCTGCCAGTTTTCTCAGATTTCCCCTTTCTGGTGGGCTCACCACATTTGGGAGGGTGGGGAGATGGGAGTTCTATCCAAGAACACTAAAGACAACCCACTGTTCTTAACTAAAATTTAATAGTTCTCATGGGGAAAAAAAATTCAGTTCCATTAGCTGTATGCCTTTGACTGAATCCCAGAACACCGAAATGGTTGTTTTGGCAGTTTTGCCCAACTATATATTTACTTTTGGAGGGGTCGGGGGAGAAGATTTGCCATTCTCCTAACACTGACATGCCTGAACTAGACTATCTTTATGTGATTTTTTGGGATGTATTTTCTTCCTACGAATTTGACTCAATGCCGCCTAATGTGCCCTTCTGACATGATATTTGTAGGAATCAAATGATGCATTTATAGTTTTAATAGCTAGCATTTAATGGCCTTTAATATCAATAACTAGCCTAAGCATTTTAAATAGGTTATCTTATTTAATCTTCAAAAATCCTGATTACTTATGTGTAATAATTATTAATTTTAAGATTAGAAAATGGAAATAACTGAGAGATTAAGTTGTCTGAGGACACCAAGATAATGAGGAGAAAACAATCTAGACCCAGAGCCTAAAATTTTAATTCCCACATTCTGTTACCTACATTGTTAAGTATATTGTCTAGATCTTCCACACTCTATTCCATCCTCCAGATAGGTATTTACAGGAGTATTCAGTCACTAATTTATCAAATGGCTCTTTGTTATCTTTTATCAGGTCTGTGTCTCCCAGCGGATAACCTGTACACACAAATAGAACCAGAATTGACAAAGCAGAGGGCAGCAAGCCAGAGAGATTTTGATTAGGAAACTCGAGAGCCATGGCATAGAAATCATAGCACAAAGGGCACATGGCCTATCTAGTTGTCATTTTGATAAAGTGATTTTCCCCCCTTTGGGGATGGTCAGATTTTATCCAGTCATCTCCAGTCAGCTCTTTGGAACTTTTTTCTGACAAGCAGAGCCTTTGGTGTGCTGAGAAGCAAAGCGTATTTCTCTTTCCATGCCGTTGGATCTTTGGGATTAAGAACCTATCACACAGTGTTTCATTCTCTTTTTGTTATTTTGTGTGTATGGAAAGGATACCCAAGGAAAGGATGGAAGTAACAGCTATAATATAAAGTCTGGATGATGACATGAACATTTCTCATTAAAAATGGACAAAGCACATCAAACAATCTTCCTACTTCATCAGTTTATGTCATGGTTCATTCCCATTTGGTGGCCACATGAAACCCATACTTCATCTCACATGCACAAATATACTCTGGATCCCTAGCAATAACAAGTGCACACCCTGTATCAGTCTCTCTCCATTAGGTCAACATTAAGTAAGCACTATGTTCAACATAAAGAACAATGCTTTATTTCAAATGCCACAGATCCTGTTTTTAAGCAACTGTCAGCTGGTAGGAGAGATGCACCAGTATTAAAATTGGATGTGACTGAGTTGCAAAGCACTTTTTTTTTCCTGAAGTACTTGGGCGTGATAATAGTGATGCTCAAGAGGGTGCTTCACTACAGTCAGGCAGGCTGGGTTCAAATTCAGACCTACCTCTTACTAGCTTTGCAATGTTGCACTAATCTTATCATTTCCCTGAACTTTAGTTTTTATACTATCTATAATAGCATTTCTCTAACCCACCTCATAAAATGAAAAAAAGCAAAATGATGTCATATGCATAAATTCTGATAGTAAATGCAGAATCACCACATAATTATTGGTTCACCTTACTGTGTTAGTGAAAGCTACTATTGATAGGCAAAGTTTATGCATATTTTTACAATGGACCTTAATAATTCTGCTTGCTATCAATGTACTCTGCATTTAACACCATTCTTTGATGGTTTTATTCTCACACTGAGACACCCTTAATGGTTTCAAGTATAATTTTTAGAGATAGCCAACTAAAAGCAAGTTTGAATCATTTCATACAGAAGTGTGGATTTTTTTTTACTGGTGATCTATAATTAAAACATTTTATACTGGAAGGTATTGTGTGGGCATCAGATATATGAGGGCATAAAGAGGAACTCCATGAATGGGAAAAGTAAGTCAGCTGACTGTGAATGGTTGCATGTTGCAAGAGAAAGAGGGTGAGTTTTAGACTTAGACAAGAGCAAATCCAAATCATGATTCTGCTCATTTATTCCTGTTGGAACACAGGCAAAACACTTAACCTAACTGAACCTGTTTCCTTATTTTTTTTTTTTTAATTTTTTTTCAACGTTTTTTATTTATTTTTGGGACAGAGAGAGACAGAGCATGAACGGGGGAGGGGCAGAGAGAGAGGGAGACACAGAATCGGAAACAGGCTCCAGGCTCCGAGCCATCAGCCCAGAGCCTGACGCGGGGCTCGAACTCACGGACCGCGAGATCGTGACCTGGCTGAAGTCGGACGCTTAACCGACTGCGCCACCCAGGCGCCCCTGAACCTGTTTCCTTATTAAGTGAAGAGGACAGAAATGCCCAGCATCTACTGAATATTCACTACGTGCAAAACACTATATAAAACATTTTCAGAAAAACACAAGCAGCTAGTTCAATTAATATGCTCATCTCACAGGAGAAGAAACTAAGGCTTTCAAAGTTTGGGTGACCACCCAAAGTCACAGAGATGGTAGGTGGGAGAACAATGTCTATACTCAATTACTTGGTTCTAAAGCCTATACATTTAATAACTACATTAAAAAGCCTTCTTACCTTTTTGAGTATATATACACATGTGTGTTATTGTTGTATATAATTACAAAACAGCATATATTTATCATAAACAGGCATACTCTATATTATTGTACTTTGAAGTTTTTTTTTTAACACATTGAAAGTTTGTGGCAATCCTGCATTAATCAAGTCTGTTGACACCATTTTTCCAAAAGCATTTGCTCACTTCATTCTGTGTCACATTTTGATAATTCTTGCAATATTACCAACTTTTTCACTGTATTTGTTATGGTAAACTGTAACTAGTGATTATGCCTTGGCAAAAGCTCAGATGATAGCCCTTTTTAGCAGTAAAGCATTTTTTTAATGAAGATATGTATATTGTTTTTTTAGACATAATACATTTGTACAACTAATAGACTATAGTATAGTGTAAACTAACTTGTAACTGCACTGGAAAGCCAAAAGTTTCATTTGACTCATTTTAGTGTGATGTTAATTTTATTGAGGTGGTCAGAACCTACAGGATTTCTGAGGTATGCCTGTATGTATATCTTATATACATATTCATATATATTTAATAATTCTCATCGGCATCAATAACTGGGTATTTTGCTGTTTAACTCTCCAAAAAGTTATCAAAGATTTAACAAATTTGTTACTTATTATTTCAGGTATTGAACTAAGACTTTTTTACTTAACTCAATCTCTATGAAAAACATTTAAAGCAAATATAATTATCTTTTAAATAAATTTAAAAAAAGAGAGCCCAGGCAATTGAATGACTTTCTCTGGATTACATAGCTAGTAAGTAGGAAAGCTGGGATTTAAAGATGGTCCTCCAGCTCCAATGTATACATCTTCCTCACTATGCCACACTGGGGATTAAACTACACTCCAAATTTAAATTTATTTTTGACATATGTTTTGTTAAAAACATATTTGTTTTTTGCTTCCACATTTTTTAGAAATAGCTTTTTCCATTATTCTTTGAACATGTACCAGGCATATGATTAAAACATGCCAGGGCAGGTGGAAAACTACCTTAGTTCTCAGCAAGCATTTTTCTATAAATCCATGAACATTTTTAATTAGGGATATGGCAACACTTGATAGATGTTCCAGTTTTCAAGTGTCTATTACTGAAGACATCCTGTAATCATAATTTTCTCACCTTATTATTTCATAAAAGGACATGTGTGTAATACAAATGAAGCTGCCAAAGTCTGATTGCTAATGCAACATCAAAGTAAATTGATGTAGTCCTGGGAAAAGGGAGAAAATCCAGAAAACTGTGTCACAATCTATTCTGAACTACTCTGCTCATCTGGAAATCATTACTGTTTTCATTTGTGAAGGCAAATTGACCCAGACAAGAAATCAGAAGCTCAAGCAAACATTTGCATTTCATCCTAGAATAACCCTGGTTTTTTCTGCACTGGTAAATATGCCCTAAAAAACAATGAATTTTTGAAGTGGTTAAGAAATCAGACCAACCAGGGTTCATATATGATACCCATTCCTATTTGACTGAAAAAGCATGGGTGAGCTGCTTAATCTTCTGAGTCTCATTCATAAGAAAGAAAGCTGAAATAGTAAGAATCACAAGAGACACAGTATGTGAAGCTTAGCACGGTGCCTGTTAGGTATTACTGTTCCTACTGATAACTGTCTGGGAAAAAATTCCCCCAATTTCTCCCAGCCTGCTAAAATCAACAAGGTATTCATTGTTAATACGGCAAACCAATCTTCCTGGTAATGGTGGGAACCTTGGTGATGCAAGAATCTTTAAAACTTTTTTTAGCATTTCTATTTTCATGCCGATACTTTAAAAGTTCATTATTTTCATCTTGATATATGCCAGATATCTATAGTGTATCTGGGAATTGAAGTTGTAAAGAGAAGGGAAATGATTAAGAACTGTCCCCACTTTCCTGACATAATGTACAGCATGAAACGGTCATGAATACAACTCCAACAAAAGTGCACTGTGCTTAAACTCTAAGTAATACAAAAGTAACAGAAGAGTTACGACATGCAGAGAGGAAAAATTTAGGTCAGCTTAGAAGGATCAGGTAACATTCAGAGCACAAAGTGGTCTTTGACAGGTTGGATAGGAATTATCAGAAGGACATTAAAATTGAGGGAATCAGAACTTAAGTAAGGCTCTGAGGAAATGACAGACTATAGACAACAAATGAGGACTAGATTGTAATTGCTGAAGAATACAGTGCAGTACATAGACCTCAGGTCTGTTTAAGTATTCCTTCATTGCTTCTCACTATTACACACTTCAAGTGTTAGCACACAAAACTAGGTTAGCACAGATGATCAGAAGTTGATACTCCGCATGGGAGGTAAAATTCAACTCTCCATTTACTGAATTTTGATCACTAAGCAGTCTGTTTTAAAGATTCTGAAGAACTGGAGCAGGGAAGGGCACCTGGTTAGTTCCATTGGTGAAGAGTTTGACTTTGGCTCAGATCATGATCTCACGGTTCATCAATTCCAGCCCCACATCAGGCTCTCTGCTCTCTGCTGACAGCTCGGAACCTGAAGTCTGCTTCAGATTCCATGTGTCGCTTGCTCTCTGCCTGCCTCCCTCCCTCCCTCGCTCTCTCTCTCTCTCTCTCTCTCTCAAAAATCAACATTAAAAAATAGTAAAAATAATAAAGATTCTGAAGAACTGGAATCCAGACACTGAAATGCCTCCTAGAAACTTATTCCTTGGTTTTGAGTTATGTAGCTTTCTAGCCATTTACCCATTTCATCAAGGTTTTAGAATTTGTTGGTCTATTTTCATTCAAAACATTCTGTTATCTTTTTTATTTTGGTGAAGTTGGTAATAATGTCCCCACTTTTGTTACTGATTTTAGCAATATGAGTCTTCTTTTTCTTGCTCAATTTAGCTACAAGTTTTTCAGTTTTGTCCATCTTTTCAACCAACTTACTTCATTGAATTTTGTCTATTATTTTTCCCTTTTATTTCATTAATTTTCACTCTATTTCATTCCTTTCACTTCTTCAGGGTTTTTAACTTCTTTTTCCAAGGTCTTCAGGCTGAGAATTCAGTTTTTGATTTGAGAGATTTCTTCTGTCTTTAACTATTTATGGTTATCGGTTTGCCTCTAAGCCCTGCATTGGCTGCAACCCACATGTTTTAATATGTTGTATCTTTATTTTCATTAGCCTCCAGGGATTTTCTAATTTCCCTTATGATTTCCTCTTTGACTCACTGATTATTTATGAATGTGTTTAATTTCCACATTTGTGAGTTTTCCAGTTTTTTTTTCAGATACTTATTTCTAATATCAGTCCATAGTGGCCCAAAAAATATAGAATTTCAATACATTTTATACTTAAGAGTTATCACTAGCCTACCACAGGATCTGTCCTATGTAATGTTCCATGTGCATTTAAGAATATGTATTCACTTGGGATGCCTGGATGGCCCAATCAGTTAAGCATCTGACTCCTGATTTTGGCTCAGGTCATGATCTCATGGTTTGTGAGTTCTAACCCCATGCTGAGCTCCAGGCTGGCAGTGTGGAGCCTGCTTGGGATTCTCTCTCTGCCTCTAAAATTAAAAACAAACAAACAAACAAACAAACAAACAAAAAACTTTAAATAAAAAAATGTGTATTCTCTTGTTTGATGGAGTGTTAAATATGTCTGTTAGGTCTATCTAGTTTGTGTCCAATGTTGTTCAAGACCTCCATTTCTTCTAGGTATGCTATCCATTACTCAAAGTGGAGTTCTTAACCTGACTATTGCCGTCTATTTATCTCCTCTATTCTGTTCTATTTTCTTTTGCTTCATGTATTTTGAGACTCCATGGTCTATTGCTTAAATGGCTATAATTTTTATAACCTGATAGTTTGACCCAATTTTCACTATAAAATATTGCTTTTTATCTCTAGTAACCTTTTTTTCTTTAATTTTAAAGTCAATTTTGCCTGATGTTACTATAGGCACTCCCACTGCAGTTTACATGGTGTCTTTCCATTCAATCTATTTCTATTTTTTAAAAGTGTGGTTGTAGACAACACATAATTGCATCAGTTTATTGTTCTAATCCAGTTCAATATGCTCTGTTGATTAGCCTATTCACAAGTAATGCTTCTTATATAGTTGAATTTATTATTTTACTTTTTTTAATGTTTAATGGCTTTTTTGTTCCTCTTTTTCCTGTATTTATTTTGCATTAAGTATTTTCAAGTCTAACATTTTAATTCATGTAATGATTTTTTTCACTATGTTTTTTGGTTACTTTCTAGGGGTTCCTCTAGGGTTCATCATATACAACTAATCTTATAAGCCTTATCATATAGACTTATTATCAATATCACTCACCAGAAAAGTGTAGATGTATATGTGTGTGTATTTATGTGTATAAAACTATAGATAGATAGATAGATAGATAGATAGATTGATAGATAGATGTATAGGCATCTATAGGTATCTATCTATATAATAGAGAAATCTATAGACATGTATAAACCAAGGCTTAACCTACATTGATACATCATAGTCACGAAAAGTCTATAGTTTACCTTAAGACTCACTGTTAGTGCGGTACATTTTAGGAGTTTAGACAAAAGTATGATGACATACATCCATTATTAAATATCACATTGCATAATTAGGAAGAGCTATTACCTTTGAAAGTACTCATGGGCTTTAATCTCCCTATAGTTGTTTCAAATAAAGTGAGTTCATATTGTGAGAGCTTTGTTGTACTCCCTTTTCTTAAGCGCTACCTCTTCGCCTGAGCAAACTTTCTGTGGCACAATACAGGGCTTTGAGGGGAGCAGTAACCTCTCGTCTTCCTAATTTTGATCTTCTTGCATGGAACCTTGGTTTTAGGATTGAGCTGGGGCAAAGCTGTTTGGATTACAATATTCTCAGCCTTCCATGCCTGAGGCAGAGGCCATGCCCTGAGAGTAAAGATAGATGGAGGAAGGGAGCTCTTGCTTGCTCAGTTGTGTTCCCTGTGAATGTAGCCTCTTCAATCAGGAGTTGGAGGAGATGAGAAGGACTGGAATTTTGCCCCTCACAGTGAGATATGGTAGGCCTTGATTGAAAGCTCAGGGGACATGAAGCCCCATCTTCTTAACCCCATCTCCCTATAGACTTAGGTGTAGTAGAGCTTCCAACAGACAGGGGAAGGGAAAGGTAGAAAATGGTTCACAGCCCACATGCCATACTCTTGCTTTTCTTACTTTTAATATCTTTTCTCAAATAAGTGTTTCTGCATTTCTGTATGCATATAATACAATTTCTTAAGACTTTAAATGATTCCTTGTGTTTTGAATTTTCACCAGGTTTGCATGTTTTGCTTCTTTTTCTGCAGAATAGGAACACTGCCATCCCAAAAGTGAAGCTGTCTTCTTTCCTTTTAAACTTCTATCTAGAGCAGAAGATGGTGGCGTAGGAGGATGCTGGGCTCACCGGGTCTTGCTGATCACTTAGATTCCACCCACACCTGCCTAAATAACCCAGAAAACCACCAGAAGACCAGGAGAATGGATTCTCTGGAGCCAAACACAGACGAGAGGCCCACGGAAGAGGGCAGGAAGGGTGGAGAGGTGGTGCATGCTACATAGACTGGTAGGAGAGAGCCGGAGTGGAGGGGCAGCCCTCCGGCAAAGCAGAGCCCCCAAGTCTGGCTTGCAAAAGCAGAGGGGATGGACGGAGTGTGTTTGGGCAGCAAGCGAAACTTAACATCTGGAAGGTTATAAGTTAACAGCTCTTCTCAGAGAGCGGGAGGGCTGGAGGACAACGGGAGAGAGAGTGGTTGAGCCCCAGAAGACAGAGCGCAGCTTGGCGGCGAACAAAGGCACTCACCAGCTCCATCTCCCTCGCCCATCCCCCAGCCAAAATCCCAAAGGGAACCAATTCCTGCCAGGGAACTTGCTTGCACCGTGCAAACACCCAAAACTGTGCTTCTGCGGATCCATCGCTCCTGTGGTGGGTCTGACTCCCTCCCGGTGCTGCAGGCCGACCCCCCCAAGTGGATAACCAAAGGAAAAGTGAGCTGAGCCTGCCCCTCCAGCCCCCGTGCACCTTGCCAATCCACCCCAGCTAATACACCAGATCTCCAGCACCACAAGCCCGGCAGTGTGCAAGTAGCCCAGGCAGGCCACGCCACCCCACAGTGAATTCCACCCCTAGGAGAGGGGAAGAGAAGGTACACACCAGTCTGACTGTGGCCCCAGTGGTGGGCTGGGGGAAGACATCAGGTCTGATTGCGGCCCCACCCACCAACGCAAGTTATTCAAGACAGCATAGGGGAAGTGCCCCACAGTCCCACACCACTCCAGGGACTATCCAAAATGACCAAACGGAAGAATTCCCCTCAAAAAAAACTCCAGCAAATAATGATAGCTAACGAACTGATCAAAAATGATTTAAACAATATAACAGAAAGTGAATTTAGAATAATAGTCATAAAATTAATTGCTGGGCTTGAAAAGAGTATAAAGGACAGCAGAGAATCTATTGCTACAGAGATCAAGGGACTAAGGAACAGCCAGGAGGAGCTAAAAAATGCTATTAATGAGCTGCAAAATAAAATGGAGATGACCACAGCTCGGGTTGAAGAGGCAGAAGAGAGAATAGGTGAACTAGAAGATAAAATTATGGAAAAAGAAGCTGAGAAAAAGAGATAAAAAATTCCAGGAGTATGAGGGGAAAATTAGAGAACTAAGTGATGCACTAAAGAGAAATAATCTACACATAATTGGTATTGCAGAGGAGGAAGAGGAAAAGGTGCTGAAGGTGTACTTGAAGATATAATAGCTGAGAACTTCCCTGATCTGGGGAAGGAAAAAGGCATTGAAATCCAAGAGGCACAGAGAACTCCCTTCAGACATAACTTGAATCGATCTTCTGCACGACGACATATCATAGTGAAACTGGCAAAATACAAGGATAAAGAGAAAATTCTGAAAGCAGCTAGAGATAAACGTGCTCTAACATATAAAGGGAGACCTATAAGACTAGGGATGGATCTCTCTACTGAAACTTGGCAGGCCAGAAAGGAATGGCAGGACATCTTCAATGTGATGACCAGAAAAAATATGCAGCCGAGAATCCTCTATCCAGCAAATCTGTCATTTAAAATAGAAGGAGAGATAAAGGTCTTCCCAAACAAAAACTGAAGGAATTCATCATCACTAAACCAGCCCTACAAGAGATCCTAAGGGGGATCCTGTGAGACATAGTACCAGAGACATCGCTACAAGCATGAAACCTACAGACATCACAATGACTCTAAACCCTTATCTTTCTATAACAACACTGAATGTAAATGGACTAAATGCACCAACCAAAAGACATAGGGTATCAGAATGGATAAAAAAAAACAAGACCCATCTATTTGCTATCTACAAGAGACTCATTTTAGACCTGAGGATACTTTCAGATTGAAAGTGAGGGGATGGAAAACTATTTATCATGCTACTGGAAGTCAAAAGAAAGCTGGAGTAGCCATACTTATATCAGACAAACTAGACTTTAATCTTTTTTTAATGTTTATTTATTTTTGAGACAGAGAGAGACAGAGCATGAATGGGGGAGGGTCAGAGAAAGAGGGAGACACAGAATCTGAAACAGGTTCCAGGCTCTGAGCAGTCAGCACAGAGCCCGACGCGGGGCTTGAACTCACGGACCACGAGATCGTGACCTGAGCCAAAGTCGGATGCACAACTGACTGAGCCACCCAGGCGCCCCTAAACAAACTAGACTTTAAATTAAAGGCTGTAACAAGATATGAATAAGGGCATTATATAATAATTACAGGGTGTTTCCATCAACAAGAACTAACAATTATAAATGTCTATGCGCCGAATACGAGAGCCCCCAAATATATTAAACAATCACTCACAAACATAAGCAACCTTTGACAAGAATATGGTAATTGCAGGGGACTTTAATACCCCACTTACAACAATGGATAGATCATCTAGACACATGGTCAATAAAGAAACAAGGGCCCTGAAGGATACATTGGATCAATGGACTTGACAGATATATTTAGAACTCTGCATCTCAAAGCAACAGAATAGAGTTTCTTCTCGAGTACACATGGAACACTCTCCAAGATAGATCACAAACTGGGTCACAAAACAGCCCTTCATAAGCATACAAGATTTTGAGATCATACCATGCATACTTTCGGACCACAAGGCTATGAAGCTTGAAATCAACCACAGGAAAAAGTCTGGAAAACCTCCAAAAGCATGGAGGTTAAAGAACACTCTACTAAAGAATGAATGGGTCAACCAGGCAATTAGAGAAGAAATTAAAAAATATATGGAAACAAACGAAAATGAAAATACAACAATCCAAACGCTTTGGGATGCAGCAAAGGTAGTCCTGAGAGGAAAATACATTGCAATCCAGGCCTATCTCAAGAAACAAGAAAAATCCCAAATACAAAATCTAACAGCACACCTAGAGGAAATAAAAGCAGAGCAGCAAAGACACCCCAAACCTAGCAGAAGAAGAGAAATAATAAAGATCAGAGCAGAAATAAACAATTTGAATCTAAAAAAAATTGTAGAGCAGATCAACGAAAACAAGAGTTGGTTTTTTGAAAAAAATAAACAAAATTGATAAACCTCTAGGCATGATTCTTAAAAAGAAAAGGGAGATGACCCAAATAGATAAAATCATGAATGAAATGGAATGATTAAAACCAATCCCTCAGAGATACAAGCAATTATCAGGGAATACTATGAAAAATTATCTGCCAACAAACTGGACAACCTGGAAGAAATGGACAAATTCCTAAACACCCACACACTTCCAAAACTCAAACAGGAGGAAACAGAAAGCTTGAACAGACCCATAACCAGTGAAGAAATTCAATCAGTTATCAAAAATCTCCCAACAAATAAGTGTCCAGGACTAGATGGCTCCCCTGGGGAATTCTACCAGACATTTAAAGCAGAAATACCTATCTTTCTCAAGCCGTTCCAAAAAATAGAAAGGGAAGGAAAACTTCCAGACTCATTCTATGAAGCTATTATTACTTTGATTCTTAAACCAGACAGAGACCCAGTAAAAAAGACAACTACAGACCAGTATCCCTGATGAATATGGATGCAAAAATTCTCAATAAGATACTAGCAAATCGAATTCAACAGCATATAAAAAGAATTATTCACCATGATCAAGTGGGATTCATTCCTGGGATGCAGGGCTGGTTCAACATTTGCCAATCAATCAACGTGATACATCACATTAATAAAAGAAAAGATAAGAACAATATGATCCTGTCAATCGATGTAGAAAAGGAATTTGACAAAATTCAGCATCCTTTCTTAATAGAAACCCTCGAGAAAGTCGGGATAGAAGGAACATACTTAAACATCATGGAAGCCATTTATGAAAAGTTCACAGCTAATATCATCCTCAATGGGGAAAAACTGAGAGCTTTCCCCCTGAGATCAGGAACACAACAGGGATGTCCACTCTCACCTATGTTGTTTAACATAGTGTTGGAAGTGCTAGCATCAGCAATCAGACAACAAAAGGAAATCAAAGGCATCAAATTGGCAAAGATGAAGTCAAGCTTTCATTTTTTGCAGATGACATGATGTTATAGATGGAAAATCCGATAGACTCCACCAAAAGTCTGCTAGAAGTGATACATGAATTCAGCAAAGTTGCAGGATACAAAAATCAGTGTACAGAAATCAGTTGCATTCTTATACACTAATAATGAAGCAACAGAAAGACAAATAAAGAAACTGATCCCATTCACAATTGCACCAAGAAGCATAAAATACCTAGGAATAAATCTAACCAAAGATGTAAAAGATCTGTATGCTGAAAACTATAGAAATCTTATGAAGGAAATTGAAGAAGATATAAAGAAATGGAAAAACATTCCATGCTCATGGATTGGAAGAATAAATATTGTGAAAATGTCAATACTACCCAAAGCTATCTACACATTCAATGCAATCCCAATCAAAATTGCACCAGCATTCTTCTCAAAGCTAGAACAAGAAATCCTAAAATTCATATGGAACCACAAAAGGCCCCGAATAGCCAAAGTAATTTTGAAGAAGAAGACCAAAGCGGGAGGCATCACAATCCCAGACTTTAGCCTCTACTAGAAAGCTGTAATCATCAAGACAGCATGGTATTGGCACAAAACAGACACATAGACCAATGGAATAGAATAGAAACCCCAGAACTAGACCCACAAACATATGGCCAACTCATCTTTGACAAAGCAGGAAAGAATATCCAATTGGAAAAAGACAGTCTCTTTAACAAATGGTGCTGGGAGAACTGGACAGCAACATGCAGAAGAATGAAACTAGACCACTTTCTCACACCATTCACAAAAATAAACCCCAAATGGATAAAGGACCTGAATGTGAGACAGGAAACCATCAAAACCCTAGAGGAGAAAGCAGGAAAAGACCTCTGTGACCTCAGCCATAGCAATTTCTTACTTGACACATCCCCAATGGCAAGGGAACTAAAAGCAAAAATGAACTATTGGGAACTAATGAAGATAAAAAGCTTCTGCACAGCAAAGGAAACAATCAACAAAACTAAAAGGCAACCAACGGATTGGGAAGAGATATTTGCAAATGACGTATTGGACAAAGGGCTAGTATCCAAAATCTATAAAGAGCTCACCAAACTCCACACCCGAAAAATAACCCAGTGAAGAAATGGGCAGAAAACATGAATAGACACTTCTCTAAAGAAGACATCCAATGACCAACAGACACATGAAAATATGCTCAACATCGCTCCTCATCAGGGAAATACAAATCAAAACCACACTCAGATATCACCTCACGCCAGTCACAGTGGCCAAAATGAACACATCTGGAGACTATAGATGCTGGAGAGGATGCGGAGAAACGGGAAACCTCTTGCACTGTTGGTGGGAATGAAAACTGGTGCAGCCACTCTGGAAAACAGTGTGGAGGTTCCTCAAAAAATTAAAAATAGACCTAACCTATTACCCCACAGTAGCACTGCTAGGAATTTACCCAAGGGATAAAGGAGTACTGATGCATGGTGGCACTTGTACCCCAATGTTTATAGCAGCACTCTCAACAATAGCCAAATTATGGAAAGAGCCTAAATGTCCATCAACTGATGAATGGATAAAGAAATTGTGGTTTATATACACGATGGAGTACTACGTGGCCATGAGAAAGAATGAAATATGGCCCTTTGTAGCAACATGGACAGAACTGGAGAGTGTGATGCTAAGTGAAATAAGCCATACAGAGAAAGACAGATACCATATGTTTTCACTCTTATGTGGATCCTGAGAAACTTAGCAGAAACCCATGGGGGAGGGGAAGGAAAAAAAAAAACAAGAGGTTAGAGTGGGAGAGAGCCAAGGCATAAGAGACTCTTAAAAACTGAGAACTAACTGAGGGTTGATGGGGGGTGGGATGGAGGGGAAGGTGGGTGATGGGTATTGAGGAGGGCATCTTTTGGGATGAGCACTGGGTGTTGTATGGAAACCAATTTGACAATAAATTTCATATATTAAAAAATAAAGACATTCTAAAAAATAAATAAATAAACTCATGTCTATATTTTTGGTTGATTTTTTTCTAATTTAGTATATAATTTTTATGTATGCGGAGCCAGAGGCTGAGTATCACATGTCAGACTTTTTTTGTACCTCAGAGTTAATTCTCATAGGCATTCCATGCCTTCATATGCATGTATTAATTATTCCTGACAAGAGATAACATTGAAGCAGTAATTGTCATCTGCCATAGGTTAATAAAACTAGTTGATATGGGAGTTAGAGCTAAAGCTCAGCAAGTTTGACTCCTGGTCAAGCCATTATTCCTTCAACCAAGGAATGTTTTTATGCCAGCATTGGCAAGGATCTATAAACTATTTATCTAAGGACTATAAATAATCTACATATTAAATATCCAGTCAATCATCAAAGACAAACCCCACACTCCCCCACAGGTAGTTAAAGTCTGTTTCCGAAACACTGCACCGTCACCTCCGTTATATTCTGGTCCCCCAGGCTTCCTTGTGAGCAGGCTCTCCACCCATGTCTGCAACTGATAATGAGGTAGGAAATATTCATGGGTCCTTTAAAGCCTGGTTGTGCCTGGTTGGTTCCATATGTTCAATGGAACAACATAGACAAAGTCCTAATATGAGAGCTCCTCATCTTCTAATTTCCTAATATTTGAAATCCTTTCCCTCATCCAGAATGTATCTTTACTGCAGTGTTCTGGTTAGGAAAGGAAAATTAAGAGTCCCTTTGGTTGAGGGAGGGAGGGAGGGAGGGAGGGAGGGAGGGAGGGAGGGAGAGAGGAGAGAGAGAGAGAGAGAGAGAGAGAGAGAGAGAGAGAGAGAGAGAAATATACAAAGTCCCTGTTATTTGTGTTAAAACCTGTTAAGATAGACAAATCAAGCAAATATAAGCTTATTTTCACCACCACCATTCAAATCTTCTGAGGATACCTGCATCTGTTTCTCTTGCCATTTTTAAAAACAGTCAGGTTCTCTTCAGAATTGGCTACACAGAAAGATTCCCTTCATTGTTCAAACCTAAGATTCCAAACCTTCATAATGACTCATGTACATATATAAGGTCTTCTCTTCAGGTTATTAAATATACTATAAGTATTAACTTATTTTAGATATTCTGTTTAATATATTTGAAGTCCATTTGATAGTGTATATCAAACAAGCCTTCACTGTTTTGTCATTGATGAAAACATTACTTCAAACTGGAATAGGGTTTGACAGATTGGATCAATTCTGAAATACCTATTGTCCCATAATGGACTAGTAACTATATATAGTCAAGCCTTACATAATAAGAGGCATGTCTTTTCAAAAACTGTCTGCCAAAGAAATTATCCTCTGTCACAGAAGGATGGTGGCAATATTCAACACAGAGGCAGAATAGATCTTTTGACGGGCAACTGTAAACAGACCGTTGAAATGTTCAAGACTCCATAGAAATTCTGAGGCAAGCATTTTCATGGGGAAAAAAGTACATTTAGTTCTTGAAATTGTTTTAGTCTGAAAAGCTTTCAATTAGTACACAGATGTCTGTAAAAGAAGCAATAAGTCAAACTCATAGCTAGTATATTAGCAAGGATTCTCTTAAGAATAAGGTACTTCATGATGCAGTCACAAAATAAGCAACTAGAATCAGCTGCCCACAAAGCAAATACAAAGCCCTCCCTTGGCAAAGGCATAAAGCATAGAGACACTGCATAGGATAAATGAGGGAGATGAAAGCATGAAGATTGCAAACATCCAATGGATAGATGGTAAGATGGTTATGACAAAATTAGAGCTTTCTGGAGAAAGCAATAAAGGTTGAAGGGGAGATAATGAGTTTGATATTAGAATTCTATGAAAATTCAGGAAATACCCTCATACCTATACATATGTATGCAGTGCTCATTTTAAATATATTCATTAATTCATGAATAATTCATATCAGTTATATTTCACCTATTCATGTGTGCTCACATGTATTTTTATGTGTGAATAGGTGTGTATGTATGTGTGTGTGTAAATCTATTTTACTGGGACAGCATAGTGTTTCTCTACAGACTTTGGATTGGATGAAGGTGAAATAAAATCTTAGATCTCTTTCTCAACGCAGATAATTTAAACTGACTCATCTGCAGACATCTCATCTAGCATTAGATACCAAATGGAATTACTTGTGAATAGTGTATATCAAGAATATAGTACAATGCAGGACAGACAAGTATTCAATACACATTAGCTATATAAATATACGAATAGGTTATAAACATTTTTAGTTACTTGAAAAAAAAGAAAACATACTTCACTGATAGAATGGTTTATCTATAAAAAAGGCAGGAGCACCTGGGTGGCTCAGTCAGTTAAGCAACCAACTCGATTTCAGCTCAGGTCATGATCTCATCATTAGTGAGTTTGAGCCATGCTGTCAGCACAAAGTCTGCCTGGTATTCTCTCTCTCCCTCTCTCTGCCCCTCCCCTGCTCTCTTTCTCTATCTCTCAAAATAAATAAATAAAACTTAAGGCAAATAGTCTTTATTACTTGAGTTTGTATAATGTATTTTAGAACAATGTATTAAAAATATTTTACCAAGGAGATGAAAAAATGATTCCACTAGATGATTTTTCTAACCCTTGGGTGTGGGGTTAGAAAAACTTAAGTCATTTTTCTACTTGGTACCACATTCCTTAGATGTCCACCTGTAGCCAGAGTACCCAGCACCATTGGTGACATGATTCCCCAATTCCACAGTGAGCCTGAGAGAAAAGATCAGTTTAATTCAAAAGGTTATAACTTGTGACTTTATTCTCTCAACACATTAAGCTGTATTTTAGTGAATCCTGAAAGTGTATGAAATGGTATCCTTTCATGTGCATAAACAATGATTATTTGGACAGCTGACTAAATCTTTATTTTGTATATCTAGACCAGTGTATTTGTAAATGGATTGAATAACCAGGTAATTCTGGTAAAGTTCTATTCGAAGCATTGGCTAGGTGGTACTGTCCATTTATAATCAAGAGGGCTCAAATGATACTGATAGTCATTCTCAAAAATTCATGTGTGGTAGGTTTAGATCTCATGATTACATTGAAGGTTAGAGACACACCTAACCTGTAGACTAAGTATTTGAAGTTGGTTTTATTTTGGTATTGAATTTCTTCAGCTTTCTCGAGGGCTACCGTGGGCCCACTGGCTAAATTCTTTTGCTCTCTTTTAGAAAGGGGACAGAATAACAAATATTATTTAGTCCCTTTATATGGTAGAAAATATATCAGTGTATTCTTTTACTTATGGTTTCTACCTCAATAAGATCTTAAAATGATTGAAGGCACATCTGCATATATATATTTTTTTCATCAATTATCCCAATGCAACAGATTACTGAACCATCAATTAGGCTTATATACAAGACCTCATTCATTCGGAACTACCTGTAAATCATGAGCGAGACAACATAAATAACTCTAAAATTATACGATGTTTTTTTTCCTTTTTTCTCTGACAAGTCTCATGCCACGGAAATATAAAACAAACATGGCAAACTAGAAATAATTTTTTTTAACTCAATTAGGATTAAAGGAAGTTACTAAAATTCTCTTAAAAGTGAACATTAGTATAAACTGAAACTCAACCTCGAGTTTTAGATGGTGATTCATCTTAAGTTTTCCCCCCATCATCTCAACTGTCTATTATTATAGCTTAATCAGGGATTTCTCAGTATCATAGAACTAGATGCAAATTTGTCTTCAATAATTTTAAGTAATTCCATTACTCCATTTTTACATTAACTACAATTTTTGCAGTTGAGTGTGTTTTAAGCTCTGGTAGTAACATTTGATGTAGTACCACTAGAGAAATAAGGAGGTTGCCATCTTCAGAAGTCCTTCTCCCTTCTTATATTTTGCTACCATTTGATAGAACTCAATTGTGTAGAGAAGTGGAAAATAAGGAAAATGAAACATTCTTGAAATTCTATTTAAAACAGAGATCTTAGATGTATTATTTGACTTTTTCAAATGCAAGTATCTAAAGTTACCAGATACGTTATCAAAATAAACTAGCCTACTGGGAGTAGTGAACTGGAGGGTGTTTGCACATTTAAAGAGGCAAGAAGTGTCAGGCTCAAACTCAATGTTGCCAGGCAGACTGGAGTCCTATGTTGAAGTAGCTATAGATTGCTCAGAAGAAGCCAGATATCTGGAATTTGTTATGTGTGAATTCTTCGAATTCACACAGTACTGGCTTAGATTTTTAAAATACTATTTCCCTTTCTTCCTCCCAAACCTCTGGCACCCTTAATCCCAGGCATATCTGGCTCAGAGGTTACCAGTTTGCAACCTCTACATAGCATCATTGTCCTTGCTACCAAATTTTATTATGTGCTTATCAATATAGCAGCAATTTAATCTAATCAAGTCTTATTTTGAAAATAATGCATAATATAGAACTCTGTGATGGATTAATTTTTACTCTTAGAACAACTTTAACATTTTACATAGAGGTGGCTCTATTTAGTGAAAAGAGCTATGGTCTTAGAGTCAGAGTTCCAGTTTTTTTTTTCTTTTTTTATATTTATTTATTTGAGAGACAGCAAATGGGGGAAGGGAAGAGAGAAAAAGAGAGAAAAAGAGAGAAAGAGAGAGAGAGAGAGAGACAGAGAGAATCAGAAGCAGGCTCCATGTTGTCACCACAGAGCCCAATACAGGCTTCAACCCACCAACCATGAGATCATGACCTGAGCTGAAATCAAGAGTCAGAAGCTTAACTGACTGAGCCACCCAGGCGACCCCCAGAGTTCCAGGCTTAATACTCCATTCTCACACCTCTTAGCTACAGGACCTTAAGTTTGATAGACTTTATTAAGTCTCAGATTCCTCGTCTGCAAAATAAAGATTTTGCAACTAATTAAGTTGCAGGATAATTTTGGGGAACAGAATTGTTATACACATAAAATACTTTCACCACATTTGTCTTATAGTAGAGATTCAATGGTTCATCTACTCAAATATACATTATATAAGCATTAAAATCCTTTTAAATGAAAGCTTTAAAATATCTTGTTTTATTTTACTGACAAAAACCCCTCCAAACCTAATATATATGTATTCTAAGTCAACAGTGAAAGGTAATAGGTCTTAGTATTCCACATACCCACTCACCATCCATTTGTCCATGCATCTATCCATCCATGCAGCCATGTAATATTAATTTAAAAATATGTATGAAGTGTGAGCTGTATGTCAAGTGCTCTGCTAGATAAATCTCACTTAAGGTCACAAATTCCAGTTATTATTTGTTGAAGGAACCTTCAAATAACTTGGTAATTGGAATAAAAAAATGGTAGAATTGAGAAAAGAGTGGGTAGGGAGAGCAAAGTTACATCTAAGGGAATGACATCTTAACCAAAATAGGGCAATGAAGGATTTTAAGGTAAAAGGAAGAGTTGGAGTAAGAGTGTTTTTGACATATAAAGACTCCAAAAGAGATGAAGTCTCCAGAGTTTCATTCATTAGAGGAATTGAAGGAAGGATGAGAGAGTAGTAGTTTAGGACAGATAGAAGTTATCTCAGACTTTGCCACTAAACCTGAAGCTGCCTCACAAATCTCAATCAACAATCCACTCTCAGAATTACATTGGTATACAAGATGGAACCTACTTGTATTTTTCTTTTCTAAGCTTTTCTTTTTTTCTAATTTTCTAATTTATTTTCTAAAATTTTATTATGATTGACAACATTAGTCCAGAATATAAGGACACCTGGATAATAGAGACAGTAATAATAAATTTTTAGCAAATGTGTAATTCAATGAAATGAACTAAGTGAAATTGGGACAGAAGAGAACAAAACAAAAACATCAACAAAACTGAGAAACACTAGTTGTATAATGCCCAAGGATGAGGGGTTTCTAGATTAGTCTTACTGATGGTGTTACCTATTTACTGTAATAAACAAAGATACTCATGCTCTGTCTCATGTCATACATAAATCATCCTCTTTCCTGTGTCTTAATTCCATTTAGTAACCTCTTAGGAAATTAAATGACCACCTTTAGTACCAGTAAGGTCATGATGAATTCAAATCGTAGGGAGCAATAGTTGAGTTTGATCTAATCAGCACATACATACTGAACCTAACGCTAGCATTTTTTTCACTTGTAAATTCTGCACCTATGATGTAAAAGACAAACTATTCACAGTTGGGAATGCTTAATATAAATAAGATACAATCCCTATCCTAAAGAGTCAATAGGTGAGATCAACAGGAATATTTGCAACGCAGTTTGAGATTTGGCAATACAAAAACATGGACTAAAAACCATAGGCAAAAGGAGGGAAGGATATAACTCTTGAAAAGTTACAAAGACGTAGAAAAATAGTGACAGATGTGGGGTCCTAAAAAAGCCTATGAATCTACAAGGTGGTTATGTGAATACATTACAGAAAACTTCAGCTTTTAACTGAGAAATGGAGGACAGAACAAGGCTTCATATGTTAAGTAATGAGTATATTTTAAATCAATTACTAGGTATTATTAGAGTTCAGGAAAGACCATCAGAGATGTGAAATATTACTACTGAAAAATGCCCCTAAGAAGAAAATTTTATCCGTGTCCTAAAAGGTATTCTATAATACATAATGCATAAAAAGGCCACCCAAAGTTATAGACCTTGTACAAAATGGAAAGATGATTCAATTACAGAACAGAGACCATTTGAGCCCACATCTCCTCTGTTTCCTCCCATTATTACAGATGAGCTATCCATATTCTACTGAAAAGCTAACCATTTCATTTGTGCATTATATCCAATGTTCTTTTGCCTATTCAAGGACATGGATCCAGCAATTTCCTTACATCCTTCTGACTAGTTCTTTCTCCTAGATTTTTTTTACTTCAGTTGATACATACATTGTAATTTCTACCATCTTCGAAAACAAACCCTATCTTGACCTCCTTTCCCCCTATAAGTAACACCAGTATTCCATTTCATGTACATCAAAATGCTTTGAAAGTTTTATATGCTCCCTTTTCCCAATATCCTCATTTATTCTCTACTGATCCCCTATCAGTCTGCTGTGTCCAATCCTTCATTAGAAGTACTACTGTCAAAGTGACTAATAATCTTTATATTCTCAAACAAATTATATAAACCTCAGACTTCATTGTTGTTAAACTGCCCATTTAACATTTTATCCACCCTCCTTGAACACTTCCTTCACGGTGGTTTTCTGGACGCTACATACTACTAGATTTCACTTTTCATCTTCTTTGCCCATCTCACTTCATATCCCCAACCACTAAACAAAACTCTGCCCAAAGTGCCTTTGTAGGCTTTATAAGCTCATTACCTTGGTGATTTCATCTAGTCTCATTATTTTAAATGCTATCTATAAGCTATTGCCTTAAAATTTAGTTTTCTAACCTAACCTCATATGAACTTCATTTTAAAATATTCAGCTGTTTACCTGACATCTACACTTAGATATCAATGAGACATTTAAAATTATACCCCAAACTGAATTCTTCATCTACCCCACTTGACCCTCCCACCAAAATCTGTTCTTCCCACAATACTGCCCAACTCAGTGATTGAGAATGCTATCCTCCCAATTGTTAAGGCCAAAGCCTTTGGAATCATTCCTCTCAGTCAACCAAGAAATCGTACTAGCTCTACTTTCCTGTATTTTCAGAAAACTCATCACCCCCACTACCACTGTGGTTTAAGTCAACAGTATCTTTTGCCTGTATCACTCCAATAGCCATAGGTTTTCCTATTTTCAACTACCTTAGAGTTTCATAACAGTAAAGCAATCCATTATTTAGACAGTAGTCTGATGATCATTTAAAATGTACCTTAAGATAGGGGCACCTGGGTGGCATCCAACTTCAGCTCAGGTCGTGATCTCACAGCTCACGAGTTAGAGCCCCGCATTGGGCTCTGTGCTGACAGCTCAGAGCCTGGAGTCTGCTTCAGATTGTGTGTCTCCCTCTCTCTCTCTCACTGCCCCTCCCCAACTCGTGGCATGTCTTTGTCTCTGAAAAATAAATATAAACATTAGAAAAAAATTTTAAAAATGTACCTTAAGATATTATTCGCAGACCTTGCAGACCTTCCTATTTCACTGAGTAAAAGCCAAAATCCATCCAATGTCTTACAATACCCTAAGTGATGTAGCCTCTCATTACCTCTGGTTTTCTCTCTTCTTTCTCACTCTACTCTAGCAGCAATGACAACCTTGCTGTGTCTTAAATATACCCAAGGGTTTTGTGGTCACTCTTTCCTCTATAACATTCTTTGCTAAGATATGTAACCTCCATTGGATCAACTCTACTCCTCACCTAATTTAGGCTTTAGATCAAGTATCACCTTTTCTCTGAGCCTCGTTTTTTGGCCTATCCCTTTCTAAATTCCCTATGTTCCCCTTTTCCAAGTTAAATTCCTTTATAACACTGATCATCATCTATGCACATATCTATCATCTCTTAATTGTTAATGGCTTTCATGAAGGCAGGAATTTCTTTTTGTTCATCTACTGAATCTCTGGTACCTAGGAAACCCTCTGGCATCTGGTTGACAGTCAAAGAATATTTAAGACTCCATGAACAAATGTAATGGACCCATTTTAAAAGGGTTAAAAAACTATAAAGCATTAAAATCTTAGAGAAATTACTTACGTGTAAACTACCTATGTCAGAATGGAGAATGGGGATTTTAAGCTGATACAGAACTTGTGGCCTATGCAAAACAGAACCAGGTCACTGCTCAGTAGGGCAAGGACAGGCTCATATCATTTATTTTGCCTTCTTTTCCTTTCACTACTGTCTCTCAACACCAGTAAGCCAGATGGGTTTATGTGGTACCTGGATATGGTGCTGAAGAATAATGAATCATATGAGAAATCCATGTCTTTTTGTTCTGTCATTCATCCTTTTAACAAATCCTGCTTTTTAAGAGAGTGAGGGCTTCTGACTCCATCTATAGGAAGCAACTATATTTATTAACTAGGGTAGAGTAACATTTGGTTTTATTATTTCTGCATAGTAAATATTTCTATTCAGAGACAATAATGCTGGCTTTCTATTATTGACATAAAATTTTCCCTTAAAATACATTTATGTCATAAACCCAGAAATGGATTTAAGGACTAATATTGTGTAATTGACAAGATTTTGGTATGAAAAAATGGCAAAATTAATGAAGGCAATACCAGAATAAGTGCATATGTTAAAACCTCAATTAGATAAGCAAATGACTAAGTTTGAGAAAATGATGTTTTATCTATCCCAGATGGGAACATTTACACAGTATTCTTGTTTGGGCCTTGTCATAAAATCTAAGAAAACAGGACAGATTGACATAAAATAAAGTCTCTTTCACCTCTCCCATCAATCCCTTGAGGCACAGCAAGTAGTCTATTAGAATTAGTTAATGTCTCTAATTAATGAGGCTTGATACTTGAACATCTGCATTTTGCTCTTCATTTATTCTCCTTCTCCAGGAAAAGTCTTCTCAACAGTCAAATTATATATAATAGGGCCAATTAGTAGAGAAAGAGCCTGAACATCTTCAGAGAAGTCATGAAAAGGCATGGCTAGCTGAAGCTTAAACCTGCTTTTCTTACTTTGTTTTTATTTCTCTTTTTCTAGCACAAGTCAAAGTACAGTGCCCATAAATTAAAGATGAAAAGAAAAAGCAGGAGCCAAGGTAATAATGACAAAGACAGTCATACTAGGTTTTACAGGCCATATACTGAACACCAGCCCTGTTCTTACTTGAGGTGGTTAGGGAGCTTAAGCAAAATTTCCAAAATTGGAAACATTTCTGTAAGTCTTCTATGCCCAACTCTCCTTAGAGATGGATAATTCCTATCACCTCCCATTTTTAAATATGGTCACACTTCCTCTAATCCTTTTCTAATGCCATTTCTCCCTTCTGAAATTGCCAGCTCCATTTCTTTCTACTGATTTGTGCTTCAAAGCCCAAGACCCAGCTCCTCACAAAGATTTCTTAGGTTATTCCAGCCTCCATCAGTCTCACATTGATGTCATTTTAGTATCCTTTTCAATCACACAATTAAAATTTGGTTATTAACAGGCTATTTTTTACGTTTGCATTACACAAAATTTGCAATTTATTACATAGTCTCATCTTCAACCATCATTACATATAACTGACAAATGCTTTTTAATGGCAATATGTTGTATTATACCATTTTTGTTCCTCACAGAACTTAACGTGTATATATAGACCTTATGTATAAATTCCTTAATTTTTAAGCCACATGCATAAGGCTTAAAATGTGAATAAATCCTATGTCCTAATTATGTAAGAGAATGCCTGCATGTGTTTTGAAATTCCTGTTCTTGCAGATGAAACGCTTACATTTAATAAATATCCAGCTGTGACAGCCAAAATTAACACATCTTTCTGTAACATTAAGTACAATGCTCTGCAAGACTGGACTGGAGCGGAATGCAGCACTTGCCAATTTTAGAACCACTAGGAAAATAGGACACTTTTTAGCTTCAATTCATGGTAGATCACCATACCATAACATCAAAGGCTCAGTCTTCCTAAATGCATGCATATATTATAATTAAAGTTTCCATTTATTGACAGGTTCACTCGATTCCACATATTCATGTATACATGTCTTAAGCCGTTTAGGACCCTGACAACTTTGTAAGTATGACTACTACCCCGATTTTACAAATGAGCAAACTGAGGTAGGTGTATAGAGTACTACTTGATTTACTATAGGTGATCTTAATTTCATCCTTATTCTAAGATGGATTTCAGATCCATCTTACTACCATTTCTTACCAATGTATCTTGGGTACATTTTCTACTGAGTACAGACCAGCCCCTTCTCATATACTCTGGTCACATTAATCCCTCAATCCAGTGTAACATCTTGTTTGCCATTTTTCCATCTGTCTGTAATTAACCCAACAGGCATTCACTAAATTGCTTCTACATATAAATCATAGACCCAGTAACCGGGAAATCCATTGAAATTCATAAGAGAATAACTATCATCATGGAATCTATAATATCTATTTAGATTTATGAAAGAGCATTAGTTTCCCATTGCTTCTGTAACAAATTATTACAAATGTAGTACCTGGAAACAGCCATTTATTCTATTACAATCCTGCAGGTTGTAAGTCCAGTATGGAGTTCATTTGGCTAACATCAAGGTGTAGGCAGGATTGCATTTCTCTCTGGAGGCTCTAGAGGAGAATTTATTTCCTTGCCTATTCCAGCTTCTAGAGGCTGCCCACATTCCTAGGTTCACGATTCCCTTCCTCTACCATTAAAGCTAATAACTTGGTATATCTCTGTGCCTTTCTTCTATAATCCCACCTCCCTATCATACTTTTCTTCTTTTCTCTTAGGTGTCTTTGTGATTATATTGAGACCCCCGGATAAACCAAGATAATATCCTTTTTTTTAAGGTCAACCAATGAACAATTTTAATTCCATCTGCAGCCTCCTTTCTGTTTTTCCATGTAACCTAATATATACATATTCCAAAAATTCTACTACATATTTGGTGTTTTGGGGTGGGGGGCATTTTTATGCCCACCAAAGAAAGGGAAAAGGGAAGAACATCAAAGACAGAAGGATTCATGGCAAGGAAAGCACAGAGTGGGAAAAAAATCATGTCCAACAAACACTTAGAAACCTTCTCATGTTTCACGAGGACATTTTGCACATGTTGCAGATAATTTACAAGATTGCAAGAACTTACAAGCATTTTTTGTAAGTAGCCTCAACACATTTTTGAAAGTTATAAAATATTAATAGGTAACTATACAGAGAGGGGCAGGGGAGATAGAATCAAGGAGAGGTCTCAAATGCTATTGAAGCCTAAAATCTCAGTTCTGATCTTTGATGGTCATTTAGCACATTAGGTCAATGTTACACTGGTGGGTTGTCTTCAATCGGTACTCCAGGAATTCGAAGGCGGAGGCCACTGCCTAGTGAGAAGTCCACTTCAGCCCTCTTGATACCAAGGCAGGAAATAAATTGATTTAGGCCCTGCTAAGAGCCTTTGGCTGGATTCAAGAAATAGAATGTTAGATCCTAAGATGAAGGATATCAAGATGTATCTGCAATAGTCCATGCTTTTGCTTTTCTCACTTTCTAGTGAGAGTTTATATATTAGCTTTGAAATACATCTTTAAGAACTCATCTCCCACTGTTTTCCATGGAGAGAAATAACTCTTGGGCCTTATTTATTTTTCCTTCTTTAAAATAAAATCACCTCAATTATCATTCTTGAAGACCTAAGCAAGCTTTATCTCAAAGAAAACTTTACAAACTCTATTTTTACCCATATTGCTTCTTACTATTTAGCATTTGATTGTACACCAAGATCTGTTATTTTGTGATTGTTTTGCAAACTTTGGACATCTTCCCAATTAATTCAATTACATACTCTTCAAAGCCCACTTTTTTAAAAAGTCTTCATGTTTTAATCATAGTGTCAGTAGATAATAAATGCAAGTGAATACAACTGAGGTGTCCAGATCAAAAATATTTCCCCAGATCAATTTATATTTCAAATGAAACCACCTTACAAATGTGTTTGAACTTTAATTGTAGTGATTATTTCAGGATTTTGTGATCATATACATTATGGTCATGTATATTCATTTCATATAATTATAATAAATAAGGAAAAGAATACTACCATTTATTACATAATTACTATGTGCCAGAAACCATTAATTCTAAGTATTTTATAAGCATTAATCAAAGCCCTAGATTACCAATCATTGCAAAAATTATTTGACAGAATTTAAACAAAGTCCTTAGCACAGAATCTTACCAATGATCAGAGAAGTGTAGGAGAATATACCACTACTAATTATGACTGTGGACATCAGGACATGCTACCCAAAATACACCCCTTTGGTATATTGATCATTTTGAGAGTTAAGTACTTGAAAAAATGGCTAATGCTAGAAGAGATTTTCTTTGAACTCCCTTTATCTGCCTGAAGACAGATCCTCCAAATCCTTTGGAAGCTTACATCCCTGCTCCCTTTCTCTATTAAGACAGTATTGAATTCTTCATCCTAAGCCACCTTGGCAATCTATTCATTTTTCCCCTGGCATCTCCCATATATACAGATGTATACAGGTTAATCAACTTTTGTTTTTCTCTTGTTAGTAGGTCTTTTATTACAGGGGTCTCAGCTAAGAACTCAGAAGATTAGAGGGAAAATTGTTTTACTTCCATTATAATCAGCCTCAACAACTGTTATTTTTAATTCTTTCTCTCTCTCACCAAAAAACTTGACTCCAAAAATTTCAGTGCCCCTTTGTGTATTTATTAATAATTCCTCAATAACTAAGATGATATCAACAGCATTTTAAGTTATTCTCACATAGTATTGCTCATTTTCTTGCACTTGCACTTTTCCTAATATGCACAAACATTTGTTACCTTTCCCAATGACAGTATGCAGCTTAATTTTGTTCCTATGGAATCAAAATTATTCCCTAGCTACAATTTTTAAGTTCAAAGGCCTTGAGTGACTAAATTACAATGACCAGACTTTGCTTTGAAATCAAAGCATCCACCAAAGCAACTTGAGCAAGCTGAAAGCATTAATGAAATGGCTTTCCTGTGGAGAGCAATACAGAAAAAGCCATTTTCCTTGTGTTTTAAAAAAGGAATACAAGTTTCAGGAGTCCAGAACACTAGAAAAGGACATTACTCTTTTGTTTGGAAGATAGAACAATCTGGTACTGGAAGTACATTGGCATACCTCAGGTGAGTGCATGTCGCAAAGACATACTTTAAATTTCTAGAAGGGCAAGGGATTCATGAAAAACCCAAGGCAAGTAACAAATGAGTTCAAGTATCCTTGTGAAAATTCTGTATACAATCCCAAACCTTGAAAGACAATAGGTGTAACTTTACTTTTTGGAATTAAGTACAGTAATTGGCATTATAAGTCATCAATCATCAAACCAAGCTTGTAGAATAGAGCTTGGGGTGCTCTTCAAAGTGCTCCTCTGTTTTTCAGGATTTAGCATTGTCCTACAGCTAAATTTGCCATAGAAGTCCCACCTGTGATTTCAAAGTAAACGTAAAATATTAATGGTGCTTAAGAGCAATATTGCCTTTGGACAGCTATGTATCATCTGCTCATTTAATTGCACAGGGAATTGAGATACTCCAATACTGCCATGGAACACAGTTGAGGAGGAAGGGCACAGGCTCCACTCCTTTGGTTCAATCCACAGTTCTCATGGGATAACTATCAAACACTTTTGCAACCTTGATTATCTGGTTCCATTTTGTTCTTCACACATCTTCCTCTTCTAATACTTCAATCTGAGGACAAAAATCTCAGAAGCTTACTCTGATATATTTTATACAAGGAAAAGTATTAATTTCAAGTCCCAGAAAAATCACCTTGGAAATAAAATGCTCAATTTTATGTATTAAAATATAATGATATTCGTTCTTAGGTGACCAGGGGAGAAATAGTTTCTACTATTAACCTTTTAGATTGATTTTATATCCATGTTACTTAGCTCTTTCACACTAGTCACTAAATTCTTAAGTGTGCCAAAAATGAAAAAATGTTGGGAAACCATGCTTTAAATCAAAAAGAACTTAGACATCTAACCAGTCCAACTTGAGTGAAAAAAATCTTACTTTCTGTCATATACTAATTTAGTGTTTTATCCAACTCTCTCTATATATCATACCAATAAAAATAGCATCATTGAAAATTACGATGGCATTGTATGGATAAGCCATTATCCATTATTTAATTTAATCCTCATAGCAAATTCTTTGTGTTAGGTACTATTATTTTATGAATGAGAAAAAAACAAAATGTGATTTAGGGTTCTTGCCTCTGTTCATACAAGTGAATGGTGGTCAGGATTTAAACCTAGGCAGTCAGGAGCGCCTAGGTGGCTCAACTGGTTAAGCATCCGACTCTTAATTTTGTCTCAGATCATGATCATGGTGCTCCATACTGTCAATGCAGAGCCAGCTTGGGATTGTCTCTCTCTGCCCCTCCCTCGCTCAAACGTGCGATCTATCTCACTCTCACATGCTCTCTCTCAAAATAAGTAAAATAAATTTAAAAAAAATAAAAATTAAAAATAACCTAGGCAGTGAGACAACCAAATAACCATATTCTAAATCCTCTTATTCATTTTCTTAAATGTTTATTTATTTTTGAGAGACAGAGAGAGAGACACAAAGTGTGAGTGGGGAGGGGCAGAAAGAGAGGGAGACACAGAATCAGAAGCAGGCTCCAGGCTCCGAGCCGTTCAGCACAGAACCTGATGCAGAGCTCGAACACAGGAACCATAAGATCATGACCTGAGCTGAAGTTGGGCCGCTTAACCGAGCCACCGGGGCGTCCCTAAGCCTTTTATTCATTTTAAAGGGAACAGTCTACTCCATTTCTCTTCTCAAAGGAGAGAAAGCAATTAAAAGTGGGAACTGAATATTTCAATCAAGACTATGTACACTACATCCTTGAGACATTCTATCATTTTATTCTAATGCCTTTGTAATTGTCTTTTTACAGCACAAAAACAATGCAGTGCTTTTAAAATATTGGTGGTGCCTTAGTACTTTATAAGAATAATTCATTTAATCTGTATAGTAACCCAATGAGGTAGAATTTTTTATTATTGTCTTCAGTGCTAAGAACTTAAGTCATTTAAGCAAGATTATGTAGGTAAACAAGACATTCTCATACATATAAACAAGACATTCTCATACATAGTTCCCCATAGCCATTGTAAACCTCATTATCAGTTCAATGAAGTTATGACTTAACCAGGAAAAGCTGGGATGTACCCGTTAATAGCAGGACATTTCTATTTTCTATCTTCTGGGGTTCCAATTATTTAGCACAAGTCCTACTGGACTAATTCTAACTTCTTACATAATTGCTTACATATTCCTAGTTTCTTCTCCAACAGTAGCCCTTACCGGTGCCTCAACAAAGGAAAGCCAGTTTAGCAGTATATAAAAGGGTAGTGGCAGAACGTGTTACTCCCCCAAGAGACTTAACACCAGCTTCTCCCAATAGAAAAAAGATTGACAAAGGATTTCAACAAGTTTCAAAATGCAAAGTCATATTCCCCCCCAATTCACTCCTTGTATGAACTACAGGGCTTAGTAGGTCAGAAATAGTTACGCTTTTGATATTCTGAAACTAGTTGCCTAATAGAACTTAATAGCAAATTACTTTAAACTTTGCATTTCTTTGTCTATTTTTCAAACTATTACTTATCTGAATTATATTTTTATAATAAAAACTGGTTATCACTGGAAATTGTATTTATAGTTTCAAAAAGTACAATAAGGAAAAAAAGCAAAACAATAGAGGTCATCTAAGTAACACAAGTGCCACAGAGATGTGGAACATAGAGTGGATAGGAATTCCTAGTGAAGAAGAACTACAAGGCTAATTTAATTGGTTTGAGTTAATAGCCATAGGTAAAGAAAGCTTTGGCACTGACCACATCGAGGAGATAAATTTCTACAAAGTACTTCTAAGAGTCTTTTCCTTTTTTGTGTTTTTTTCCTTTTTTTTTATGTTGACAACAGAGATGAATGAGTAGCCAGTGCTGCAACAGTCATCTTGTCAGTTTATCTCCAGAAGATTAAGTATAGCTCCAGAAAATCACTTTATAACAATCAAAAAATCTACACATTGCCTAAAATGTTTGGTCAGCACATTTTCTTGAGGAATTCAGAAAAAAACAAAATAAAGTCCTTTACTGCAGATTGTTATACTTTGGCTTATTTAAAACAAGCCTATAACCTGACATATATACCATTCTAATCAACTTTGTGCCCGCATAATTTCCTCAAAGAAACTAATGCCTCCTTAATAATAACTGGACGAAGACCATAAGCTCATGAGCAAGCACTTTTTTGAGAGAGAGAGAGAGAGAGAGAGAGAGAGAAGAGCAGGAGAGACGGGAAGAGGAAGAGAGAGATTCTTAAGCAGCCTCCATACTCCTCAAGGGGCTCAACCCTACAACCCTGGGATCATGACCTGAGCCAAAATCGAGTCAGGTGTCCAACTGACTGAGCCACTCAGGCGCCCCACCATGAGCAAACACTCTTAAATGGACTAAATGTCGATCATACGCTATGCCTTTTAAATTAATTGACCCCTTCTATTCAACAGCTCCCTGAAAAAGTATGGACACCAAATGTTACTCACCAACTCACCACTCCTCTCTCTGGAAGTACAAGAGCTCAGGGCTTCAGCATCTGCTACCCACAACTCTTTGAACCCTAGCCCTTCTAACCTATGAGACTTTATACTTGTCCACAGGTTCCCTGAATTTGCCATCATAAGCAACATTTGGAGGAGGTCATTAAGAGGATATGACCGCTGGTTGACCCACGTGCTGGACCCAGGCAATCTGAGGCTCCTCATCCCATTCCCTGTATACATTCTTCCCAACAATCCCACAGCTGGAACTGTTTTCAAGGACACAGCCTTGAAAGAGTAAGATGTTGTTAAGACCATTTGGAATGAATATGTGACTCATTAAGACTTCTATACACAAGTTTAAGATTCTGGCTGGCAGATGTGAAGATCTACTTGACTTTCAGCATCCAAAACAAGCCTTTTACGTAATTTCCTTTGCTTATTAAACCTACCACCCACCAATCGGGAGGGGTCTGCCTCTTCCTTCATCTTCTCTCTGGCATCCGTGTTTGGGGACCAGTTTCCAAACCAACAACACTCACTGCATGCTCCATCTTCAGAACTCAACCTAACCTGGTCATTTAACTCAAATTTCATATTAATCAGAAGAACGGATGGGTTCAGTAGCTGAATCTCAGGAGAGCAGTCAGGTATGGTTGTCAGCAATGTCTTATGGGTTTCTGCAAAAAGGAAACTTTTCAGAAGAAAAAGAAGTTATTTGTTTACTTCTGTGAGGCAGTGAAAAGAAAACAGGAAAATGACTCGTCCTGTATAAAGATCACAGGAGCTCTCGGTTGCAGCAATTTTCACCTTGCACAGCAGATTGTTATACTAATGATGCCTCTTACTCTAGTCCCACCTCTCTATCAAGCAAGCTACTATGCCTGAAATTGCTTCCCATCTGTGATGGCCATTCTCCTGCAAAAATTCTATCATATTTGGAGTTTAGAAAATGCCACTTAAAATATGTAATCTTATGCAAGCACAATCTGTGCACCGTGCATCAAGTGTGTGCTTTCACACTAAAGCCCTATCTTGCTCTCTTTTCTTCAGCCTTTGATTTCCAAGTCAGTAATTTTCTTTCTCTGATTCCAAGAGAGAAACCAAAATTCAAAAATTAGATGTAAATAGCACATTCATTATTGTATGTGCATTAGCATGCAACAGTCTTAGGGATTTCTCCCTTTCAGAATTATCAGATACCACAGGTCAGCTAACATGAGCTACGTTCTGCAGGAACTACCCAAATTTACTCCAGTACAGATATCTTCACCCGAGATAGTTTCCTACTTAAAATGTTCCACCAGAATCATGTTCCCGTATGTGTAGTCTCATACGTCACTATCCCCAAGAGGAATAAAAATAATGTTGTATTTAGCAACCAGCTAAGAGCATACTGTGGCATGTTTCCAATGGAGTATCTTTCTGGAAAGCCATCCTTGCGGATTGTAAATAATGGCATCAAGAAATCACCACTAAAAAAAAAAGAAAAAGAAAAGAAAAGGTAACAATAATTGAGATTTCTTCCTAGAGTGACCAAGAGAATGGCTTGCCTATTTTTGTGAAATTTAAAACAAGTTGCAAGCTCCCAGTCTGGCTTCTGTCCTTACAAAAAGCCAACAACATTTTGTTGTCTCTCAGTACCCCATTCGGTGCATCTCAACCTGATTCTTTTTTGTCTTAGTTTATTAAAATAAATGTTGTACGTTCTTGGTGTGGCCAAAAATAAATGATAGCTCATATTGTGCGTAGGTTCTTGCTCATGACAGTCCAGACTGTGAACAGATTGCTAATATGTTAACAGCTCTATTATAAGACTCTGAAAGATGCAATTTTTTTATGCCATTTGTGAAGTCAAATTCTCTGTGTTAAAGAAACACTGCACAAGAACTTTGGGATAGATGCTGTTGAGCCCATTTACTTTCCACTTGCAGGTATCTATAGAAGGAGTAACCGATCTAGATGGCTGAGACTTTTTAGGTAACATTCTTCAAGGTGTGCTGCTTACCCAGGTATGCCCACTCTGGGAACCAGACTATTGACCTGAAAGAGTCAAATAGGATCTCTGCCTCCTGGTCCAGATCTACATAGAATAAAATTAAAGGTACTCTAAATGCAAAAGTTTCTGGAAATGATGGAGATTTAAAAACTTTAAGATAAAAAAGTATTAATTCATTCATTTTTATAAAGTTTAAGAGAAGCTGGGCCCAAATAGTGAAATTAGATATTTTTTAATTCCTCCTTCCAAAGACACTGGTAGATGTAACTCAGAGTGTCTCTAGTTCTTGGGGGATACAGATTTTTAAAAATATATTACTGGGGTGCCTGGGTGGTTCCATTGGTTAAGCATCCAACTTTGACTTTGGCTTAGGTTATGATCTCTCAGTGAGATCAAGCCCTGCTTCAGGCTCTGTATGAGAGAGATTCTCTCTCTCTCTCTCTCTCTCTCTCTCTCTCTCTCTTTCTCTCTCTCTCTCCTTCTCTCCTGCTCAATTTCTCTCTCTCAAAATAAATAAACATAAAAAATAAAACTATATATTATTTATATGGATTAATATTCTTTTATAAACCCTATGCTGTTTGTCCCACAGAGTCTTGATATTGATCATGGAAAGGAGAGCCTGGCTTTAGCTAGGAACATAGATGGTGCCCAGGAGAATGAATATATATCTGATATATAGAATGTGCTCTATAAATGCATCTAAATGAAGTTTCTTGTGATGATCAGTCCTGACTTTTCCAAATCATCTATTCTGTTGCTCAAAGAATACCTTATTGCTAGGAAAACATTATGTAGAAGATGGTTATGGTCCCTCCATTTTCACGACATAGTGTCAGTGAGGTTCAACCACCAGTTTAGATTGACTCAAGTAACACAAATTATATTGAGCACTTACTTTCTGAGCACTATGGCAAATGCTTTTATGCACAAAATTCCTACAAGAAGAATATAAACATTATAATCTCACTATGTGTTCATCCCTCTTTGGGGAAAAATAATGATAAATGTGATTTATTTGTTCATGAAATTGCATTTGTAAGGGGTTGATTTAGCTTCAGGCACAAGAGTCAGATGCCCAAATAATACTGTATGGATTCTCTCTTTCTCTTCAGTTCTTTTGTTTTCCACTATGTCGGCTTTATTTAGAAGAAAATTTTGCCTTTCCAATAGATTTTCCAGTAATTCCAACTAAGATATCAATCTTAGGGAGAATTGTTTATTCTGATTCATTTTAGTGAACTCAAATGACAGTATTTCAACAAGTGAAAGGAGATCTGCTTTCTTTAAAAACTTTTTCTAAAAAATACTTTTTTTCTGAAAATTCAAGTTTATGTATGATTATCAAGTACTTCAGAAATATGTTCCATTAAGACCATGCCTGTCTTTAAGGACATGTTACAAAAGACATTAAACTCTTAGAAAAGATGAGCTGTTAGTTAAATATATTATAATTTTTTGTTGTGGCTTTGAGGATTTTTTATTAAATATAAGTAATGGATATAAAACTGATTTTCTATAAGCATAAAATATGACAAATTCTGAAATATGACAAAGCAAAGAGGTAAGGTATACAAAGTAGAAGGTGATTCAAAGAACTCTTTGTTTTTGTATTCTTTTAAAAATCTCTACCATTTCTCACAGCACATGGGTGGCTAAGTCAGTTGAGCATTCAACTTCAGCTCAGGTCATGATCTTGTGGTTTGTGAGTCTGAACTCCACATTGGGCCCTGTGCTGACAGCTCAGAGCCTGGAGCCTGTTTCGGATTCTGTGTCTCCCTCTCTCTCTGCCCCTCCTTTGCTTGTGCTCTGTCTCTCTCTATCTCTCAAAAATAAATAAATATTTTAAAAAATAATAAAAGAAATCTGCTATTCCTTACCATTTTTTTTACCACAATCACTTTTTTAAGGTTTTCTGAGATTAGAGAACAGATCAGGATTCATAAAACTGGCTATGTGTCTGCTTACATAGGACTATATCCTACAATCCAATCCTGTATGTCTTGTGCTCTAAGTCAGCTAACTAGCCTCTCACTAGGACTTCTAATAAAAAATTCTCATTATACCACAGCATGCTTGGCAGATCTCACACTGCTTTACATAAAACATCTTCAAAAGTGAGGAAGAAAATATCCATTGCTTCACACAGGAGTCGTGTTGATTATGAAATTATCATTTTCAAGATGGGAAAACATAGAGAGGTTAAGTGACCATAGAAGGTCACACATTTCCTCTGTCTGAAGTAAGGTGATGGTTTTGTTTGCAAAATTTGGACATTTGGAAACAGCTAGCATTATCTAAGCAGTCACAGATCCACAATTACTGTACCCTCTGGCTGTAGCATACTATGAGAAATGCATATACCCTCATATATCAAGTCATAGTTGTTTTGCTCCTGTGTGAGTAAATAATCTTCACAATGGTGCATAAGTTGCTAGATTTTTTCAGTTTTCCTTTGTTTTACATAAAAGTTTACCAATTTACTTAAAGATGGTTCTCCTAAACCTCATTAAATATTAGTTTTTTACTGTATCAGATAACTGAAGCTCTACAATTTCCAGTTTTTTTAGTAATTTCACATATGAGAAAACATATGAGAAAAGATACAGATATTTAGCTGATTCAACAAAAATCTGGTTCCTTCCAAATTTGTGTAAACACAATTGTGTAAACACAATTTACTTTGTGTTTTCATGATATTTCCCTTGTCACAAATCAGAATGTAATCAACAGCAAGCCTACTATTAACAGATGAGTTAATGTAAAGAGTGAACTTTTATGATTAGAATCCCAACTGACATTAATTCCTTGATATAGACTTCCAAACCCATGTACTTCACAATCATATCAACCAGTTTTCTTAATTTTCCCACTGATTTTGAACATTTACTCTCTAACACTTCATGGTATTCCAAAAATATTAAGAAGCCATTTCAACTTAGTACATGAAGGACAGCTCAATTCTTTAAAAAAAAAAAAAAAACCTTGGGGCGTCGGCTGGCTCAGTTGGTTAGGAAACCAACTTCAGCTCAGGTCATGATCTCAGGGTTCGTGAGTTCGAGCCCCGCATCAGGCTCTGTGCTAACAGCTCAGAGCCTGGAGCCTACTCCAGATTCTGTGTCTCCCCTTGCACTCTACCCCTCCCCTGCTCACACTCTGTGTCTCTGTCTCTCAATAATAAATAAACTTTAAAAATAATAATAATAAAAATAAGTGTCTTGGGGCACCTGGGTGGTTCAGATGGTAAGCCTCCGACTCTTGGTTTCGGCTCAGGTCATGGTTTCACGGATTTGTGAGTTTGAGCCCTGTGTAAGGCTCTGTGCTAGCAGTGTAGATTCTGCTTGGATTCTCTCTCGCTCCCTCTCTTTCTGCCCCTCCCCCACTTGCATTGTCTCCCTCTCTTTCAAAATAAATAAATAAACTCAATTTTTTTAAAATCTTTATAGATGGGTTGATCAAAAATTCTTATCTGTAGATTCTCTATGCTTTTATTTATATTTTTTAAATTTTTTTAACGTTTATTTATTTTTGAGACAGAGAGAGACAGAGCATGAACGGGGGAGGGGCAGAGAGAGAGGGAGACATAGAATCAGAAGCAGGCTCCAGGCCCTGAGCCATCAGCCCAGAGCCCGACGCGGGGCTCGAACTCGCGGACCGTGAGATTGTGACCTGAGCTGAAGTCGGACGCTTAACCAACTGAGCCACCCAGGCGCCCCTCTATGCTTTTATTTATATAAAGGCAAAACTGAACTAAGATGTTGCAAGTTAAAAAAGTTTTTATCTTTGATGAATAGGGTGAAAATAGTGATGTGGAAGCCTGAGAATAAATTTTGGTATGTTGGAAATATCCTTTTTGATCTATGTGGTTGGTTACAAAACTATGTTCATGCTATGAACAATAATAAATAAGTTGTACAGTTATTAGTCATACACTTTTATGTATAAACATTACATTTGTTTTGAGTGTATTGAAAACAATTTAAATAATATGAAAATTGGACTGTATGCAGCCTCGATTTTCTTATGGAAACTTGTGTTAATATTCTCTAGTATCTACAGTAATATCTTAACAATATCTTTATTTAAAATTTTCTCTTGTTTCTGAGTAATTCAAAACACTTTCTTACCTGTGCACAGGAAGTTGAAAGCCTCATAAAGGGTGTATCCCAAGCATTTGAAGCAAGGGTAGAAAATATCACTTGCAGAAACTGAATAAAAATTCACAAAGTGTTAGATGACTCCTCTATGGAAGCTATTCACAACAAAGTTAATTTGTAAATAAATTATTGATAAGATTTCAATAGTTCTTAAACATAGATCATCATTTTATCACTTTAAAATCTCTATAATGTAAGAAATGGCAATATTTAGCAAATTGTAATATTTCAGGTGGGGTGAGTTATTATAATCATTTTTATGACTAATAAAACAAAAGATGATAAGATCTTAAATAGAAATTTTCAGTCAATAAATGGGTATATGATTTGATTCTAATAATTGTAATATGTATCATCTAGACAGAAATAAATTTCTTATAATGGAAAAGAAATCATTGAACACTTGTGGCTAATGACATTCTCTTTATGCTTCCACTAACTTCCTTTACTCACACACAAAAAAGAAAAGAACGAAAAAAAAAATTGTTTTGTTACTTGATTCCTGAGTGATCCTGCCTACACGGACTAATGTCCTTTGTTAATAATAAGTTACAAATATCAATAGTCTGCCAAGTATTAAATTAACCAGCTGCCATTTTGGATCATTAATTAGTGTTGTGTGAGCTAGTATTGATCTTTTTAAAGTAGATTATGAATACAATTAGATAATATTTTAAGTACCTCCAAAGGTACCTGGGACATTGCAAGTGCTGAGTAAATGTTTGTTATTATACTAGAAGCTAGAGCTGACCACTACCTAATGGAAACTTATTATTGATTAATATCTCATTAGTGTGGTATAGGAGGGTGCTTTTTCTTGTCTTTGAAATATACTACATAAACTTGCCATGCAAAGCAAGAGACTAATGCTTGTTAATAATAATAACAACAACAATTATTACTCCTTCCATATTCTACAAATGTTTATTAAGTGGGTTTCCTGTGCTAGGTATAGGTGACTCAGTAGTAATTAAATTAGGGGCGCCCGGGTAGCTCAGCCAGTTAGGCGTCTGACTTCCGATCAGGTCACGATCTTACAGCTTGTGAGTTCGAGCCCCTTATCAGGCTCTGTGCTGACAGCTCGGAGCCTGGAGCCTGCTTCGGATTCTGTGTCTCGCTCTTTCTCTCTGCCCCATTCCGCTCACACTCTGTCTCTCTCTCTCTCAAAAAGTAAAAAAACATTAAAATAATTTTTAAAAAATTAAGTTAAAGATGGGTGCCTGGGTGCCAGTCTGTTAAGCATCCAACTCTTGACTTCGACTCAGAACATGATCTCACAGTCATGAGATTGAGCTCGTGTCAGGTTCTGCACTGAGCACAGAGCTTGCTTAAGATTCTCTCTCTCCCTCTGCCCCTCCCCCCACTCGCATTCTCCCCCTCCTCTCTCTCTCCTTCTTTCTCTAAAATGAAATTAAAAAAATAAATTATGTTAAACATAATTCTTGCCCAATGGAGTTTAGTTGAAAAATAGAAACATGTTTTTCAAACATAGAGATAATATGTGCTGCAAAGTATGTTGTGAAACCGCACAGTTAAAGAGTATCACCTCGCCTGGGGTTTAATCTCAGTACTCCAAGTCTTAAAAGATGAGTATAACATAAACAGATTGACTGTTGATGGGGAGGAAGAATTCTTCTCTACCCTCAAGGTCTTCTAGCTGCTCTAAGAATTAAATTTACATGAGACAGATTAACAGGAGAAAAACACCTGTTTTATTGCACGAGTTCAGAGGCCCAATTATGAAATTGAGACCCCAAGAAATGACCAAGACAGGAGGCTTTTATACTTTTTCAACAAAGAGACAATAAATCTGTGAGGAATTAACAAGACAAAGAAAATTTAACTTTGCAAGCTTCAGTTAGTGAGAAATTCTGAACAGAATTTGGGCTGGGGTGGTAAATTAGTAAAAGGTAACAAGGGTTTTATATAGCCTTCTGATCTCTAAATCTCCCGTCTCTGGTTATAAGGACCTCTCTCTACCTCCTGGTACAGGGAGGGTGCCTTTCATGTGGGAGATCCATTTCCTGCTTTCAGGGGGACAGTGGAGAGTCTGCATGTCTTTCTTATATGGGCTGTCTCTTTAGTAATTTTTATTTAAAATAATCAATATGCCAAGGTAGCCCACCTTGGGGCAGCCTGTCCTTAGCCCCTACACAGTGGAAGAACAATCTTTTAAAGGGAAAGAGAGTATCAAATGCAGAGTTTAGAAGGCAGGAAGTTTGAGATGTGGGATGAGAGGCCAATGTGGGGAGCAGAAGTCACAAGAGGAGAGTGAGAAAGTGTATCAGAGAAATCAAGGAAACCGGGAAGAGGAGTTTATCAGGAAAGTTGCTAAATGTATGCAATATTTGGAAACACTTACACTCAAAATTTTTCATTGTTTATTTGCTATTCAAACGTAACTGAGCATCCTATACTTTTTATTTGATAAATCTGGCAACTCTGGTTATCAGGTATGTCAAGAGTAAAAAGTGTTTCAAGAAAATCACAACAATTACAAATAGTATTTGTGGAGCATTGTGCCAAGAGCTTTGCGTAAATAATTTTATTTCCCTGACTGTGTCCGTTCCAGTTTCCACAGCTAGAGGTACTGATGGTCTAATTTGAATTTTCTGGAAAAACTTCATTTTAACAACCTCAATCCAGATGAAAAGTGACGAAGTAACTTCAAATCATTTAGCCTTTGAGGTATTGGAATGGTGTTGCTCTTTCACACAGACCTGACATCTGGAGTATTGAGGGTATGGTTCAGGCACCATCACTGCTCCTGAAAGTTTCAGTACCTTTTCCTATCCCTTTCACAACCGAGCTATCTTGGCCTAGAGTCTTTGTGTCAAACTTGGTCTGCTGCAGACTGTTGCAGAATTATTCTGCAAGAACCCTAATGTCTTTCTAGGACCAAGTCCCTGAACCCCAGCTCCATTCAATTATGCAAGTGCTAGCTCTCCTTCCCTGAGTAGCAAGTTCTTAGTCCTCAGGTTCTCTTAACTGTCAGAACCCTGAATCACAGTTTGCTATTGCTACTACCATCTTAATCATAGTCATTATAATATTTAACATTTGCTGGGTTCTTATTAAGTGTCAGGGGCTGTGCTAAGAACCCTCTATGAATTGTCTCATCACATTTCACAACAGCTCAACAATGTTAATTTCATCAACTACTTTTTATACACATGAAAAAACTGACACCCACCGTCCTCCATTTTCTAGGGTTAGAGAATTCAGGCTCCTAGAAGTTACTTGTCCAAGTTCAAAGTGAAGTTCCTTGACCAAGACCACTAAACTAGTGCATTCAGGACTGAATTTCCATTTGACTGTCAACAGAGTCCAATCTCGTAAATATTCTATTCTCACTCTCCAGCTCCCCACATTCTCCCCACCAACAACTGACATGTTTCCTGATCATTTTCAAAGCCTGACTTTGGCCTAGTGACTTGACCATTTGTTCAAATGCTCCCATAAGAAACAAGAATTTGGATATTCTTTACAGGGTGGTATTTGTGGCAATGTTCCCCTTTCATCATCCCACTTTGGCATGCCTTATACCTACAAAAAATTCACATAAAATTTGGGTTTAAGGTGTGTTCCTTAATGTATCTCAAACTACATGTAGAATTATGGGAAATGAGATGAATTACACATCTGGATTAGAAATTGCAAATATATAGAAATGTTGGTTTATTTCATTTAAATCCCAAATGTAATAAAGTCTTATTATCTCCATAAATATTTTTGTTAACTCACAGTATAAGGTCTACCTCACTAAATCTCCCCATTTTGATTACATTAGTACCTCAGTTTCTGTTCCAGTTAATCAGATCAATAAAGTACGAAAAAATCGCTGATGAAACTATTTGAAATGGCAGATCAAATACCTTGGAAGACTTAGGGGAGATTAAGTAGGCTCTAGGCAATCATTTGAAGGAGCTAAATCTCCAATGGCTTTAGAAAGGTGCAAACATTGCTTAACATTCTGGAATATCAGTTGAAGGACATAATATTTGTAGAATAACCAAAAAAGATAATGCTAAAAATAAAATATCAATTGCAGGACAGCATAGGGACTGAGAAAATTTTTTTCCAGCAAGGAATTAAAAAAAATAAAAAACAGTTTATTATACATGATTTTGTGATAGAAATGACTCTTCAATATAGGCATATGCATTTACTCTAAAGGTAACATAGTTCAAAATTTAAAAAATCTAAAAATGCTGATAAATGGGAATATTTTCCTATTATACCTTTTTAAAAAGTAAACCAAATATAATGAATAACTCTTAACTTAGTTACTTAAGACCAAATCTAACTGTGGTATGTGACTGAAATTCATCTAAGAAGCCCCAGAAATGTTTGATGCTTTAGATTCAGGCCATGAAAAGTTTGTTTCCCCCATTAAATTTTATATTTTTCAAGATGCTTTCATTGTAACAACAGAAAACTTAATTCAAGCTTTCTTTATGTAAAATAACTTATTACCTCATGTAAATGAAAGGCCAATAGTTTGGGATATGATTGTGACCACAAATTCACACAATGTTTCCATGTGCTGATAGTTTTCTCCCCATCTATAAGTTCTGTATTCTTCCCTATGGATTTATTCCGTTAGGCCTCTCAATGCCACTTTATAATCTTCCAACTCCAATTCCATTTGAAAGAGATACCCTCTTCCCAAGAGTCTGAACAAAGGTCCTGAAATTAAGTTCATTGTCCCTGATTGGGTAATAAATTAATTTCTAAACCAGCCACTTCATCAAAGGAAATTTAATTAGTAGCTTATCAGGCAGGCTGAGAGCCGGGGTATATCAGTTCTCACTCAGACTAGCTGGGATAACAGGAAGGTTGGATTCCATGGAAACTGGGACATGACAGTATTCCTAGCAAAGCAGGAATGGATGCCTGAGAAGCCAAAGCCCCAAATGCTCTTTTTTTCTTTCCCTTGTTTACTTCCTCTAAACAAAACAAAAACTGATAAGCTTTTGTTTCTTTTCCCTTTGTATTTACACTTTCCCAAGCCCACAGAGCTAAGAGTAGTTCCTTGAATGGATTATAATGTTTGAATTCTCTGAATCTTGCACCTGCCAGTTCTCACTGCCTCTTCCTTATTCACCTGGACTGCTCTTCCTCACTCTTGTTGCACAACCAATTCCATTAATTCTCTGTTTAAGTGTCAGTTTCACAAAGAAGCCTTGGAGTAAAGATCCAGAGACTTTGATTTGCTTGTTGCCCTGTTAGCATATAAACCAAATGAAAGCCTTTGCCCCATTGCACATGACAAAGCATTTGCATCCCTGGAGACCAGAAGCCCAGTCCCCTGAATGTGCTATAACTGCAGCCTAACTAATATTGAATGAGAACAGAAAAGTACTGAAAACTGAGATGGACGGAGAAGAATACAATCTGACAAGAGTGAGTTATTATGGCTAGGGGTCAATAAATAGAAAAGTTTGCTGGAGAGTGAAAAAGTTAGAAAGGCAGTAACTCCACCTTGGGCTTTTGTGTATTTTATAGTGTTCTTTGGTTGCACTGAGCCAAGTATAAACTGACATTTGAAAATCCAAAAAAAAAAAAAAAAAAAAACCCAATAGCAATAAAACCGTAAAATCATATGTGGCTACAAAGTTATAAACCAACAACAAAATTAAATTCAAACATTCTGATGACTATCTCTAAAGTACCTTCTCTTTTAAGAAATAAAAAAAGAGACAGAAAAAAAAACAAAAAGAGGCGGTGGGAAAGCAATTTCAAGTTATTTTCCTAGTGTTTTCTAAACCATTACTGTTACTTGTGTTTCAAATTTTTAATTAGCATAGTGTTCAGTGAAGGCAATAACTTAAATACTTCTTGTTTGTTTTTTTGTGTTTTTTGGATGTTTTTTTTAAGTTTTTGAAATGTTTTTGTTTTTGAGAGAGAGAGAGAGAGACAGAGTGTGAGCAGGGGAGTGGCAGAGAGAGAGGGAGACACAGAATCCGAAGCAGGCTCCAGATTCTGAGCTGTCAGCACAGAGCCCAACGGGGGTCTCAAACTCATGAACCTTGAGATCCTAAACTGAGCCAAAGTCAGAGGCTTAACCAACTGAGACACCCAGGCGCCCCATTTTTTTTGGATGTTTTAGAGCAAAGTTCTTCAAATAAAATAAAGGAAGTCCTGCTTTTGCTATCTGATACTTTTGTCTCCCTGTCTTTACTTAACTACCTTCTACTCAATTTAATATGTCATCTCAAATGCCATTTCATCTAAGAGTGGCTTTTCCTGAACAATTTATCAAAATTTTGATCCATCTGCAATAACCTCCTAGAGATTATTGAAGTTTGTGCTCCATTATCACTTAGTTTTAGTCAAGGATTAGTTGTTTTATTATGTCTGTCTCCCTCACAGGCTGTGAGCTCCATGAAGGCAATGTCCTTGTCTGTTTTGTCCCCTACAGTATATCCAGAGTTTAGTCCGGTTCCGTAAAAGTCAATTAATAAATATTTGTGGATAGATAAGTGCAACCCAGCCTCAAGACTCCGTATAAGTATCCGTAATTCCAGGTAGCTATCCTTAATACCTCCAGCCTGTAGATGTCCTTGTTCTCTGTTTTCAGAGCAATCTGTATATATCACTATCATAGCACACATTACATTGTACTGAATCTATCATTATTATTTTCTCTCACCTTCTGGAGGAGGCCTAACATGGTACCGGGAGTACAAAAAGTACTATATGAATGTTATTGAATGAATGAATGTATGAATGAACAAAATAATAAATATGTCCTACATCCATCGGCCTCCCCAGGCAGCACACTGGGTGTTATAGCCTGGCAGATGATCCAAGGAACAGCTAGCTTGAACAACTCTGAAATACACTCGTCACTTGAAAAGAATATCACCCAGAGAGAAAAGGTGCAATTATAATAGCCTCACCTTATAAAAAATACTTTTAAAGGTAAATTTTTAGTGCCTTTACTACCTTACACAGCGAGAAAATATTTTTAGCCCCTTGATTCTGAAGTTTTTCAATGTGACAATATCACGGTGTCATTAACTACACTTTCCACCATGTGAATGAAGACAAAATAGTTGACACATTTCTTGTAGAGCAATGTGATTCCAGTATGATTCAGCTGCTTTTCATGCACATTAGGTGAGAGTGATTCACAATAGCTGAGAAGCAGCGTGACCCCTCTTGAAAAGAAATGCTATTCCAAATCCAAGTCAAGGTCTCTACCTCCCTTTCAAATGAAGGGGAAGAGGGTATCTATTCACAACTATAAAACTTTCTGTGCATGTGCTATTTAGAGGAGACTCCAATGCTTTTGAATTTAGGAGAACTCTCATGACAAATAAAAGGTACTTTCATCAGCAGCCAAGAAACTACACATACATCGCGTGTGTGCATGTGTATGTGAATGAGTGGGTTATATGCCAATCTCATATATAGATATATGGTTTACATATATAATCTATACATAAATAGTATATATGAATATAATACCCTACCTTGAAAAAAAACAGATATGTACTGAATACTTACTATATACCAGCCATTGTTCTAGGCCCTAGGAGTGCAATGCTGAATATAGCATAGAGAGCTCTTATCCTTACGGAGTTAACATTCTAGTAGAGGAAGATATAATAAACAAAGAAATTTTTAAAAATATAATATTTTAGAAGGGATTGAACAGGAAAATATGGTAATTGGGGAGAGGGAGTCACTTTAGATATTTCATCCGTACACATATATGTATGTGTAATGTGTAAAATTTACCGAATATTTCACTGGAAATCTAGCACATTTTGTAACAAACACAAGAATTCAATAACTTCATTTTAAAGAATTCTGTAAATAATTATGTGTTGTTTTATGTTTAGGCATTTAAGTCAACAAACGTTTTAATTAACTCTGGTATATCAAAAATAAATCAGTTGCCAATTTTGGATTTTTTCAAAACTGCAGAATACTAAAGCTGATGCTGATATTAGTATGTTTTTAGAAAACCATTCCCCACTCTGGCTCTGATAAGAATCACCTGAGATGCTTTTGTAACGATGCATTCTCTTTGCCCTACCTCAGATCTACATAATTATATTTTTTTATGGATGTGGCCTATGAATAAAAGTAATTAAAAGCTCCCAAGTGAATTTGATAACTGGGCAGGTTTAAGATCTGTTCATGCAACAGGTTCAGTGTGGGCATATCAAAAAATATTCAGAACAGTGCTTTCCAGATTCAGATAAATAAGCTTGTCCAGTTTGGTAAAAATGAAGCCTATGCTTTTTCAGCCCAGGGATTCTGATTCACTAGGTCTAGAGAGCTGTTTTGCCCAGCTTTTATCAAACTCCTTAGAGAATTCTGATGTGCAAATAAGTTTTTAGAAATCACTGCTTTGAAGGAAATATGTTAGACAGAAAAACTGCCTACAGGTTCAAGTATGGTAATTCCTTCAGCAAACCTGGGGCTACCTGCAAATTTTCAAATAACTTCTTGCTACGAAGAAATGCTATAGAATATGTAAACAACTAATGTGGTCTCCTAAGAAAATGTTGCTTTGGAAGAAACAGGAATAGATGTTTATAATATCTGAGAGAAAAGAACATTTGGTTAGCTAGGTTTCACATGCATCTACTGGTTATCACATTTAAATGAGAATAAAGGTTTCAATTTACTAATGAAAGAGAACATTTCAGGATTGTTCCTTATGATAATTATAGAGTGTAAAGACCATAATGATGAATTTGGCATTCATTTAGACATGCAACTTAGTTTCCTTTATTTTCTTATGTTGTTTTCCTATTACTTGGAAAAAAATAATTCTGCTCTCTATCCCTTTTCTTGCTATCCCTTGTTCCCTCTTCGATTTTTATTCCTCTCAATGAATGACTCAGACCTGTTGGAACAAGACCCTCTTATCCTGAACTGGGAATCATGGGGAAAGGAAGGAGTTTGAATGAGAGGCATTCCTGTTGGACCAGGTGTAAAAAACAATGAAAGGGATATGTGCAGATGGTCATGGAAGATGTGGCTTCCCCACAGCATACAATTGGGAGTAATTATGTCTACATGGGAATGTATATCACGGTGGTTTAATGTGAATATACAAGCGTGGTCATACCTTAGGTATCAGGCTTTAGAGAGGGCAGTTGAGTGGAGGAAGTTCTATGATAAGGAAAAGAAGAAATGGAAAGAGTGTACTATCGCCTAAGTTCATTGAAAAGCAAACACGTTAATTTAAACTTTATGACAGTAATTTAAACTGTGTGGCACTGAGTAAGAATTAACCTACAGCTCAATGAAAGAAAATAGTTTTTAGAAAAAAGCTGATTATATAGGAAAATAAAGAATGCATTTCCTTTCAACCGAATTGTTGTCAGAATCAGAGTCAGGTAAGTAAAACTTAGAAACATTCTATGTTGTTGCTATTATGAAAAATATCATCAAACATTAACATAGAGATATAAGTCCTGGGAGATTAACTTGGAGAAGAACTTGGAAAATGTGGGTCCTTACTCCATTTTTCCATCTTGGCTTTGGACCTACACACACTAAACTCACCAAGGAGTTCATATCTTTGATGACATCCTTGCAATTACCACTTATTCTTCAGGCTTCCTTCTCCTTCCAAAGCTCCATTCTGGGAAGCCAGATCTCTGTTCTGGGAAGCTCTGGTTTCCTTGACATAGATCCAAAGAAGAGGAAAAGGGTAGAAATTAATGTACCCTTTCTCATTATACAGTCGTTTTCAGATTAAAAAAAATTGCTTTGACCTCAGTTTGATGGTTGTCAAAAAAAATACCTCTCAGATTGTAAACACATCCTAAATTTGGTAAAAAGAGTTTTTAGAGTTTATTATGAAGATAAAATCAATTATAAAAAACCCATTCCGTAGATATTACCTAATAATATATAGCATGCCAGTTGATGTCTATTAACATCATCTTTAGATTTGCATTTACACTGAACACGAACTGAACTTGATGTTATTTAGCTGAAAATAGTAGAAATTCTTTTGCATATCCAGGAATGCTTAGAATAATTTTATTTCTTGGACATAATTTTGCAAAATGGCAGGAGCATGATGCTTCCAGGGAAGATGACTTTAAGTGGCTCTGAAGCAATAACTATTTCCAGTTTCAAACTGAAATGAAGCCAAAAACACAAGTTTATGATAGGCCTCTTCCAAATGAGTAGGAGAAAAAAAGTCCACTGCAGAAAATTTAAAAAAAAATCCTCATTCTATTAGTTTATGTTCTAATAGAATCAGATCAGTCACCTGACACACTTAGATATCATGTTTTCAACTGAGCACTTACTCATTCCAGGCACTTATAAACATTTATAAATTGATTAAGGGCAATATTTATTTGAATTTGCTCTATTTTTGGCAGATGCAAATATAAAACATTTTCTTTTATAATTTCTGTTATTAGTTGATTTTAAAAGTGCATGCTCTAGATTTGTTGCAGGATCCTGCTATGTATAATCAGCAGTTAATTAAAAAATTATTCAACCAGAACTTTTTTAAAACAAGTAATTCCTAGGGGAGCCTGGGTGGCTCAATCAGTTAAGCGTCTGACTCCTGATTTTGGCTCAGGTCATTATCTCGCTGTTTGTGAGATAGAGTCCTGAGTTGAATTCTGGTTTGACAGAGAGGAGCCCGACTGGGATTCTCTCTCTCTCTCTGTCTCTGTCTCTGTCTCTCTCTCTCTCTCAAAATAAATAAACATTTTTTAAAAGGTAATTACTAAATGAATATATAATTGATTTCTCCCCAGGGGTTTAATGACAAAGAAGAACCTATTTACAATTAAATAAACAGTTATTTTGAAAAATATCATTTTGGGGCCCTTGGGTGGTGCAGTCGGTTATGTGTCTGACTCTTGTTTTGGCTCAGGTCATGATCTCAAGGTTCATGAGTTCGAGCCCCACGTCAGGCTCTGTGCTGACACCACGGAGCCTGCTTGGGATTTTCTCTCTCTCTCCCTCTCTCTCTGCCCCTCCCCCAATCGTGTGCTCACTCTTTCAAAATAAATAAATAAACGTAAAAAAAAAAAAAGAAAAATGTCCTTGATATGGTATCCTTTCTCTAGTTCTAACAAAAATGTTTCTAGTACATTGACCCTTATAAGTAAGCATCAAACACATCATTCAAATATAATTTCAAGCTATCCATATTCTGTTTAATCTTCTCATTTTTCCAAATAATAAGGCTGAATATACTAACCACATAGTTCTTCTATCTGATGGATCCAACAAGTAAAGCAATCTTTCTGGAAACTTTCTTATACATGCAAAATGATCAAGACTTCCATTAATTTATTTAAAAGAGTCCTCAACTTCTACTTGGAAAACCTTGACAAATTTCTGAAAATCCTCTTCTATTTGATTTTTTTCTCACTCCTTCAAAGCTTCCAAAAGTCTGAGAATGGAAAATGGAAATCTACTGCATTAACTTATATACATATCAGCTGTTACTATCTATATTGGGGAACATTGTTTCATCTCTATTTATCAGGCTTAGAATGGACTGAAAGTTAATTGGAAAAGTATTTCAGAAGGAAGGTGGTATCACAAGGCCAAACAGGTTTTTAAAGATAAATAGTTTTATATTTTTATATTAGAAATGAGGCCCAATTCAGGAAAAAGTTGCTAGTGACTAAAGAATACACAAGAATTTTTATCTATGTAAAATCTGTCCAGGCTATGGAAAAAAATAAACCTTCTGCAGATCTACTCTACTGAACAGGTTAAGAATGATTCGTGATTATAACCTCCAAGGCCCCCTATTACCTGAGCTTGATATACCTTTTTCTTGAGTGCCCTACATAACCTCCCTTGTTTATGGATTAGGACCTGCTCTGTCCTTGCTAGTGTTTTTCTCTCTGCCTATTTGGCCTTTCTTGTCATCTCCACCTTTTAAAATGTTCCACATCCACTGACATCATCTCAAAACCTTCTTTTAGGTCACCTTCCTAGGGTGCCTAACTGGATATTCCATCTTCTTGCTGACACCTGGAGCTTAATCTACATGTATTGTGATTATGCCTATGTTTGTTTTACCTATTCATCAATATTTGAAGTCTCTGAAGTCATGGATGTATCTGAGTATTGTAAATGTATTACAAATGAATTATAGCTCCTATAATACAATTACATGCACAAAATAAACATGTTTCTTTGGATCGATTTGAATATAGCCTCTTTTTTAAAAAAAAATTAATGTTTACTTTTGAGAGAAAGACAGAAAGAGAGAGAGAGACAGAGCGGGAGCAGGGGAGTGACAGAGAGAGAAGGAGACACAGAATCCAAAGCAGGCTCCAGGCTCTGAGCTGTCAGCACAGAGCCCGATGCGGGGCTCAAACCCACAAACCATAAGATCACAACCTGAGCTGAAGTCAGGCACTTAACCAACTGAACCACTCAAGTGCCCTGAATATAGCCTCTTAAATCCGTCGAATGATTATGAAATTTTGATTAAATGTGTCCTGACCCCCAATAACTAGAGTGGATCCTAGCATATGAGTACCTGCAGTCCTGAACTAAGATTCATCTTGGAAAAAAAGAAGTTTTCAGTTATTATGATAGAATCATAGCCATTGTTAAAATCTCACTCACTTGGGGTTAAAGTTAAATCACCAGTTTATGAATATTTTTTGAGGTGACCTTAAAAGTTACAGTGTACCACAGAACAAGTTTACATACTATGAAATGTCCACACCAGTAGCTCTTTTTTTGAGGAAATAATGACAATGGAGGCTATACTTTGGTACTTGCTATATAACAATGTGTGCCAAGCACATGAGAGATTTAAATTTTAATTTGTTTTACAGTGGTCTTAGTTTACTACATAGCACTAATTTGTAAGAATCCTACACATTTTGTGAGCATGTCCACTTTATATATGAGACAACCAAGTGTGACAGAAAAATTTCACACTCACAGATGTGCTTCTCTACAATTCCCAATGTACGCAGAGGGAGCGGGGCTATGGGACTATTTCTGGACAGCAAACTATGTGCAGAATTGGTGGGTGCTATTGGAAATATTTAGAATGGGTATGAGTTTGCTAAGCTCTTCCTTTCCCTGGAAGCTATCTGACAAGAGAGATGCCACAAGATGGACTCACACTGGTTTGCTGAGTTACATGTGGAGTTCAGCTGCCTTGGAGTAGTCACTGTTCTGCATCAGATTAAATAAGCAAGAAATAAATCTTTGTGTTAAGCAACTACACTTTAGAGCCTTATTTGTTACCACAACATAACCTGGCCAACCTTAACTATTACTCCGAGGCTCCATAATGTTTTGTAAGTGGCAATTTTGAAAAAAAGTGTGAATAATTTTGAGAAAAGTCCAGTTTTACGCCAAAGCTTACCATCTTGCATGGTATGCTTCTTTCGAGAAAGCAGTTCCCAGTGGTTCCTCCTTGCTCATGTCATGTGCACAGCACAAGCAAAACATTCCTGGCTTTCTTTGGTGGGACCAGTGGATAGTGCTTAAACCAAAGTTACTCTGTGAAGATTGAGTATCAAGGAAAATAAATGCTATCTGAAGTGTCACATTACCCTAACAAGATCTTCTCTTTAGGAAGTATAAATTACAGGTGCACAGGCTACAGGGATTCAGACTTGATGCTTTGAATAATGCTGAGCTCAGGTTCCAGTTCTTTATGAGACTATCTGTGCAAGCTGGGAAGTTTGAGATCCAGAATAAATGTTAAAGTGCCAAGGCTATTTCCCCTGCTACTTTCCTTTCTATGTGTCCTTGTAATAAATCCACAGCAAGAAAGATAATCTGGCCTTGTCTCTTCTTGGAAACCATAAAGAGCTTAGCAATAAAGATATCTATTCCCTTTCTAAACAGCATGTTTTCAAAGGCTAGAATGATACTGGCATGTTCATTAACCTAGATGTCCTACAAAATTATAGCCTAAGTACCGCTGCACTTTTAAAATGGTGTTTCAAAGTTACATTTCCTAAAATGAATATAAATTTATAGTTACTTGGAAAAAGATAGCTCAGTACAAATGACAGTGGATAGATTCAGAAATATTATGAATTGTGTTGCTTTTCTAACTTCCAAGTTTGATTGTGCTGTGCGTGTGTGTGCATGTATGTGTGCATCTGTGTTTGTATCAGAAATTAAGAAGATTGTTGCTCTTTTGTATTCACAAAAAGCCCTGTTTATCTTTAAAAAGACAGCTTTACATGCAAGAATTTTGCAACTGACATGACCTAGAAGGACACGACTTCTTAGCATACTAATTGCTTTTGCCTTGAGGAAGGAGAAATACCTTGTAGCTGGCTTTGCATTTCCTAAGCTACATATGTAGACACCTCACAACCAGGAGGGAAATTCACTTAATGTGCTTTGTAACTTTCAGAAATGATTACACAGTGGACCTGCAGGTACTACTATGCTTTGGGCATGGAGCTTTGCAACTGCAGTAATTATTTTTGTAGGTATATGACTGCTCAATTGAAAAATACTGGGAGAAAGGAGGAGAATTCAAGGTTTATGGGCCATGGCAAGGTAGAAAGTTATTAAAATTTCATTTTTTTAACTTTTAATTAATAGCACTTGGTTTCTTAAAACATTCAGATAAAAATTATAGATGCCTAGTCCTCATTAAAATGATTAGTTTAGTGGGATTGAGGTATAAAGTTACATTGTGAATACCATTAAAAAGCCAGCAGCCAAGAGTTTACTTGGGCTTTGTTTTTAAAAGGTGAGCACCAGTTTTAGGGGATTTTATAATTCCGCTTCCCATGAATATAGGTCATTGAAATGAAGAATATATCTGGTGCTACCATCTATAAGTGACTGATTTACTAATTCGGCCTGCAAAGAATCCACTCTCACTTCTACTAATAATATAGATCTTCCTTGACTTAAATTGGAATTATATATTTTTAATATGAAATTTATTGTCAAATTGGTTTCCATACAACACCCAGTGCTCCTTCCAACAGGTGCCCTCCTCAATGCCCATGACCCACCCACCACCCTCCCTCCCACTCCCCATCAACCCTCAGTTTATTCTCAGTTTTTAAGAGTCTGTTATGGTTTGGCTCTCTCCCTCTCTAACTTTTTTTTCCTTCCCCTCCACGATGGTCTTCTGTTAAGTTTCTCAGGATCCGCTTAAGAGTGAAAACTTATGGTATCTGTCTTTCTCTGTATGACGTATTTCACTTAGCATATCAACGTCACTCCTCATCAGGGAAATACAAATCAAAACCACATTAAGATACCACCTCACACCAGTCAGAGTGGCTAAAATGAACTAATCAGGAGACTATAGATGCTGGAGAGGACGTGGAGAAACGAGAACCCTTTTGCACTGTTGGTGGGAATGCAAACTGGTGCAGCCACTCTGGAAAACAGTGTGGAGGTTCCTCAAAAAATTGGAGTTATATCTTGATAAATCCATCATATGTTGAAAATACTGTAAGTCAAAAATGCAGCAAATGCATCCAAACTACCAAACATCATAGCTCAGCCTAGCCCATGCTAAATATTCTCAGAACACTTAGCATTAGTCTACAGTTGGACAAAATCTTCTAACGCAAAGTCTATTTTGTAATAAGATATGGGATATCTCACGTAATTGATTGAATACTGTAACTGAAAATGAAAAACAGAATGGTTGTATGGGTTCAGAATGATTGTACGTGCATGGGTTGTTTATCCTTGTGATCCCATGACTGACTGGAAGATCCCGCTCACTGTCACTGCCCAGTATCAAGAGGGAGTATTGTACCACATATCACTAGCCTGGGAAAATATCTAAATTCAAAATTTGAAGTATGGCTCCTACTGAATACTATCATTTTCCCACCATTGTAAAGTCAAAAAATCCTAAGTCAAGCTATGGTAAGTCATGGACCATCTGTAGAACATGTTTTATTTGAGAACCATTTTCCCCCGCCTTCATTTCATGTAACTTAACTACCTGACAGTACCTCTTCCTCAAGGGGAGAGTATGTTACTAATGCCTGTAAATCAGAGTATCAGATTCCCAGTCTAAATGATTAGTTCAGGTATAAAAACATAATCCAACTCAGACTAATGAAGCTCAATTCCAGGATTTTTTTTTTTTTTTGCCATAAAGAAGAGAGACTCTATTAGACCTTAGCTTGAAGAATGATTTTTCTCAGTGTAAAACCAATACAAAACAAAGCAGAGCCAAAAAAAAAATGGAGAGAAATTACTCTCGATATCACTTGAGCCCCTAGATCTGGCTACTATTGGACTACCTGGAGTCGTTTAGTAATTTGAGCCAACAAATCTCCCTATTTTGCTTAAGTCTGTTTGATTTTACTTTCAGCCACTTTTATTTGTGTTCCAGTTGCGTGCAATAAAAAAATCTGGCAAATAAAATTATACTTTATTATCATGCTTTTTTGGTAGGATCTGAAATCAACCTCCGGGTAACAATTACTTTCTCTTCACTTGCTATAAATGTTCTACCTCCTATTTTCTCTTTTATTCATTTATTGAGGAAGTATTTGAAGTCTACTAGGCAATAGGTACTTGTGCTATCCTGGGGAGTCTAAGTCTATAAATAACACTGAAAATTCCTGACATAATTTTATGTCTACAGAGGGAGACAGGACATGCTTCATGATTAGTAAGACTAGACAGAAAATGTTGCTGTATGGACACAGGAGCACATAGGAGAGCACGTAATTCAAATTCAGGGGCTCAGCAAAGGTTCTTGAAAGAGGTACCATCAAAGACAAAAGCAATGGGTACAAGTTGTCTGGAGTGGAGGAAGAGACACTCAGCAATGGTATGCATGAGAATCTTACTGAAAGAGAAAACATGGGAGGAATGGCAAGGTTTTGTTTTTGGTTTTGGTTTTGGTTTTTGTTTTGGTTTTTGGGGTTTTTTTTGGCAGGAGAGGGGAGGAATAATGATACAGTATAATATCCAAGAGTAAATACCAGGTATTTGACTCTAGAGATCTAGATACTAAGATTGGCGAATCATCATCACTTTTTTGGACTGTTAGGCCATTAGTGCAAAGGAATTTTCCTAGAGAGTGTAGATACTGGAGAACAGTAGGCTTAGTTCAGACTTCAGGGCAATACTAATGCTAACTAAGTCAGAAGACCTGAAAAGGAAACAACTATCCACAGCAAGAAATGGAAGAACAGGGAGTCTAGTGTCACAGGAGCCAAAAGAACTTGTTTTAAGGAGGAAGTAGTTGTTCTCAACAGTGGCAGTATAGAGATCAAATAAGGCATGTAAAGCAGTCATTGCATTTAACATATATGGAATTGTTAATATCTTTGTTCTAATCATTTTCAATTTAGGATTAAGTACAGAAGACAAATTATTATGTGATTAATGTTTGGTAAAGAGGTGAACTGAAAAATTAGAGATTTTTTTTAGTATCTTAACCCTAGAAGGGAAGAATAAGAGACTGTTGGCTTGTTGGGGGTATTAGCCTCAGAAAATTAAGTATGAATATATATTTGCTTAAGTTAATAGATATTTAAGCAACTTTAAATTCTTCTTTTTGGAAAAAGTCAGCAGAAGGAGAAGTTTGAGTTCTACGAGAGAAAAGGAACTTTTTATAGATAATTAGGTACAGAAACTCCCAGATAGATATGTACAAAAACTAGTTTATCTTTCTCTTTGTATTGAAAAATACAAAGCGTGGCATTACCACAGGCAATATTGAATCTTCAAATATCTAAATGTTTTAACTTGGCTCAGCTCTAGCTCAGCTCATGTGTATTCTTTGCCTTCAAACCTCCTGAAAGATTTTGGAATCAGATATTGGAACAGTAATACATTGAATGGTTTTACTTATTCTCTTAAAAAGAATAAAAAATAAAGAGAAGGTAGGTGAGCAGACAGGCCACTCCCTTGTCATTTCTTCAGAATTTATCATAGACAAACCTCATTTTTATGGGAAAATAAGTAAGGCAACAGTTCCAGATTATATTATTTTTACAACTTTTTAAGTTACTGTAGAAACACATACACAAACCACACAAAAACCTTATCTCTTTCTTTCTGCTTTTTTTCTATCATCTATCTATCTATCTATCTATCTAATCTATCTATCATCTTCACTCATTTGTTCTCCATGTTCCAGATAAGAAAACTTAAATCTGTAATTCTTCTGTATTTTACATGTATATCTTGTGTTCATTCAGTAAATATGCATTCACTGTGCTAAAACTAAGAATGTGAGAATATTTCTTCAGTTAAAAAAAGGCAAAGGTAAAACCTTCAACATATCCTTAAAAATATATTTGAGGAAGTTACTCTATTAAAAATGCAAGTAGGCATATGTCTACTATAAATACAAATATTTTAGACATGCACTTAGCTCTTCAGGCAAAAATGTCATTTGGATTCTGAATGAGAGCATTTAAGTACAGATGGATTAAATTCAGAAGATAATTGATTAGCTCTTTATACAACTATCTTATATTCCACTCCACAAAAAATATATAGTGCAAAACAAACCTTTAATTTATGAATAGCTTATAAATTTCATTGTTGTTTTAACCAATTCTGAAAAAGAATATTGAAGACATTCCTACTATGTGGCTCAAGGCCGTAAGTATATGCCATATTCAATCCAAAGGATATTTTATAACAGAGGGAAACACAAATGATATGGACTCACAGCAATCTAAAAATGACCTTATAGTTTGGTGACTTTATAAACTATTTCCACTTAAAATAAAGAATTTTAAAAAATAACAGTCATTTTTAGTTTCTTCATGTATCGTTCATTGGACAGATGGAAGAAAGCCAAATAATCACTAACAATCTATCAACCACATAATGGGATTTGTGCTTTAACAAATTGGCTAAATGATGGCTCACATTTAGCAAAATGAACTTTTTAAATGGCCTATTTATAGCCTTAATCTATATTTTTAAAGACATTTCTTTTGAAGATTTTAAACACTGTATAATTGGTTTGATAGGTAATGCAATATATCATGCTTTGGCTTTAGGGCAAACAAAACAAACATACCAACTAGTCTAGGAACAAGAAGTCTCAAGAAGAGTGAGAAAGAAAGAGACTGGGAAAGATCCTAGAAACAAAATCAATCTGGCATACTCTGCCCTCAGGCAACCAAGGAAGCCATAAAAAAAAAAATTAGAAAAGCTTAGGACAAGTGGAACTCAGTTGTATAATGACTACAATTTCCCCTACCTCAAGGGGAATGTAAATTAAACATCACAGGCTTCATAAGAAAAAGTAAAAAAAACATGGCAAAAATCAGCCAACATACTCTACAGGCTAATTCATGACTGGATTCTAGGAGGCACTATATACATGAAACTACCCACTGACATAAATAGAGAAATGAAATTCAGTATGGCAGGAAATGTGTTCCTTGGAAGGAAATTAGAACACACAGGAGTAGCCAACTCTGCTATTTTAAAAATTTGATTATGAGTTGATTCAACCCTCCACCTTTGCAATTGGAAAAAGATAGTGACAAATTTTATTGTATTCCATATGGCACGTTAAAGCCGAGAAAAGAAATCAAAAATCCCACAATTAAAAAATAAGTTCTATGTAAACCTTATAAAGTTTGACAATCATCTTCCACTTCACTTGACTTCACTAGAACAGATTTTGGTTTGGTTTCACTCTCAGCAGCTGCCTCTTTTTAAATGACTCACGGAGCTTATCCTATGTAATACAGTTGTTCCAAAGCAGTCTTGGCCTTGATTAGCAAGGATACAATCAGCGGCACATGTCGTAATTTTCCTGGAAATTAAATTTTAACATCAACTAAAGTAACAAATCAGCAGTATCAGGTCAGCCAGATTCACAGATCAGCAAAACAAACAAACAAACAAACAAAAATACATATACACATATATATTTTTTTTCACAAGGAGGTCACTTTCCAGGATGAAAATGCTCTGTGTGATTTTAGAGAAATAATTCAATGTATTCATTTGTTTAGAAGTTGTTTGTTTGAAGAAAAGGGACTAAGAAACTGGTGATATATTTCTTCATCATGGTTTATATTTATGTACTCTTTATATGTTTGGAGAGAAACTGGAGAAGTATTGTTGGTAGAAAGTGATTCTGGCAAGGTAAAGTAGACTTATGTAGGGAATCATAAAATAGAAAACAAAACAAAATAAAACAAAAAAATCTTCAGGAAACTAGGGAATAGAAACAATTGGATAAGCACTTCAGGCCATCCTTGCATGAACTTCTTGAAATTTAATTTCTCTGGAGAAAAACCTGGACTTAGGGCTCATGTCTGTCTCTTGGCTGGTCAAGCATGGGGCACTTTGTTTAAAGTTACCTCAAAGATTACACATAATGAGAATATGGAGTAAGGGAGAGAACTTATAATTGGGTATCTTACCTGCAACTTACCAGTATCCTTAAATAAATTTATTTTCTGTTAAAATCATTCATACTTTAATGGTGCTGGGAGAACTGGACAGCAACATGCAGAAGGTTGAAACTAGACCACTTTCTCACACCATTCACAAAAATAAACTCAAAATGGATAAAGGACCTGAATGTGAGACAGGAAACCATCAAAACCTTAGAGGAGAAAGCAGGAAAAGACCTCTCTGACCTCAGCCGTAGCAATCTCTTACTCGGCACATCCCCAAAGGCAAGGGAATTAAAAGCAAAAGTGAATTACTGGGACCTTATGAAGATAAAAAGCTTCTGCACAGCAAAGGAAACAACCAACAAAACTAAAAGGCAACCAACGGAATGGGAAAAGATATTTGCAAATGACACATCGGACAAAGGGCTAGTATCCAAAATTTATAAAGAGCTCATCAAACTCCACACCCGAAAAACAAATAACCCAGTGAAGAAATGGGCAGAAAACATGAATAGACACTTCTCTAAAGAAGACATCCGGATGGCCAACAGGCACATGAAAAGATGTTCAACGTCACTCCTTATCAGGGAAATACAAATCAAAACCACACTCAGATACCACCTCACGCCAGTCAGAGTGGCCAAAATGAAGAAATCAGGAGATTATAGATGCTGGAGAGGATGTGGAGAAACGGGAACCCTCTTGCACTGTTGGTGGGAATGCAAATTGGTGCAGCCGCTCTGGAAAGCAGTGTGGAGGTTCCTCAGAAAATTAAAAATAGACCTACCCTATGACCCAGCAATAGCACTGCTAGGAATTTATCCAAGGGATACAGGAGTACTGATGCATAGGGGCACTTGTACCCCAATGTTTATAGCAGCACTCTCAACAATAGCCAAATTATGGAAAGAGCCTAAATGTCCATCAACTGATGAATGGATAAAGAAATTGTGGTTTATATACACAATGGAATACTACGTGGCAATGAGAAAAAATGAAATATGGCCTTTTGTAGCAACGTGGATGGAACTGGAGAGTGTGATGCTAAGTGAAATAAGCCATACAGAGAAAGACAGATACCATATGGTTTCACTCTTATGTGGATCCTGAGAAACGTAACAGAAACCCATTGGGGAGGGGAAGGAAAAAAAAAAAAAGAGGTTAGAGTGAGAGAGAGCCAAAGCATAAGAGACTGTTAAAAACTGAGAACAAACTGAGGGCTGATGGGGGGTGGGAGGGAGGGCAGGGTGGGTGATGGGTATTGAGGAGGGCACCTTTTGGGATGAGCACTGGGTGTTGTATGGAAACCAATTTGACAGTAAATTTCATATATTAAAAAATAAAAAAAATAAAAAAAAATAAAAAAATAAAGTTCTGAAGTGTGAAAAGCAAAAAAAAATCATTCATACTTTATTTTCCTTGAAATTTTAAAGACTGACTAACCTGCTTTAACACTAGTAAGCCTATATTAGACTTGCCTACGATGTATCAGGTAATACACAATACAAATTGAGAATTGAAAATTAAATCAAATTAGGTCGTTGAATTCAAGACATAATTAATATAAATAGAAAGGGCAACCAAGTTTGCAGTGCAGTAAGAGCCATACTTGATGCGTATTGCTAATGAGATTTTTGATGAAGCAGTTTTTGATATTCTACAAGAAAGAGAAAATAGATCTTCAGGGCAGAGAAATGTTATGGGATCCACTACACACACCAGTCTGAGGCTTCACTGTTGGAAAGCAATGATAACTGTTTGTGATTTGACCATAAACTCAAATTTAAGGTCAGCAGCCTTCTTTTGTCATAGTATTTTTTGTACACTCACTCCTTCTATTTGTTAGGTTATAGACTCAACCATGGCAGAAGAGAGGATCACTTTATTGCTAAAACATGAGGGAAACAGCAAGAACAATAGCAACAACAAACTGTCTTGAACTTTAGAGGACAGTGAAAACCTCCCTATGGTATCATGATGTGTGGGTGTGTGTGTGTATCTTTCCCTATATGTAATATACCGTCTGCAAGCTTTCTAAAATAATCTATTTATATAATGCTTCTAAATGTTTGCAAAACAAAGTAGTTACAAACACATGAAAGTTTTGAACGTGTATTTCTGGACTACATGCTATGAGCAAATATTTAGATCCTTAAAGAAGTAATAATTTAATATTTTTGTGCAATAAAGGAACTCACAGTCTATTAAACTTCAAAACTTGCTTTAATCCAGAGCATCCGCTGTGACTATTTAAATAAATTTTAATGTATATTTATGAATAAGAGTAATAAAGTAGCAGAGCCTATTTGAAACACAATAAAAGGCTTATTAAACTTTGGTAAATTGCTTGGGGATTCTTCAGAGAGATTTATTTTCCTCCTCCTGAAATAGTGCTCTCCTTCTCTGTAGAGTCAATGAACTTTATATACCTTGACTGGGATTAGAATTCCTTCTGCTAGAGCAGAGAGCTACATTCAAAGTGTTTTTCCATAAAGGGCTAGTATCCCAACAGAATAAATTGAAAAGGTCATTAAGATACCTTTGGAGTCCCAGCAGAGCATGGCAGGAGTGAGGTGGCTGAATCATCAAAGGAATATGACCATATTGTGTCCATGCTGTTTTTCATTCACTCCATCATGAAAATTAACATGGCAAAAATATTTTCTTTTTCTTGGAGGCTCTTGCAGCCTATCTCCTTTGGTAAACACACACATTTTCCTCCTGATGAAACCAGTTTGCTAATCAGCCAAGGTGCACTAAAAAGTCAAGTGCAATCAGATATTAAGAGACAAGTGATTAGGGAAAGTATTTAAGAATCAGAAGAAGAAGTCATATTAAATGTAAATGCTACTGTCTCTAAACTTAGAAAGTTTTGCTTTGTGACATTTAATTTCTGCTCTTGCTTATATTACCCATCTACTTTTCTAATTAACATTTTGCATTCATTCCCAATATCAGCTTCTCCTATTGGTTTATCAATATGAAGCTGGTTCCCCTCCAGCAAGTAGGTCCTGAAGCAGTTTGTGAATCATAGTGGGGTCGAAAAGAGATGAATTATTTAGTTTCTAGCCAATATGTTTTCTGTTCAGCTCCTCTATTATAAAATGGAAACAACACTTTTTATAAAATACTGTTTAATATGGTCAAATCAAGATATATTTTATGTGAGTCTTATGTTTCAACAACTTTTCATGCTAATACATGGTAATAATGATTGAGACAGATACACTTGAAGACTATTCTGACATTTGACCTTTGGGAACTGAATTTGGATCATGTTTTATAGGTTTTAAAGATTCTTCTATACAAATATACAAATGGTTTAAGATTCATCTTTCAGGGATTTCTCTCTACCATGTCTCTGACAATTTAAACCATACAAAAATATAAATCAGCAACAGTGAAAAACTTCTAAGGATTATAAAGCCAAATGAAATTGTTTTCCCCTGAGATAATGTTTCTCAATCATAACACAATATGAAAAAAAACCAAACCTATGAGGATCTTTTTTAAAAGTACCCATGTCTAGATCCCAATCCAAACACACAAAAAGTCAAGATTTTGTGGAGATGAGCAATACGTACAAAAGTACCAAAAGTTATAGTAGTAACTTTCTCATCATTTTTTACCTGAATAATAAATACTCATTAATTTTCCAAGATGCATTAAGTGGTTGATTTAAAAAAAAATGAAAAAAGCAATATCTTCACAGAGGATAGAGTTGAATGCAAACATTCCTCGGTTTAGGACTGTTGGGAAAAAATTCTTGCAGGTCCTCAAGAACCAAGGAATTTGTGCAGAAGTATGTTCTTTAGTATTATGGTTGCTTTTTTTTCCTTAATATTTTCAGATATTTTCAAATATTTTTGAAAATGCTATTTGAAAAACAAAGCACTATATTCTTGGAGGACATTTGGAATGTTAAATATTAAATGTATCATCATTTAAAGAAGTCAAAATATTATCTTTTACTTGTTATTCTTATCACATTTCTTCCTTCCACCATGAATTTGTTATCAAACCAGGTGTTTTCTGGATGTAGTTTTTTATTACCTCAGTTGATTCTCCCATCAATTTAGAAAACTTATCAGTGCTCTCCTGTTACTCTTTCTGATGAGGATTCTCCTCTGTATAACCTTGCCACCTGTGTCTGTTGTCTTCCTGTTCACTATGACGAAAATTCTCTTCTTTGGGCTTTCACGTTTGTTGGTGTGAGCCAGAAAAGTAGAAATGGTTCCATTTATTCGTGGCAGATCTGCAAAAAACGACTGTCGGCTAGAAATACCAATAAAGACAATGTGGCCCAAGTAGCCCAGATTAGCCTACTTCACAGGAAAGCAACTCAACAGTATAAATGTGGTAATAAGACAAGAACTGTTATTCTGTATTGTTCCTATATTATCCTAATATCCCCACATCCAAATAGCTCCTGAACATACTACCCAATTTTGACTGGCTCCAAATCCCCTTCCACACTCATGGGAAACAGAATTCCTTGCAAAATCCCTTCAAAGTAATTTTTGAAGCTTCAGTGTACTTATATTCACTTACAAATAATCTTTATGTTTTGATGGTGCTGAAGCATTTCATGTATGCTTCAATTCTCACACTCCATGACAATTCAACAATTTCTAATTTAGAAAAGATGCTTTTTATCTCTAGGTTACCCACAGTGAAGTGCTCTGGGCCTGAACATGTCCATAAGTGATTTAGATATTTTAAATGACAAACCCTATTTTCCTCCCAGCATGAAAAAATATTTATCACTTTTCTTGATCAGAGCAGTATCAGTTACCATTCCATAACCAAAAATCTTCTTGCTTCTGAAGCTAATGTTGTGTTGTGAAATCTAGTTTATTGAGTCATACCACATATTCTCTTATATCCCCTTTGCCATATCAGTACCATCGTCTTCCCTTTCCCCAGCCCACAGTACAAGAGTTAAACATATACCTATTTGTACCCTGGTGAGTGATTGTCCTCATGAACGTTGGCAGACACAAATCCTTACAGAGTTGTAGGGGTTGTACAAATGAAACAATGTGGGATTACTCAAAGGTAGGGAAAGGTTAGGAGTATTTGATATATGCTATCCTATATTCTACGACATTCTTTTTCACTGAGAACTGATTTTTTTCTCTAGCCTAAAAAAATGCCAAAGATATAAAAAAGCCATAAAGTCATCTTTATTCCTTACTAGCTCAGCCAACAGGGAGGGCATTGTTGCTCTTATCCCCTTGGAGGAGCATTTCCCTTGGAACAGTCTAACAGTGCACTTATCCCGGCAGTAAAATTTCAATCTGTCTTGAATAGCAGCAATTCCACACAAGTTGGCCCACACTGAGAGACGCCTAACTGCACAACAGGCACTGGGTCAGAAGAACATAGGGAGTGTTGATGTGATTATTTTGCTCAATCTCATTTCTGGGTACTAAAGCTGATAATCTAAAACACACAGCCTCTCAGTTGAGTAAAAGTTTGATTCTTGAAGCCATATTCAAGTTCCATTCAGTTAGATTAATTCTACTCATGTCTTTCTGGGGGGAGAGGAGAAATTATATTTTTCTAATATTACATGAGACCATTTTTTTGCTTCTTAATATGCTTTGCAGTTCCAGACTTCCACTTTAACATTCAGCCAAAGTCATTGATCTTTTACAATGTTCAGTACTAGTACTCCACACAATTATGTTATCTTTTATTCAATAAATATTTATCGAGCTTCTACTAAGTGCTCAAGAAATATTTATGGTAGTCTTATAAATCAAGTTGTAAAGAAGATAAATAAGACTATAGAAGAATAAATGGAAGGCTAACTAACATCCCTTACTCTACTATGAACTCTTTCAGGGCAAGAAACATTTATAAGTAGCTAACAAGGTGGCTGGCATGTAATGGGTTCTCAATAAATATTTGTAGAAGTCAATTGTGAAGAAATTAGAAAATATGGACCTAACCCAAGAAATTAAGACATTAAAATTAATTTTGCCAGGAAATGAGTACAAGTTGTAGTGAAGGAATAGAAACCTTCAAAGATAGACATGGAAGATCCAATATGTATCATGTGCTTACTTTTTTTAGAATTCTGCAGAAACATGAAAAACTATATCTTTTCTCTTGCCCATCTTACAGTTTAGTCATAGATGCAAGACATAAAGAAATAGTTACTTTCGTTAATTAGTGAGCACATTTTCATAGGGCACTATGACAGAATTTAAGACTGTGTCAAATGAACAATGCAATCACTGTTGATTATATAGAATTGCAACATTATTGTAGATTTCATAAAGATGGTAAGACATAGGCTGTTCGCATTTAATAAATCATCCAAATATTTTGCCTAGGTATAGGTTCCTGGTAAACTTCCGTCTCTAAGAATATAAATAAAACATTCCCCATGAAAGACATCAACTCTCTCATTCTGTGTGTGTGTGTGTGTGTGTGTGTGTGTATGCATGTGTGTATCAGAGGTACCAAATATGTTTTATTTGTTGATGAAAATTTATTTGCCATTCTGTAAAGGGTTTTATAAGACAAATATTTGCTTGTCAAAAATCACAAAGAATTTAAGTATTTTGACACAGGAGACTTGTAAAATAGTTGATAACTTATAAATCACACCCTAAAATATTAATCATTCACATTGATTTCACTTATGATTAGCTTGTGACCACAACTATATTGTAAAATATTTAAATGCCAGAGTGGCTCAGGCAATTGAGCGTCAGACTCTTGATTTTGGGTCAGGTCATGATCCCAGAGTCCTGAGATGGAGCCACAAGTCAAGCTCTATACTGAGCATGAAGCTTGCCTAATATTCTCTCTGCCTGTTCCCCTGCTCACTCTATCTAAATTTTTAAAAAATTAATACCTAAATGTTGAGAATATTAGGGTTTTTTTGCTTGTACAACAGTCTCTAGCCTAATACCTAAGTTTTACTAATTTACATGAAAAGATTAATTGTTGGACAATTTGAAGCTATCTGATATGATTTCTAGGTAAGAAGATATTAATAAACCTATCTAGGGGTGCTTCAGTGGTTCAGTCGGTTAAGCATCTGGCTCTTGATTTCAGCTCGTTCATGTTCTCATGGTTTGCGAGTTCAAGCCACACTACACTAATCTGTCAGTGCAGAGCCTGCTTGGGATTCTCTCTCTTTCCCTCGCTCTCTCTCTCTGCCTCTCCCCACTCACATTTCTATCCCTCTTTCTCTCTCTCTCCCTCCCTCTCTCAAAATAATTTTTTGAAAAAGAAACCAATATAGAAAATTCTAAGAGTGGAAAAGGGACCATTCACTTTTCTGTAATTAAAATCTCAAAGAATATTTTTTCATAAGTTGGCCCTGAAAAGTCTCTAAAAATGTACAGCTTCTGTTGGTCTGGAAAACATGAAAAAAGGATAGAAATAGATATTATCACTCAGTATTCAGATGCTTAAAATTTATTAGGTTATTTCAAACTGCTTTTAGCAATTATGCCTTTGAGCATAAAAATACTTAGAAAAATCAGATAACTGAGGGTATGATTTTTTTAATGCTTTAAATATAGTTGAAGCAATACTGAATTGATCTGCTTCACAACCTTGGGGGAAAATAATTTCAAACAACAAGGCTGAGATTAACACTGAGAGAGGTAGACGAGTCACACAAGAGTTAGTCAAGTCAGCAGAGAATGCAAAATCAATTATGTAAAAATTGCCCTTAAATTACGTATGAAATACAGTACACACAATTCTGTGTACCCAGCCTGGTGAAGAAAATTGTCTGCACACTAAAATTTGAGAAACACTGAAGCAGACCAAGGAAATAAAAGGAAGTCTATATACAGATATATATGTATACATATATAAATTAAAATCATTCTGCTTGAAATATAATTATGAAATCTCTAGAAGTAAATAAGGGTGAGGTAAAAAGGAGCCAGTAGGAATTTAAAGTGTTTGCCCTTCCAAGCTCATGTAACCAATTTTAACATTAAGCCCTTACATCTTAATTTACAGGATTTATTAGTTGTGTCATGATAGGTTAGATTCTAAAGTTAGCACATATGACTCCACTAATCTTAAAAGGCCCCCCTGCTTTCAAACTCTCTTGTACTATATTTCAGTGTACCTAATGATCTCACATGTCCACTAAGGTAACGATGGTTTGAAGAATGGAGCCAAAATGCAAATATTTTATTAAAAAAGTAATTTCATTATCTTTGGCAACAGAATACCTAATCTCTCTAGATAGTTTAATTCATACTGTACAGATCTCTATGTATAGTTAGCTCATTAACGATATTATTATCTACCTATGCTATTCAATATGGAAGCCACCAGCCACATGTGGCTATTTAAATTAAAATTAATTAAAGATAAATAAAAATTTACAATTCAGTTACACAGTCACACTAGCCACATTTGAAGAGCTCCATTGCCACATGCGTCTAGTGATTACCATTTTGGACAATACAGATATAGATAATTTCCATCATCACTGAAAATTCTGGGCAGCATTGGTATAACCATGTATCTACTTGCCTCATCTTATTTCTACAGAAAACCCCATGAGTAGTTGGGGTAAATTTTGTATAACAAACAGATTAGTAATTTAATTACCCACAATAGCTTTAATTATCTTTAATTTACTTTGAGACATTTGTCTTCATGAACATGATGCCCATTTATAATGAATAATTCATTTTGTTGATGGATAAAACTCTTTTTTTGCAGTCTAGAAACAAAGAAATATTGTGCTTTAACATTATGTAAATAGCAAAATACAGTCTAACTTATTAGGCTGTGTAAAACATTTATTTCTATCCTATATATACTCTTTTTGGAGCAGGGTATATTTTCTATTTAATGCACTATTTTAAAATTCACCAATGTATTTGAGCCAAGAATAAAATTAACTATGGTGTCTGCTACTGGTGGAAATTATACGGCCCTTTATCCTTCACCCTTGGTGGTTGTTCATTTCTGGGAAAGTGATTTGGGGTACAAATGTCAATAACATGCTAATCTCTACTGTAGGGACTTCATTTTCAAACAAAAAGCTTTCTTCTTTGATTTTTATATAGAATGATTGGGTTCAAGGAGACAGAACTGCACAAGTAAGTCAATCTATTGCCTTTTTCCCAACCAAACACATTTTCTCAGGGTTTTGTGGCTCTCTTAGTTGGCTGGTTTCCTACTTGCATCCAAAGTAGAAAAAATAAATACAGAAAAGCAAAAACAAATACTAACAAATGGAATTAAGTTCACTCTTTATGCTGGGTACATTATTTTTTATTACAACTCTGGTTCATTCGTTCAGTAAATATTACTGGGTACATACTGCATTCCAGACAACGCTGTAGGCACAAGGCAGAGAAGGCTCCTGCCCTTCATGGGGATTTAAGTCTACTAGAGCTTGAGTAAGTGGAAGGTAAGGAAGAAAAGAAAACGTAAACAAATACATAAATAAGGTCACTGTAAATAGTGACAAATTCTATGAAGAAATTAAAATAAGCTAATGGGAGAGAAGTGACTAACATAAGCGGTTACTTTAGGTAGGATGCTAAGAAAAGTCCTCTACAAAGGGTGATCCTGAAGATGAGAAATAGTGATGAGTAAACATCAACTATGTAAAAACAAAGAATTAGAGGATTCTAAAAAGACACAACAGTAATGCAAAATCCCTTAAGTAGAAATAATCTCTTAAATGTGCTTAAGAAATAATTATTTGACAACAACAACAACAAAGGACTAGGGTTGCTAGGGTGGAGAAGAGAGGAAGGGAATGGTAGGGAATGAGCTTAGGGATAGGTACAAGGAAGATACTAATCTTGTAGGCATGGTAATAAGCTAGGAATTTATTTTAACTGCAATAGGAAGCCATTTGAAGCATTTTAAACAGGGAAGTGATACATTCTGGTTTCTATTTTTAAAAGATCATGAAGGCAACTTTGTGGAGAATGGACTAAATGAAGCAACAAAAAGCAGAAATATCATCCTGGAAAAATAGGTTGTCAGTATTTTCACCAGATAATGGTGACATGACTTGAATGATAACAGAGTAGATGGGGGGAAAATAGATCCAGCATATACTTTGGATGCAAAGTAGACATAACTTATTAATGGGTGTGGACAATGAGAGAAAAGGAATGATTGGTGGTGAAGCCCAGTTTTTGTCCTGAGCAAGTGAGTGAGGGTGGTTCCATCAACTCAGATGTGGTTGTGATAAACTATGCTATCCAATTAATTTCCCATGGAGAATGGCTAGCAATGTCCACTTATCTCAGTAAACTATGGAGGGAGCTATTTCTTAGTCATCAATTTGATCATGACCAGAAGCATCCTCTGACAAGAGATAAAATTCTCTACAGGACTGGTGTAGGTCTTAAAATATAACATAGAACGACTACATTATACATAATTCTATTTCAGCATATCATGATAACTGTGCCACGTGCATAAATATACTCTTAAGATACCAATACTCAGAATGGAAAGAAATGGCAAATATAACCCATCTCCATGTCACACATCTCTGAGTTCAAGTTCTTGCTTTGGTTCTGTGTAATTTTAGACAAATCACTTAATCTCTTTAAGTCTTATCTGAAAATGGAGGAAATATGTAAAACACTTCACATATTGCCTGTGATGGAATGGATATTCAATAAGTAAGAGAGCCCCTCTTTCTTGTCTTTTTTTCCACTTGCAGTAATTGCCAAGTTGTCATTCAGCCTCATTTATTCCATCAGCTTAGCAATCTTAGTGTAAAAATAGTATCTCTTTCCTGGTAGTTATAGCAAAAGGTCCATATTTATCTTATTTTCCTCTCATGTTTGCCAACCAGAACTAAATACTAATGGCTAACAGGTAGAATAGGTTAACTGGCCAGCTGTGGCTCGCTTGTCAATTCCTGGAATAAGAAGGCAGGCTAAGAAAGACCATGTTTAGTGAACAGGAGAGAATGGTGGTTCCACAATGAGAAATCAAAATGAGGTTACTAGAAGAAGATCAATGAATGCTATTGGGAGAAAACATCTACTATGATGTATATGCATTTTTTTCTTGAAAAATACTTAGGAATGTTAATATTTATTGCCCCAATTCTCTTTTAAAAGTGAAAACCTCTCTAAACCTTCCAATAACTGAACTTCTCAAAGGGTCAGTCAACACTTTATGGTAGGATTAGCTCTAAACAAGAAGTTACTAGGTGCATTTCTATTCCTATCTTCATTGCTATTAGCTCTTAAAATGCTGGCAATAGATTTTTTTGCGGCAAACTCAGGATGAGAAAACAAGAAACTCTGAGTTTAAATACAGATTTCTCAGGTCGCCTGAGTGGCTCAGTCGGTTAAGCGCCTGATTTCGGCTCACGTCGTGATTTCGTGGTCCGTGAGTTTGAGCCCCGCGTCGGGCTCTGTGCTAACAGCTCAGAGCCTGGAGCCTATTTCAGATTCTGTGTCTCCCTCTCTCTGACCCTCCCCCGTTCATGCTCTGTCTCTCTCTGTCTCAAAAATAATAAATAAACATTAAAAAAATTTTAAAAAAATAAATAAATACAGATTTCTCCCAGGCATCTTTCCTTTAAGAAGGAGAATGGCATGGGATTCTCATGCTTTGTTCTACTCAGTTGTAAGTTCACTTAATATACCTTTAATTTAGACATATCTTCTTTTCATTATCATGTTGAGGGAATCAACCCTGTGCATGCAATGTGGACCTGGAAATTCAAATGCATTCAGTTGGATTCATCCTTACCCTTCCTCTAAAACTGTTTTTTTAATGGATCATTATCTCTTTTTTTGAATGCTTATTGACATGTGAATGAACATCCTAAAAATATGTGCACATATACAAATAGCTTAAAAGATTATATCTCAGCTCAGCTACTTACTTGTCAAGTTTTAGGCAAGTCTGTTGACTTTACTCAGCCTTAGTTTCATTAGCAGCAAATGGGAAACAATTGTTGAACCACTTGTATGTATGATGTTTAGATTAGACTATATTTTGGAAAGCACTTTCAAAGCTTTGAAGATTTATGCATGTGTGGCAGACACTCTTATTCATCTACTCAACAGCCATCTCACCTATCTTCTTTGCTAAGAGAATCTTAATTATATTCTGCAAGGCAATGTAGCCAAACCCAGAGATAAATCATTACCGATCTAATCTGGTCATGGATAGATACTAATTTCCCAGCATTGCTTATACCAAAGGGTTTCCATGTTTCTCTCTTCTGACTAATTAAACAGAACAGGGAATCTTCTAGATTGTTAATGGGAAAGAATTTTTGCTCACTAATGTGAGGGAAAAGAAGATAAGGCCCTTACTTCCATAGCCAACCACTGCTTCCTATCTTTGTATGAAGTCATACTGCCCGCAGTTAAAACCCTGACTTAGGAAGGGAGATCAGAGACTCAGGGGTTAGATCTTGGATGAACTCATTAAGGAACTAAAAAAAAATTCCAGCAACTGCCAATATCTACAATTAATTGTAAGTGCGAGAAATAAAACTATACTGGTTTGATGCAATATTATTAGTTGAAATTTCTATTATCAACTGGCAAATCTATTCTAATTGATAAAACAAATATTACTATGAGTAGTCTTGCAATACTCTAGGGATGAGAATATGAAGGCAAGATAAATAGTTTATACAGGACCAATGCCAGGGATTTTTAACAAAGAATTAATGAATGTCTACATTCTATGAACTGTGGAATTGTATGATAAACTTTATATGCATATGTATAATTTCTAGGACATTGTTGAACCAATATTCAAATAGGGCTGTGATCCAAAATAGGTATGTACTTTGAAATAGATTAATACTTTCTCTCTTCTGCTATATTGGTTATGCCAGCACACAGTAGGCATCCAATAAGTATTTGATGACTAAATGAATGAATAAATTAACATGTCAACAGTTTGCCTTGTATGTGCCAGATAGTTGCTAAAATTTGAGATTTCAATTGTACCAAGGTATAGGCCCTTTCTTCAAAAAGTTTGCATTCTAAAGGAAAAAAGAAGGAATGGAAAGGATTTTGTTCTGGAGTGCTAATTTATAAGATAGGTTTGTGCAGAGATGCTACAGAAAATGTCATACAAAGACAGGGGCCTGTACCAGCAGGAAGGCTCAGTATACTTCCTATACTCCAGACTTTTTTAGTGTTAAGAAGAAATCTACTCCAGAGAAAGAGTCTGAGTTTTGTTAAACCATGAAGAACACAATATAGAATGTAAAGGCTGAAAAATGTAAAGGCTCAAAATTCACGTTACCCCCAGAACCTCATAGTGTGACCTTATTTAGAAAAAAGTTCTTTGCAGATGTAATTAGTTAAGATAAGGTCATACAAGGTTAGGAAGAGCCTTCATTTCAGGGACTGCTGTCCTTATGAAGAGAAGAGGACACACAGAAGAACATGCAGTGAAGAAGTCCAGCAGAGTGGCAGAAATCAAAGTGAGGGAGCTACAAACCAAACAATGCCAAGGATGGTGGACAACCACCGAAACCAAGGAGAAAAGAACACAAGAGATTCTCACTCAAAGCCTCCAGAAGGAAGGAACTGTCGACATTTTGATTTCAGAGTTCTGTGTTCCTGAACTGTGAAAGAATAAATAAATTCCTGTTGTTTAAGCCACCCGGTTTGTGGTAATTTGTTATGACAGCATTTGGAAACTCACACAGATGTAGGACCAACAGGAAGGCTCAGTAAAGGCCTCATAAAGAAAAGATTGTGAGCTCAATTTAAAAGATAATTTAAGATTCTTGCCTTGGTTCGTTCAAATTTAAAACAAACAAAAACATTACAATAAAGCATTTTAAACCACTTTGCATACTTTAGACTTTTTCCATGGTCATGAAAAATCCACACCAGAGTAAAATAATTTTTTAAATTTTATTAAGCTATTTGAATTTTGTTAAACTATGAAGAGTCCAGTGTTCAATACCTTCCATTCTTGCTACTGAAGTGCAAATTCAATACTCAAATGAAGAAACTGCTAGGATCTTATTAAAAAGAAAATTTTGTGCCTACTCCTGTCTTCAATTTAATAAGCCTCAAAGCAAACTAATGAGGTCAAAGAGATAATATGATTTGGAAACTAATGGAAGAGAAATACTCATCCTACTAAAAGGGCAATGTATCATATATTTCTAACTGAGAAATATTGTTTTCTATGTGGTTTTGCTTTCTATTAACAGCTAAGAACATCCCATTCTTAATGACACAGACATTACATTTTACACTAATTCTTTTTTTCAAATTTAGATATAGAAGAGTGAATTTATATACAAAGACGTTTTCTATATAATAAATAATTACAAAATGAACATAAGGAGAATACTTACTGAGTATTACACATTATGTAGAATACTTTCAATAATAAGCATCTGAACTACATGTAGAGAGAAATAGTTACATGCTGGGTTTTAAATTTAACAAGACATTTTAAAGAATTATTTTAAAAAAGTATTTAAAAACAATCGACAAGCTTGTAGCATGGTAACCCCAAAACTTTGGCAAGATTCCCAAAATGTTATTCACATGTTCTCTATACATTCTTCAGCTTTCTTCCCCAGGAGCTGGAGTTAGAAAGAAAGCTCAAGAAGCTATTCATAAAGAGATGTCTATACTCCATACTACTTCATTTACAAAACTCTTGTAGATACTATGTTTTGGAACCAGAGATAATTCTTATCATGTTCTTGCATAATTATTGTTCTTTTTATTGTCAATGAGCAAGCAAAACTTATTCAGGGCTCTATTTCCCAGGAGAAGTGAAGAGAATAACAAATGCCTGGAGTTGTGCCTGGAAACTGAAGGATTTTTACTATAATTCCCTTCTTCAGATTTCTCTAGGTCCAGGCTTTAGATCCAGTCCTCCTTTAGATCCAGTCCATCTCTTTATACCTTGTCAACTAATGTTTTAGCCTTCTCCTAGCAAATGTGAATCATGACCAAAATATCATGAAGGAGAATCCATGATTTTAATATGGCCACAATCCCACTTTATCAAGGCAGGCTTAAGCTGTCAAACAAACATTTTTTTTTTTGAGTCCTTACTATGTGCCTATGCTCAGGAGTAGGTTTTCAGTAGTAAGACAGACATAATCCCCTTTGGAAGACAGTGTTGCTTTTCCTAACATTGGGACATTATTATCTCCTGTGCAATCTCTTCTTGAGATAAGGGTTTTCTTAATCCTCTCCCCACCACCTTAAAACTTTTAATTTTAAAATGCTGCAAAAATAATACTACCGTCACTTCTGTTTTTATAGAGTTAAAGAAATATTTTGATAGTATGAATATAATTCCAAATGTAATATTTTCCCTGTTTGGGATGTTTTGAGTGTGTACTGCAAAGGAGGATTTTGAATCCTCCTACAACCTCATGAGCTCCAGATGATGACTCATCTCTCCTGTTTGCAGTTGGTCTAAAATAACTGTGAAAGAGCAGTTTCAAGACATTTAAAGGGTTACTATTCTGAAGTTTGCATTTTGTCCTGAAAGGTGAAACTTAGTCCACTTATATAATAATTGCAACCAAGTGGCCAACTTGCCTACCCTTCTGCATTCTAATATGTAATCACCTATATTCAACTAGAAAAGAACAAAATCCTACACAGTAGCAAAAGCACTAGCCTATAATTCTCATACCAATAAGAAGTGATATTATAAATGTTTTAATATTTACTTTTGAATTTTTCTTGAGGAGAGGTTCTAGAACTGCCTGTGAACTATGAAAAGAAATATAGTATTTAAAACAGCCCAGAATGCTATGTCCTGCCATCAAAATAAAAGAACCTAAACTTATCAACATCAAAAGCTTTTATCATAACCTTTTTCTCTTTTTCTTTCATTAAATCCTGGTAATAACTCTTTGTTGATGTAATGTTAAAGCTATGTCAAATTGTTCCAGTATTATACTTAGGGAATCCAAATGAGCTGAGTTGTTAAATATGTTTGTTTCATACCCAACAGTTATACCCACCTTCATTTTCTATGGCAGTTGTGCTTCTCTTCCATTCTTCCTTGTTAGAAAGTTCAAAAACAACTTTTTCTGTCTTCTTTTTAAATTTAAGGGATTAATTTTATATTTTCTCAAGAGACCCATCTTCCTTCATGTGTGTATAGATTTATTTAATCGTTCAAATATCTCCTTTGTAAACAATATCAAAAAAGTTCAGCCTTAAAAAATAACAAAAACAAAACCAAGTCTCATCCTGGAGATTAAAAAATAAATATTCAGGGGAAAATATTTTACATCTGAATTTTATTAGGCAATTATCTTTCATAAAATATTGATGAAAATCTTTCAATGATGTGTAACAATAGTAATAGATAATTGCATTTATTATAGCCATTTGCTTTCGTTATTCTCTAAGGTTAACTTCCTTCTGTCTAATGCTATTTTAATTAAATATACACTGCAAGTAGGTCAATGTTATTAGATGTTGGGTCAATATGTTTATGAGTCAGTTTTTATTTATAATAACTCTCTTGCTCCTTTCCAGCAAGAATTATTGGCCTATAATTTAAAAGACAAATGAACTGTCTCTGAAAATAGAACTAAGAATTATTTTCAAGAAATGAATACTTAAAGTAGGTTAACATCCAATGAGTGAAACTGTGAGCTGGTTTGTTTTATAGGTGTGTGTATAAATGTGTGTGTGTGTGTGTGTGTGTGTGTGTATTTAACACAATCAAGCTCTATTGACATGAGATCATTTATCAGAAAAAAAATTGTACAAAACCCCAAGGCTTATGTTTTCTCAAATTAAGAGAGAATATCTTCAAAGGTAATAGATACTTGGTGATGGCAAAAATGAGTTGACAAAGGGAAACCTCAACAGCTGGCAATGTTGTACATATAGTCTCAAAACCACTATTTTATTGCATTGGCAAGAGCCTTTGTGGCACCCTGATATGTCCAAGACAGTGTCTACAGATAAAATTTCAAGAAGGTCTCATCAACTAAAAGTTCCCAACAACTCAACCATTGTTTCAACATACTACTAAATGCTTGAAAGACATACAGAAATATTTAAGCAATCATATTATGACCTGATCTTCTTTGATTATTCATGGCAAAAAAAATATCTGAGCCATGTAAAAGGATGGTTCTGCCATTTGGCACAACCTAAGGATCCCCTTCTTGGTCACTTGTAATGTGCATATACTCTAAGATTCTTAAACAGCAGAATAATGCATAACTGTAGACTCTCGTTATCAAGAAAATATAAAACCAATCTCTTCCTGGAATATGAGAAACAATAAATAGAAGAGAATATCTTCCTGCACAAATTCCTTCTACTAAATAGAAAACTGACTTTTAGATCTCTTGAGTCATCCTTTTGCATCACAGGTTTCTAATTAAATACGTGCAAGTAGGATCTCTAATGAATAAGCAAACTGTCACCTAAAAGATAGAATAATGTCTAAAACTTTAGGAAGCAATGTTCCAAAATTTTGTTTATTCAAAAAGTACATTGTGCAGGCCTACACTACATCAGTTAGTAAGATGAGCTGCAGAGAATACAGTAGTAATAATCCAATGCATGTGAAACAGAAACTTCTTGCTTTCATGGAACTGTCCATCTTGTGAGATAGATAAGAGATGCACAACTATGGTATGAAGACATAAACAGTCAGACTTAAGACAGAGTGGTAAAGTGCAGTAGAAATTAGGGTCACAAAGAAAGTAATCCTACTAACTTTGAAAAGCCCACTTATGCACTAGGCCCCATGATGAATACTTTGTATATTCATATTTTGTTATATAAGTCAAATATATCCTAACTTGTGATGTGCAATTGTTTTTAATATTAATACTTTGACAAAAGAAAAGACAGCATAAGGGGAGAAGAGAGGAAGTCAGATAAGATGTCATTTCTCTAAATATCCCACCTCAGAGAAAAATTCAATATTCTATAAATGTTAGTTAATGTGTTTATTATTATCATTATGGTTTCTAATATTATTCAGAACCTTCTCCAAAACCTACATCAACATATAATTGAGGCATCTATATTCTGAATAAAGATCAACATTTCTCAAGTTGTTTTTCTCAGAATACTAATTCTATGAACTATTTCTTTTAGGATTATATTTTAAAAGAAAAGTTACTTTAAGGGTCAAACATGAATGAGAAATGCTAGGTTAGTCCTCCAGGTAAAAACTGCCAGACTTTTCTGAGCCTGTAATATGATTCCCCAACTAGGGAACACAGCAATTGCACAACTTATTTTACTGTAGAATTACTTTTCTCTCAACTCATTGAAAAAACATTTTTTCAATGGTGTGCAATTCAAACTCCTAAGGGTCATCTGTTGGGTTTTTTTTTTTTGGGGGGGGTTGTTTTGTTTTATTTTTCTTCCAAATTTTTCTTTTGATTCAAGCTAGTTAACGTATGGTGTAATGCTGGTTTCAGGAGTAGAATTTAGTGATTCATCACTTACACATAACACAGTGTTCAGCACAAGTGCCCTCTTTAGTGCCCATCACCCATTTAGCCCATCCCCTCCACCTTCCCTCCAGCATTCCTCAGTTTGTTCTTTATAGTTAAGAGTCTCTTACGGTTTGCCTCCCTCTCTGTTTGTATCTTATTTTATTTTCCCTTCCCTTCCCCTATGTTTATCTGTTTTGTTTCTTAAATTCCACATATGAGTGAAATCATACAGTATTTGTCTTTCTTTGAAAGACTTATTTTGCTTAGCATAATACATTCTAATTTCATCTACATCATTTCAAAGGCAAGATTTCATTCTTTTTGACAGCTGAGTAATACTCCAGTGTGTGTGTGTGTGTGTGTGTGTGTGTGTGTGTGTGTATCTTTCATCTTAAGTTTATTTATCTATTTTGAGAGAGAGAGAAAGAGAGAGACAGAGAGAGAGACAGAGAGAGACAGAAAGCAGGGGATGAGCGAAAAGAGAGAGAGGGAGAGAATCCCAAGCAGACTCTGTGCTGATAGCACAGGACATGATCTGTACTGGCAGAACCCCAGTGTGGAGTTCAAACTCACAAACTGTGAGATCATGACCTGAGCTGAAACCAAGAGTCGGACCCTTAACCGATTGAGCCACCCGGGTGCCCCCATAAACCACATCTTCATTATCCATTCATCAGTCAATGGACATTTGGCCTCAGCAATCAGACAACAAAAAGAAATAAAAGGCATCCAAATCAGCAAGGAAGAAATAAAATTTTCATTCTTTGCAGATGACATGATAGTCTATGTAGAAAACCTAAAATACTCCACAAAATAATTGCTAGAACTAACACATGAATTCAGCAAAGTCACAGGATATAAAATCAATGTGTAGAATTCTGTTCCATTTCTATACACCAATAATGAAGCAGCAGAAAGAGAAATCAAGTAATCAATCCCATTTACAATTGCACCAAAAACCATAAGATACCTAGGAATAAACCTAACCAAAGAGGTAAAATATCTATATTCTGAAAACTATAGAACATTTATGGAAAAATAAAACTGAAGACAACACAAAGAAATGGAAAAACATTCCAGGCTAATGGATAAGAACAAATATTGTTAAAATATCTATACTACCCAAAGGAATCTACATATTCAATGCAATCCCTATCAAAATAACACCAACATTCTTCACAGAGCTAGAACAAACAATTTTAAAATTTGTATGAAACCACAAAAGACCCTAAATAGCCCAAGTAATGTTGAAAGAGAAAACCAAAGCTGGAGGCATCAAAATTCAGGACTTCAAGCTGTATTATAAAGCTTTAATCATCAAGTCAGTATGGTGCTGGCACAAACACACACACTTAGAGCAATGGAACAGAATAGGAAACCCAGAAATGGACCCACAACTGTAATTTGGTCAACTAATCTTTGACAAAACAGGAAAGAATATCCAATGGGGAAAAAAAGTGTCTTCAACAAATGGTACTGGGAAAACTAGATGACAACATGTAGAAGAATGAAACTGGACCACTTTCTTATACCATACACAAAAATAAATTCAAAAATGGATAAAATACCTAAATGTGAGAAAGGAAACCATCAAAATCCTAGAGGAGAGCATAAGGCCGCAACCTCTTTGATCTCACCCAGAGCAACTTCTTACCAGACATGTCACTGGAGACAATGGAAACAAAAGCAAAAATGAACTAGTAGGACTTTATCAAGATAAAAAGCTTCTGCACAGCCAAGGCAACAATCAACAAAGTCAAAAGGCAACGTATGGAATGGGAGAAGATCTTTGCAAATGATATATCTGATAAAGGGCTAGTATCTGTTAAGTCCAAGACCAGGGTGACTAGAATTCACTTCACTGGATTTGCTGATTAAGTCTATTTTAAACAACTAACTAACTAACTAACTAGCTTTCTTCCTTTCCTTCTTTCTTTATTCAATCCTTCCATATTTTCTTCATTCCCTTCTATTTTGCTCTTTTTATAAGATTTATGGGAGAGTCAGATGACACACGAGATTGCTTAAGGTTAGGTAAGTTAGAGTTTTTCCAGAACATCAAGTATTGTTGGCACTAATATGATTCTTCTTAGGATATTTTTAGTCTGAGATGATGACCCAGGTTCTGAAGAGAAGATGACTAAAGAAAGGCATGAATTGAATATTATGTTTAGATCCAATGGGATTTCCTTTAGTTTGTTTATCTCTCTGAAATAAGAAATTAAACCAGTACAATTTTATAATACAGATATAGAGAAATATATGATTAAGGTAGAAGTTCATACTTGTTCTTGCAAAAGAGAGAGCTGAATTCCAAATAGGCTTGAAGCATGATTTATTGAGATATATTTCATTATGTATCAGACTAAGAATTCTGCATAGCAGGACACTCTGTTGATAACAGTCTTTCTGAGTATCAAATCACCTTTTTATCTAAAGTTTATTTATTTATTTTAGGAGACAGCACAAGTGGGGGAGGAACAGAGAGAGAGAGAGAGAGAGAGAGAGAGAGAATCCCAAGCAGCCACCACCAGTGCAGAACCTGAAGCGGGGCTCATACTCACAAACTGTGAGATCATGATCTGAGCCAAAATCAAGAGTTGGATGCTTAAAGACTAAGCCACCCAGTCACCCTGAATTCAACTTTTATTTCTTATTCTATCATTCCACCTTATCTCAATATTTTTTATGTTGCTATGACTCAAAATATCTTGGTTTGAGTAGCTATGAGGGCTAGGATTTAGGATGAGGGGAGTAAGGTATTCACCTCAGAGACATTTAAGCAATGCCAGAAGAAGAAGGAGAAGAAGGAGAAGGAGAAGAAGAAGAAATCAAGATAAATAACATTTTAATGAAATTTTAAATCAAAATTAATATTAAAAGTCCATGATAAAGAAAACACCAGAATTTTGAATAAAGACAGCATCATAATACTGATTTTTTTTTTCCTTTTGCCTTAGGCTCCATTATGGTTTGGCATGGCACTGAGAGAGGCCTCTTTAATCAGAATCTCCCGAGGTTGCACTCTGACAGTCTCACACCTGAGGACACTTAGCATGCAATAGTTGAGTTTTACATAACCTACATGAGCAAGCACATTTAAACACAAACAGTTTAATTCAGTTACATATGGTGTTATTTTGCCAATAACCATTAAGTACTTAGAAGCTATATTAAACTAATGGTTTTCTTTTTCTTTAAATCTGTTTGTGAATAGACATACTTCATATGACAAGATCAATGGAAAATGTAAATATTTCTTATGAATGTCCTGATGGAAACTTCAAAGCCCTGGAAAGTTACCCAAGGTCAAAGAAAAAGTGCTCGATTCTGAACACCTCCTGAGTGTCTTTTCCTCTCTCAGAGTAAATGTGCATTTTGGCAAATTAAAAGCAAAAATCATGACGCTGATTTTCTTCTTTTATAAATAGACCTATTCTGATCATTTTTCTAGAGGTTAGAATGAGGGACTTGGTTAGTTTTGTCTAAAATAAATTCTATGAACCATTATTCTACTGCCCTCTATTGTTAAACAATGAATAATAATGTCCTTGAACAGGGTGAAATAGAGAAATATCTTTCAAAAAGCAGTCATATATATCTGTATTATATATGTGTTGATAACCTAGGGTATTCCCTGGAGGGCAAAACATATGTGGTTTGCCTCTGGAAATTTGAAATCCATTAGGAAAAGTTTTTATTTTGGCATATGTACTTCAGCACACACTATGACAAATTATTAAAATTTATTATAATTAACTTAATTATTTTAAAAATAGTATACACATATTTAAAAATAACTGTTCAATACAGAAATGTGCAAAGAAAAGAATAAAAGTCCCCAAATCCTATACCCATAAACAATAGTGACATCTGATGTTATATTTTCCAAGTTCATTGTACAAAATTCTACTTTTTAAAAAATCGCAAACATTTTTAAATAAACTTTTGTCTTTACTTATTCTAAAAGGTCTTTCTTGCCTTCTGACTTAATTCTTTTCAATATCTTGAGTGTTCGATTGATTAAGCAAATCACCCATGAGTACCCATGCAAGAAGCAATGAGGACTTTTAGAAAAACTACCCAAAAACTCTGAGTAACTTATGACAAACATATGTGACACAATCAACCCAAGCACACTAATGGTGACAAGCTATAAAGAACTAAAGAAATGAGGTCCACCTGTATGGCTCAGTCAGTTAACTGTCTGACTCTTGATTTCAGCTCAGGTCATGATCTCATGGTTCATGGCTTCAAGTCCTGCATCAGGCTCTGTGCTGATACTATGGACCCTGCTTAGCGTTCTCTGTCTCCCTTTCTCTCCACCCCTTCCTCTCTCTCTTTCTCTCTCTCTCAAAAATAAATAAATGAATGTTTTTTTAAATGAACTAAAGAAATGAAATTCAGAGCATCAAATATAGTGTAGCTCACATCTGCTGTGAGGATGGTTATGAAAGATTTCACCATTCTGAAAAAAAGATGAATGAAAACGGGTCAGGATGACACTAACGCAGATGTCAGGCAAAGACTGAATAAAGGTATTGGTGGGTTGTACCACAGTGAGAATAAGCATGATTCTTACTGAGAATGGGTAAAAAAAAAAAGAAACAAAAGAAAAACAAAAAACTGACCTGCTCACTCTAAACTGTGAGTTCCTTTTTTTTCCCTTAAATATTTGGTTATTTTTGAGAGAGAGAGAAGTAGAGAAAGAGGGAGAGAATCCCAAGCAGGCTCAGCACTGTCAGTGCAGAGCCCAACGTGGGGCCTGAACCCACGAACCAAGAGATCATGACCTGAGCCAATACTTAACCGAATGAACCACCCAGGCACCCCTAAACTGTGAGCTCTCTAAGTGCAGTACCTATTTCAGTGTTTTTGACCTTCTCAGATCAAGATGGAGTACATAGTAAGCAAGAAGAAATGTTAAAGAGAAAGACTGACATAAAGGAAAAGAGACTGGGAGGGAGGGATAAAGGTAGAACAGAGGTGAGAAGGAAGAGAGAGTGATGGGGGAAAGCAGAGGAGAGAGGAATAATAAAGAACAAGGAAGGAAGGATGGAAGGAAGGAAGGAAGGAAGGAAGGAAGGAAGGAAGGAAGGAAGGATCAAGGGAAGGAGGGACAGAGGATAGAAGGAGGCAGGATCAAGAGAGAGAGAAGAGAGAGAGAACTATAGGGAATATTGAGAAATACAGTATTCATACATTCAGATATGAGTGTTGCATTATTGGATAATGGCAACATTGGATAACAGCTAATAAAAATGTCATAAGTGCAAAAAATAAAACTTAAATCTTTAACACACCAGGCAGACACTGAAATTTGAGCAGGTGAACGATAGAATGAAAATATAATTTGGCTTTGGGTGGTATGTGCAGGTGCATAATAAATAAATGTTGACATTACCTGATCATGCAGAATGATATTTGTAATAACACATTATTGCTAATAATAATCTTCCTATAATTGTGTGGGATAACATTGCCAACACTTCCTAGCCTGCTTAATCTGTCTGCTATTCATCTCTCCATTTATTTATAAAGAAAACATCTATCGAATATCATATGTAATGGGCATTGTTCCAGATCTAACAAGAAAGTAAAGATTATTTCTTTATATATGTATTTGTGCATATTCCAAAAAAGAATTTAAAAAAGTAAGTGTGTTTAATATATGATTGCTACTCTTAGGAAGGTTATGATCTCCAGGGTGCCTGGGTGGCTCAGTCAGTTAAGTGTCTGACTCCTGTTTTGGTTCAGGTCATGATCTCACAGTTGTGAGTGGAGCCGCAGGTCAGGCTCTGAACTGGGTGTAGAGCCTGCTTAAGATTCTCTCTCTCCCTCCCCTGCTCATTCATATTCTCTCTCTCTCAAAATAAATAAATAAATTAATTAATTAATTAAATAATATAAAATAATTAAATTTGAAAGAAGGTTATGATCTCAGTAGCAGAAGATATGCATGCATAATGAAACACAAAATAAATAAATTAAACATTCTATGAAAGCTTGAAGGGAGCTAAGATGAATTCCAAATTGCTAGATTGAGGAAGTCTTCATGAAAGATATGGTATAAGAGTAGAGACATGAAGCATACATAGAATTCTCATAGGCAGAGGAGACATATACATACTGGGCACTGCCCATATAAAGTGATATAGTTGACCAGAAATGTGATGGTTTCTGGGAACAACAAAACATATGACATGACTAGGGTACAGGTAGACTGTATGTAAGTAGACAATGATGGGTGTATTTGCAGTGCTAGGCGATATTAGAAGAAAATTATTGAAGCTTAAGAATATTACATGAAGTTTGGATTCTCTTTTATGTGAGAATAAAAGATTTCTGGTCAAGATGGCATGAATTAATTAGATTTTGTAAAGTAATGCCAGCAAGAGTGCAAAAATGAAGCTTAGATATAAGAGATGGGAATCAGAGAGACCATACTAAGGCTATTGTAATATTCCAAAGCACCCAAAATCAAGGCTTTAATATAGGTCTTTGTGTTGGAAAAAAAATGCAATGTTGAAAGAATCAACTAGATTTAGTGACCAATGTTTTGAGGGAGAGTATTAAGAGGTGGTAAAATAAGATAATATTTCTAGTTTTGCTGACTAAGAGGTCAGTGATTTCAGAAAAATCTTAGATTTCTGAAGATCTATTTATTAAATTGTATGGGGCATGGCTATTTTTTGGAACAGTGAGATATTCAAAAGAAGATATTACACAGAAAACTGTAAGTGGAGATAAAAATATATTAGAACTATAGGTAGAGATTTGGAAATCATCTTCAGCAAGGAGATTTTAGGTCAAGCTACTGGATTAAAAGAAATTTCCCTGCTAGAGGATGCTGCACTAAAAGAAATTAAGATTGAAGACACAACCTAAAGAATACCTATCCTTTAAAAGCAAATATAAAAAAAAAAACACATAGGCATAAAGAAGCCAAGAAAGGGATGGTCAGACATGCAGAAGGTACAATTATGATTCCTTGCTGATATATACTTCAGGTTATTAAAAGACACATTTTTATTATATTGGACATATGTCTTGTATTATCCTATTAGGAATAGATATGACCCTGAGTACCTGGCTTGATTTTATCTATGGGCACTACTATAATCTTTGCCCTATGAATAACTCACAGACAAAATTGTGACAATTTTTATAAATTTATTTTCTGTTGTTAAACACGCAATAAAACTGTCGTTTGGGGATATATTTTTATGCATTTTAAACTATAGTATATATTTGTATAACTATCACTATAACCAAGAACTAGGACAGATCCATCACCCAGAAAACTCCCTCATGCTACCCTTCTTTGCAATAATGCCCTCCTTCACTCTAGCCTCTAGCAACCACTAATTATTCTCCTCCATCATTACAGTTTATTTTCTTCCAGAAATCTTATAAATGAAACCATTCATTATAAAAAAAAAAAATTTAAGACAGGGCACCTGGGTGGCTCAGTTGCTTAAGGGTCCAACTTCTGCCCAGGTCATGATCTCCCGGTTGTGGGTTTGAGCCCTGCATCCAGCTCTGTGCTGACAGCTCAGTTCGTGGGTTTGTCAGGATCTATACTGACAGCTCAGAGCCTGAAGCCTGTTGCAGATTCTGTGTCTCCCTCGCTTTCTGCCCCTCCCCCATTCATGTGCTCGCGCTCGCGCGCTCTCTCTCTCTCTCTCTCTCTCTCTCCCGCTCTCTCAAAAATAAACATTAAAAAACTTTTTAAACTTTTTAAGGCTTGTTTCTTTCACTGAGCATAATGCTTTTGATATACACGCATGGCTTTACAAGCAACAATAGTCTGTTCCTTTTCATTTTGAGGATTCCACTACTTTGATATACCAATTTCTCTCTTCATTCACTGAGGGACTTTGGATTTGTTCCAGGTTTTGGCATTGTAAATAGAGCTCCTATAAACATCCATGTATGGGCTTTTAGTATGATTACTTCATTTCTCTAGGATAAACACTCAGAGAGCAATTGCTGGATCATAAGGTAAGTGGTTGCCTAACTATGGAAGAAATTGCCCAACTGTTTTTCAGTGATACTTGACATTCCCACCAACAATGTATGAAGGTGCCAGTAGCTCTATATTCTCTCAAGCATCTTATTTTGGCTATTTTAGCCATGCTGATAGTTTTGAAATGGTATTGCATCATGGCTTTAGTTTTCATTTCCCTGATGGCTAATGATGTCAAATATCTTGTTACTTGTTTCTTTCCTCTGTATGTATATTCTTGGTGAAGGGGTGTGTGAGGTTATGAGATAAGGCAGCAGAAGGGACTCCATTGTAGAATGGCTGTGTCTCCACTCTGTCAGAATGCTAGGCTCCATTTCTGAATAAGCCAAGAAGCTATGTTCTCACTTCAAGGGGGAAGCAAGAAAGGTAAATCATTCTCTTTTGTCCTGGGCCCCCAAACACTTAATAACATCCAAGAAGAGGCAGATCCCAAAAATGTCCTAGGACATTAGCTTCAACCAAACCTCAGCTGACCCTGGCAGTCAAAACCCTCTACCTTTGGTAATTTATACAGTGACACCAAGTGTGCACCAGACATTTGCCTCTGATTAGACTCTACCCTGGATTACTCAAGGTACATGTATCCTAGACTCTTTTCCCATAGAAACCTCTAACCCCAAGAAAAGATGAGCCTCATGCTCCTTTCCTTTCTTAGTCTCTCCAGTACTCCATCTGCTATTCTCTACCTGTCACTCATACTATTCAATAAACTCTGCTTTCACTTTCTCCACCTCACATTTGATTTCCATCCTAAGCAAAGCCAAGCACCCTGTTGGCTGGTCCTGTGGGACCTGCTCTGGGTCCTTGAACCCAGCCTGCCTGTGCCAATTACTGTGCACGTATTTTATATAGAATCTTAACACATGGGTATTTGTTATTTTCATATCTTTATTTTTCATTGCGTCATTTTTTAGCATGTTTTTAAAAAGATTCATTCTTGGGATGCCTGGCTGGCTCAGTCGGTTAAGCATTCAGACTGTTGACCTCAGCTCAGGTCATGATCTCATGGTTTGATTTGTGACATCAAGCCCCACCATCAATTGGGATTCTCTCTCTCTCCCTTTCTCTCTGCCCCTTCCCTGCTCACTCGCTCTCTAAAAAAAATAAATAATCTATAAGTAAATAAATAAAGTATTCATTCTTCAGTATATGTATTTTTATAAGCCACCTTAATATTCCTGGGATAAGTTTAAGGTGTAGGATAAAAGAGACAGAAAACATAGTTATGTATAAATAGCTAAATATGCAAAGAAAAATATTCTGCCCTGAGATTAAAAAACAGGGAAATTATTGAGTTCTCCCAAAGACATTTCTGGTTTATCTAATCATTTTCACAAGTATGTAGTCACATGAAGGGAGCTGGGGTGAGAGTTCATCAGGAACAGAAAGGGTCCATATTTGTTTCCTTCACTGTCTCTTCATAGATTGTATTATTTTGATGAGTATTAAAAACAGAATGGAATCTGGAATATTTTAATCAACAAAATTCCCATTTACACAAAAACAGATGCACTTGCTGTCAATTCAAACAGAATGTTTGCTTTTCCTTTTTAACACAGTCTGGAATACTGATTGTAGTAAGGAGACCTGAAAACCTTAGGGTAAAAGGTGCCTGTAAATAAGTATTATTATTCCCACAGGCTCTGAAGAGAGGTTCTGGAACATCAACCAGAGTTTAATTAAAGAGTCCCAGCACTGCTGAAATGTCTCTAGCAGCTTTCTCCTGCCTGCTTGAAGAACTGTCCAGCAAATGAATCACTGAAAACCAATGTGGCATTTATGCTGTAATTAGCTCAAATAAACCTGTAATAATATGGCAGACCTATGACTCTCACTTCACATTTGCTTTCATATCTGGCTACTTCAGAGCAGTGAAAATTTTCCAAAAAGATGCTAAATATTAAATGCCAAAGACATGTCTCTTTTATTTTCTCAGGCTGACATTATATATTCTAAATCTTAAAAATCAAGTATCCTAATCTATAAAGGCATTACTTTCCACAAAGCTAATCAGATAATAGCCTAGGAAATTGTAGAAGAATAAATGGTAAAACTTAGATAAAATGAAATAGGGGTCAGAGAATGGAGTTGGAATCATAAAGAATTTCTTATTCAAATGATAATTTTCCAACTCTTTCACATGTAACTTCAGCAATAAATTTCATCACAACTTTGATCTTTATGCGGAGGGAGACTTCCAAGAAAAAAAAATACTGAAATGGAAAATGAAAATATAATGCTTAGGCTTTAACTTCACAAACAAAAATAATGTTATCTTCCTCGCGCCTGTATTTGGGGAGGGGGGTGGAAATAATGCATTTTGTTGAATTTACTTAAATTATCTTTACTCAGAAAGATGTATCTAACAGCTGCAAATCAAACTTTAATTTGGCATGCATTAAAATCACGTCTTAAAAACATGCTTGCTGATATTAACTTTTTTACAGTGCATCAATGCTTAATTTCTCTCTACAATATCTTTTATTAATCAATATTTAAATGAAAATACCAGTTCACATTAATATCTTGTCCATGGCCAAATTTCCAATTCTCATTACCCATGTTAGTATTGGCTGGAGATAATTAAAGAAAGAATGAGATATCATACAGTTCTTAAAATTCACAATGCAGTTTACAATAATGACTTCAATGTTTCCCCATGCCCTAGAGAGCTTATGCGGCAACTATTCAGTCCCCTCCATTTTCCAATGATGCTTCGTCATTACAAAGAGGAAAGTAAAAGAGCATAATTTGAGCCAGAAGGTAAGACTTTGCTGAAAAAAGGAGAGAGAGAGATAGAGAGAGAGAGAGAACAAGAAAGGAAAGAGAAGTTCTGTTGGGGTCTGAGCTATTGTGAAGGAAACCAAGCCAGGCGAGTCAAACAGAGTAAATGATCTCAAGGGCCAGGCTTGATACTTGCAAAATGTCAGGAAGAGGCAATGTGCAAGGGACATGACAGGAGACTTAAAAGGAGTCTGGCGTGACTACAATCCATAAGGAGATCTGATGCAGGGACAGCTCTTTTTCCCTTTCTTTTCTCAAGGCCATACACTGTGTGTATCTATATCTAACTATATATGGATAATGAAATAAATAATAATTACACACTTATGAAGTCCATACTACAATTGTCAGGTGAATTCTGAAAACTGCATCCTAAGTGCCACCTAAACAGGGAAATTAGGTGGTTTGAATATTTCCTCAGAGACAGAATCAGCATTTCAGCATTATCTTTTAAGACTGATTACTATTAAGCAATTATCTTTCATTATAGGCCAGTACTCATAGTGCAGTTTCCGGACCAGCAGCATCAGCCACACCTGGGAATTTAGAATTGCAAATTCCTAGGCTCCGCTCTAGACCTACTGAGTCAGAAACTTTGCATCAGGGAGTTCAGCAGTCTGCATTTTCATAAGCCCATCTGAGTTCCAGATGCATGCTAAAATTTGAGAACTGCTAATCTAGGTGCTAGAACACACCAAAACAATCTAGAAGTAGTTGTTCATTTATTTCTTCCTCTGTTTATTGGGCATCTACTAGATGTCAAGCACTAGAGATGTTGTGAGCAACATAATATGATCACTGACCTTGTGAAGTTTATAATCTAGAGATGATAGACAAGCAAAATTTAAACAAGCAAAATAATAATGCTAGGAAGAGAACTACTTTATTTTTTTTTCTTTTTGAGAGACAGAGCGTGCAGGGGAGGGGTAGAGAGAGAGAGGGAGAGAGAGAACCTTAAGCAGACTCTATCCTCAGTGCAGAACCTAATGCAGAGTTTGATTTTATGACCGTGAGATCATCTCCTAAGCTGAACAGACATTTGTCAGACTGAGCCACCCAGGAACCCTAAAGAGAACTACTTTAAGTGGCAGGGACATGGAAGGTCTTTCTAAGGAGGTGATATAATGCATGCCTGTCGAAATATGGTCTGTGGATCAGCATCAACATTATTTAGAAGCTTCTGTGAAGTACAGAATCCCATGGCTCATTCCAGACTTACTGAATCAGTTTGCTTTAAACAATGTCTTCAGGGGCGCCTGGGTGGCTGAGTCAGTTGGGCGTCTGACTTCGGCTCAGGTCATGATCTTTTGGTCTGTCAGTTCGAGCCCATGTCTGGCTCTGTGCTGACAGCTCAGAGCCCAGAGTGCTTCAGATCCTGTATCTACTCTCTCTCTGCCCCTTCCCCACTCATTCTCTTTCTCTCTCTCTCTCTCTCTCTCTCTCTCTCTCTCTCTCTCCCTGTCTCTCTTCCCTCTCAAAAATAAACATTTACAAAAATAAAGTCTCCAGATATGAAGTAATTCATAAGTACAATAAAAAGCACTAAAGTAGGGATGCCTGGGTGGCTCAGCCAGTTAAGCAGCTGACTTCAGCTCAAGTCATGATCTTGTGGTTTGTGAGTTCGAGCCCCACGTCAGGCTCTGTGCTGACAGCTCAAAGCCTGGAGCCTGCTTCGGATTCTGTGTCTCCCTCTCTCTCTGGCCTTCCCCCACTCACATTCTGTATGTCTCTCTCTCAAAAATAAATAAACACTAAAAAATTAAAAAAAAAAAAAGAAGCACTAATGTAAAGTAAAAGAAAAAAAAAAGTCTAGGTGGTGGGATGGCTTGTTCCAGTCAAATAAATGTTCACATGCAAAGGCTCTATAACCAAAAAAAAAAAAAAAAAGAAAAAAAAAAGAAAACAAAAACAAAAAAAACTTAGTATCAATTTTAGAGTTTCTGTGGAATTGAAACATTAGCTCCCACACAATGAGATTTCATCCCATCAGAAGCAGATGAGGAAAGCTACTCTGTTACTTGCCATTATGAATAACATAAAACAATAGTGCATCACCATTCAGTTTTTTCCAGTGAATTCCAGAATATATCTTATAAGAAGTATCTATGAGAAACTTTAATTTCCTGACCTTTATTATACTTGATGACAAGGCTGTCACATTCTGATTAGCTTTATAGTTCAGCTTTATGCATATTTAGACTGACAGGTGGAATAAAGAAGGAAGGAAAGAAAGAAAGAAAGAAAGAAAGAAAGAAAGAAAGAAAGAAAGAAAGAAAGAAAGAAAGAAAGAAAGAAAGAAAGAAAAGAAAAGACAAAAGAAAAGGAAGATGTGGTAAGAAAAAATACTAAATAATTTAAGTTAATGTAATTTATCTGATTCAAAATTTGATACTACAATAACTGTTAGTATGATAAATTTTATTCTCATATAGATAAGGCCTAACCCTACTCAGAGATGGGGGCTGATAAGTTCCAGGAGTTAAGCTTTTTTCTGGTCTGAGTTCATTTAATGTGACATTTAACTTTGGATATAGAGATAACCAATATGAGACATGGGAAAAAGAAAGGGAATGAGAAGCTGGCAAATAATAATATTAATAGTCCATCTACAGATGACTACTATATCTACCACTGAGCTAAGCACTACACATATATTTAGACATTTAATAAGACAAAATCCTGTAAGATTTGGATTCTCATATCCCATTTTTCATGTGTAAATACTAAGACATCGATGATTTTCTGAGGTTTATAGAGTAGAATACAATGATGGGGTGGTGTGGCAGGGGTGGGGGGAGGTGGGTGTTGGACTCAGTGGCAGAATTTAAGCTCACAGGTGTAGGACTCCAAACAAATATTTGAAATACAGGGTTTTCCAAGTTTTATACATTTCCATACTTCTATTACAATAGTACTAAACCCAAATGTGACTTTCACTATTCCTTTACTTACATAAGTGATTTTCATTTTATATCAGTCCTATAAATAAATTTTTTCCTATTGATAGAAAATACACTGACAACAAAATAAACAAAATATTATTACTTGATTCTATGTAGACACTATTGGTTACCTGATGCTGAAGATCATGAATTATAAGGATCACTCTAAAAAATAAAAATTATCTCATGTTCAAGGGAGTTAAAGAAATGATCACAGACTAATCCTTTCCCTGAAGATAAATTTGGTTGAGGAAGAATTGAACAGAGAGTAACTTCCCCATCTTTAAAGTCATTTGATGCCAATTTCATAAGCCACTTAAGACTATCTTATATGGTCAAAGTTGAGCCATCCCATGAGTACTACTCTGAGTACTACTAGATGGTCCTTGAGCTCTGGGCCAACTTTCACTATCCATCACACAATTTCTGGGTAGTGTTACATTGAGGTTGAGACTCAAGACTTGGTTCAGTCCTTGTCTGCCAATTATCAGCTGGGTAAGCTTGGGCATGTAATTAATTTAAGCCATAGTTTCCTAAAAATAATAACTAAAGATAATAAAAAGATGGACTCTTGATAGCATTATTGGGAAGTTTAAATGAGTAATAACAGATGAAATTTAGCACAGCATTTAGCACACAGTAACTGCCCAATAAATATTACCATGATAATAATTTTTATTATTATTTGCAAATAGTAGGATAACAGGGAGGAGGCACCAACTTTTTAAAATGTATGCTCCTCTTCATCTGCAAATTAAGCTATAAAAGGACAAGTAAGGACATGTTCTTGTTGAAGATTTTAAATATGATTTCCATCAGAAGGTCACTATATGTAAATGGATTATTTGTATGACTATTTAAAAACTGCACGCTGCATTTTTGGTGTAAATTTGGCCTCAAATCAGTTTCAGTGATAATTGGGGTTATTTGATCACCTCAGCATAGACCTTTTCTTTCCACCCTTTGGGCACCTTCTCTGCCATCTTTATCAGAATGGCACATCACTTAGCTTGGTCATCATGATGACATGGCTGAAAATTTGTCAGCCGCATATCTTAAAATTATTTCCAATTCTTGAGACCTACTCAGCAAACTGGAAGAAGGGATTCATTTTGATGAACCTCACCAATCTCAAAAAAATGGATTGTTTTCTCATGAATAGGACTATATGTAAGAAGAACATGATATTAAAAAAAATGGTTTCCTTACCATGTATGATTCAAACTATAACCATTCAAATGGCTCTTTAAAAAAATTTTAAAAAAAAGAAAGAAAGAAAAAATGGTGGCTGGGCGGCTCAGTTGGTTAAGGCTCTGACTTCGGCTCAAGTCCTAATCTCACCGTTGTGGGTTCAAGCCCCACATCGTGCTCTGTGCTGACAGCTAAAAGCCTGGAACCTGTTTGGGATTCTGTGTCTCCTTCTCTCTCTGCCCCTCCCCAACTCGTGCTCTGTCTCTCTCTCTCTTTCTATCTCTCAAAAATAAATAAACATTAAAAAAAAATTTTAGGGGTGCCTGGGTGGCTCAGTCGGTTAAGCAGCCAACTTAGGCTCAGGTCATGATCTCATGGTCTGTGAGTTCGAGCCCCACATCAAGCTCTGTGCTGACAGCTCAGAGCCTGGAGCCTGTTTCAGATTCTGTGTCTCCCTCTCTCTGACCCTCCCCCGTTCATGCTCTGTCTCTCTCTGTCTCAAAATAAATAAATGTTAAAAAAAATTTTTTTAATGTTTTTAAACAAATGACTCTTTACTATTCCAAACTACACATCCTAAACATCTGTCTGCCACATTCTCTGCTCTAGTCATAGGAATGAATAGCATATCGGGGGAGCTTAAAAATACATAGTACATACCATATCAAGGCATTAATTTAAAAAAATGGTAATATAAGGAATGGTTTGCACCATTTCACTCAGTGATATAATAGCTAGCATTAAATAATTACAGTGTGCTTGGGTTCAGTTCTAAGCTATATTATATGTATTAACTCATGTCATCCTATTAACACATATATGCAGTAGATAATATAATTATCCTCATGTTACAGATGATGAAACTGAGATACAGAAATCAAAAACCCAAAGTCACATAGCTGCTAAGTGGTGGCATAGGGTTAAAACTCAGTCTAGTTTCAGTGTCCATGCTCCTAAGGATCTCATTCATAATCTTACATGAGGGTAGTAATAACAACTTTTAAGTTTTCCTACATAAAAATGTATGTATATTTATACCAATTTTTACAAACAGACTTGTTATTTTTGTTTTGTTAATTGCCTACGTCATATATGTTACAATGGATGGAAAGCAAGAAAAAATGGAAAACAGTTCTTTCTGAAATGTGTTCTCAAGTCCTACCTACTGCAGACCTGACAAAATATTGACTCTAGCCCGCTTTCATCTAGAAGACAGCAAATCTCTTCTAGATCCATGCACCTCAAAGTAACCTCAATTAATTCTATTTCCAAGTCAAGTACCTTCTCTGAAGTCCACTTAGATTTCTTCCAAAATTGAAATCCATTCACATTTCCTCGCAGCAGAGTCTCTGTGCCTTCTTTTTGTCTGTCCTAATGACTAACACCAGCCTGAAATAACCATCCTTCCTGATACTCAGCAGTGGTAGAACTATGGGCTCTAGAACCAAACTACCAAGTGTCATCACACCGAGGTCAGCCTTTTTTTTTTCATTTGTAATCACATGTAAACTGAGATATATCAGTTCATAGGTTGTCAGTAAATATGCCACAAAGGTGCCAAAGGAAATGCTATAATTCTTGGAGATGATCATAGCACTTTTTCCTCCATGAGCTCTCCTCTACTAAGGGAGGTCTACTACCTGATTCCTCTGCCAAAGTCCCCTGATGCCCTTCCAAGATTCATGTAATTTTTTTTAAAAAAATAATCTTTTCTAATATAAAGTGTGAAAATAACTAAAAGTAATGATGGAATAATCAAGAAATTAAAAGAAAAATTTAAAGTACAATATGATAACTAAAAAAAGAGAAAAGGAATTTTGACTATGTTTAGTATTTTCTGTGTGTCCATCACTAGGTAAAGTACTTTCCAGGCATTGTTTCATTTAACCCTCACAAATCCCTATGCCATCAGTGCTGTTAGTGTGCTCATTTTACAAATAAAAACTCTGAGGTTCAGAGTATTTAAGTTGTTGGACTAATGGGATACATTTTGTAAGCATAAGTACTGAGATATACACACGGGTCTCTCTGATTTGATAATAAATTATTTTAACTCTTCAGCTAGTGAACAATAGAATTGAATGTCTGTAAAAATAACAGCTCACAAGACTGAGACAGAAATTTGGATTGATTTCTTAAAATTATGTCATGTATTAAAAATAATAGATTAGAGTTAAAGTAATATCAGTACTTGTGTTCTATGTTGCAACAAAGTTAAAGGAAAATTATACTCATGATCAGAAATGCAAATTACACCTTGCAAAGTGATGTGTGGTTGAATGCAAATGAGCCTCACTTTGCAAAGTGCCTACTGAAGAACTCAGTGCTAGCAAAAGTGAGATGCTCATCATTGATTAGAAAAGAGCTCAGCATTTGTTTGGATAAAAATAAATTATCAACAAGAAATTAAGTCAGTGCTATGAGGTAAGTTATTTTTTATGACTAGGGTGAGAAGTCAATGTTACTTAAAAGCTTGCTGAGCAGGTATACAAAATGCATCACATTTTCACATTCTGGATGATGGTGGTTGGTGACGAAGACCCATGCTTGAAAACAGTCTATTTTATTAGCAATGATTAAAAATACTAGTGTTTATGAAATCAACTGTAGTTAGGTAAATAACACAGTTTTTGGTAAATATCACAGGCTGTGTCTGCATGATAAAACAAAATATTATTCAAGTTACAAAAGGAGATTTGGAATTTTGTTGTGTCTACCCAACACCGTGTGTGTGTGTGTGTGTGTGTGTGTGTGTGTGTGTCCTTAACTGTTTTTCAGCAGTATTTCCTATAAGACAAGTTGCCACATTGCAAAGAACTTTTAATGGATATTTAAGAGATATATGTACTAATCTTGGCTGTAGGCTTATTTGATTTCCTACTTCTTTCTTATCCGTAGAGAGTTTAGATAAGATGATTTCAAAATAATATTATTTACTTTTATTTTTTTTGGAGAGAGAGAGAGCACACATGCTAGCAGGGGAGCATCAGAGGAAGAGGGAGAGAGAAAATCTTAAGCAAACTCCACACTCAGCATGGAGCCCAACAGAGGGCTAGATCTCATGACCTTGAGATCATGACCTCAGCTGAAATCAGGAGGTGGATGCTTAACTGACTGAGCCATGCAGGCATCCCCCAAAATACTTTAATTTTAGAACTCAGGGTCTAGATCTTAAATTCCCCACAATCACAGAATGGTTGTTAGCTACTAAAAGGCTAATAGCTAAAAGGAATTTAGAAAGAATAACTTCACCTGATTAAGGGATCTCATACTTCAAATGTTCAAAATCAACTGGTTACTCATAACCTACTTGGTGGCAGGCTCAGTGCTAGGTACTTAATGACACCTCATTCTCATCTTCACAACTCCATAAGGTCCAAATGATTGCTCTACTATTGCAGATGGATAAATTAATCTTAGAGAAATTTCCCATCACATACCTAGTGAGGAACATACAATAATTGGGATATAATCATACTAAAAACAGAACAAAACTGTTGTTTATCTGGAAGTCATATTTAACAGTATGTCCTGCACTTTTATTTCCTTATTCTCGCAACCCTAATCCAGGTTCGTCTTATTCCATAGTTTTGAATTCATGGTCTTCTCCTGAATTTAATGTTTTATTGCTCATTTGTATTAACATAAAATTTTCACAACAAACCTGTGGGGAAGACCACATTTTCCAAATACTTTCCATCTACATTCAGATGACAATAAAACACTTCTTAAGGACAAATGAACATTATTTGGTAGGAGGACAGTTTTTCATTTTGCTAATATAGGGTTTCATGGCATATAAACCCTAGAGTTTTGTGCCTGGCACACAAGTGTTTAAAAAATGTTTGTTGGTGGGGCTCCTGGGGCTCAGTTGGTTAAGCATCTGACTTTGGCTCAGGTCATGATATAACGGTTTGTGGGTTCGAGCCCGGTGTTGGGCTCTGTGCTGACAGCCCAGAGCCTGGAGCCTGCTTTAGATTCTGTGTCTCCCTCTCTCTCTCTGTTCCTCCCCTGCTCGCTTTCTCTCTCTCTCTCCCTCTCTCTCTCTCTCTCTCTCTCTCTCTCAAAACTAAACATTAAAAAAACATTCACTTAAAAAAAAATGTTTGTTTGTTGGTGATGCTTTTTCAAGTGTTATCATTATTATTATTACTAGAAGAATGAACTAGACTATTTAAGAATAAAAACCTTTTGTGTGCACAGATCAGTAAGGGTTTTCTAGAGAAATAGCTTCATCATTGTAATTTTTTCACATCTGATAAGCAACTTCAAATCATTAGCAAAATAAGAAGGAAACACAAAATATTGAGTCAGAGAATAAAATGGTCATATCTGTAGGGCTAACCGTGGGTCTCTGAATAATTTTACTAGACTACAAATGCTTTAAAGACAACCAGGTAGTAGGGAAATAAAAATCCATTTAACCCACCAAGATGGAATCCACTGATGACAATAGCAGCACATTTAAGTAATCCCCACTCTTCCCTTGTCCATAGGGAATAGGAAGGTATGCAGGAAAGTATGAATCTCAGATTTATGTCTTTCTGACTAGCCATACAACCTCAGACAATTTATTCAGTTTTTCTAAACTTTGATTTCTCATCTTCCAAATGGCAATAATTTGAGAACCTCTATCATTGAGTGGTTGCTCCTATTAAATGAGATGCATGTGCAAAATGCTTTGTACACTGTTCCATAAATGCTTGCTGTTCTTATTATCAACTTTGTTTCCCCATTTCCTTTCAAAATACTTTAGAACTCTTTAGTAAATAACTTGAAATTTGATTTGACTGTTTTTGATGAGGTGTACTCAGCTGGTTAAATCTGTCAAAATAATTTGTGGCTGTAGATTTAGCCTACATTTCATATCCCCTAATATTTGGACTCAGTTAGGCCAGATTAATTAGATTTTCTGACAGCTGCCCCACTTGGCTGTTTAAGATTAATGGTTTAATGGCTTTATTACCACCTTAACACCCTTCATCAGAAGAATCAACTTGTGCAGGAAACTCCAAAACCACAGTGCTAAATAAAATTGATCTTCATAAATTCTTCTAAATAAAGGCCTCAAATGACTAGGACTTTTCATTGCTATTCCATTCTCTGTTTCTAGTTTCTATAGGGGTTCCGTTTTAATGTATCTCTGGGTTGCAAATGTTCTCAAAGCTTCAGGCTACCAGCATAGAACACCTCATTATAACGAGAGTTCAAAGTATTTTCTTACTTTGTCTGTCTTCAGATACATTTATTAAAAACAATCAAGCCATAATCACAATGATACTATTTAAGTGATTGTTCTCTGCTATCAGTTTTTGAGCAAAAACAGAAAAGAAAAGCTTAAATCCAGAAGACAACTCATGTCATCTACTTCCTGATTCTCTCAGTGAAGCATATGTGAGCATTTCAAATCATAGCTTATTTTCATACTAAGAAATTTTCCTGCCTAAGAACAGAATTGCTCAAGGGAAGCTCTTGAGGAGATTGCCTGGAATAGAAGAGTGGTCAGTCACACTCATATTCAATTTACTTCTGTCTCAGGAACAAAAATACAACTAGGGCCACTCACAAAGTCAGAAGTCACTGTCTCCAAAGTCTGCAGGGTCAGACAGGTAATAGCAACTTGTAACCTACAGTTGATGTCTGCCATGTAGGAATAGGGTCTGATGCAACAATATTTTGCCTTTTTTTTCAAAAGAAGAAAGAAATCTAGACTTACTCTGAATTTCTTGACTTTTAAATATTGTTGATTCACATATTTGAAATATATTTTGTGTGTCACACAAATCTTTCAGGCAAGATCTAGCTAATGAGCTTCTAGATTAAAACTTCTGCATAAGGTCTTGAATGATTGATCAAATTCATTTATTCATAGAAATCCTAATCAGAGCATAAAATAGTTTTAAAAATAATAAGATGTTGAAATCTTTCCCAGCTACCATGGGCAATACCTGTGCAGTTCATCACAATTCTGGCCTTTATTGACATTTGGCTTAATGGAGTCCATTGTAGGAAGTCAACTGTGGACTAGAAGAACTGACCTATTTCTCCCTATTAGATGAGAAGTACACTCTTTGCTAATGACATAACAATGCACCAAAGGTATCTTTAAGCTCTTTCTTTGGTCTCTATTCTTTAATTGCTGATAACAGGATGACAATAGTCCTCCTTGAGTGGGTTCTAGATATTTCTTTCCTTGACTCCATTTCTAGAAGTGGGTTCTAGATATTTCTTTCCCAGGCTCCATTTTCCCAGACCTGCAAGTATCAGAAAAAAAAAAAAAAAACATCAGTAATAACATGTCTGAACCTTTATGACAGTTCTATATTATTATGTTATATATTTATTTTCTCATCTAATGAATAAACTACCAGTTCCTGGCGATCTTCCTGGAAACTATTAACTGTCAACAATGAACAATGGTTATACAGTTACTTTTAGAGATCAATAACTTTTTTCAAAGGAGATATTTTATAGAAATCCAGTGTGTAAAAAGACAGCAAGCACTATTCTAGATAAGGAAAAACTCTCTTCCTCTTAACCTTTCCCCCCCTCCTCTCTCTTCCCTCCTTCCAGGAGAACTTAGAGTCCTAGGAGTCTGTATTCACAGAGTCTTAAAGCCTAACAAACAACTTGAACTGTGAACATTTCTGTCAAGAACATAATGATATTACTTGTTTGAATCTATGAGTAAACTCAGAACATAGGAAAGTGTGTATGCCTGTGTTTGTGTATTTTATCACATCCAATATTATTTTTACATAGCATTTTAGCTCAGTTGACAAGCTATTGTTTCTATTGCTCTCTTCTTCTCCCTAATACACGTATCTCTAAAATCTAGTTTTTCCTTTTCTTCTTTCTTGGAAATATAGCATTCTTTCTCCTTATTTCTATCTCTAATAGTTTTCTTCTAGAACTTGATCCAGCTACTATTCCTACCTCTATCTATTTCACTCTTCACTCTATGATAAAAAAAATTTAATGACATGGATATTTTTTAAGGCATAATATTTTCTATATTTCCTTCATTGCATCATTACACAAATGGACTATGTATACAATCTTTTGAATTACATACATAATTTTTAAATACAAACTTCCATGCATCCACCTGTAACAGTGGCTATTTGTTATGGATGGGCTTGCCAGAAATATCATTTTAGCCTTCTGCATTGTTTGTATATTTTTATATCATATATTATTCTTATCATATTGTTAAAAAACATATTAATATGAAAGTGTGGCCATCATATTTCATCATGTAGTTATTCCTTAGTCACTTGGAATTTTTTTTTCTGTTCCTATGACTCTTAAGAAGCTTTCAATTGGGGGCCATTGTTTATCTCCTATTGGCAAAACAGAAATCTTTCTGATTTCTCCTTCTGTAGCATTTGGCCTTATGGGCCCCATTTGTTCAAATCCTCATCCTCCTATATCTCTGGTTTTTCAAAAGTGTTCTATCTTCCAGCACTGACTGAGTATTCCATTTCTTACAGATATCTCTCTTCATTCTCTCAAAAATATAAAAGCATCCTTGAAAAGTAAAACAATTCAATATATACATTCTATTGCTTTTGATCAAATATCGTAATATAATGAAGATAAGTATGTCAAGACAAAACAAACCATAGAATTATCAGAAGAGACCACAGACCCATCATTTCAGACTCATTTCTTGTTTAAAACAATATTATTTGCAAAAATCATGACTATATCAATCTCTGATCTCTACATGAAATAGTTGTTAAATTTTATGTCACTTATTTCTATTGCTTACCATGTTAAGAAATACTCTTTCCAGGTTTGTTGAGATATAATTGACATTTAATGTTGTGTAAGTTTAAGATGTACAACACAATGATTTTATATGTATGTATTGCAAAATGATTAGCACTATATGATTAATAACACATCCATCATCTCACATAGTTACAATGTGTATGTGTGTGTGTATTATGACAACTTTTAATATATACAATACAATATACAATATGTTTTCAATATGAACATACAATATGAACTTCAAATACACAACTCAGTATCGTTAACTATAGTCACCATGCTAAACATTACATCACCAGAACTGATTCACCTTATAACTGGAAGTTTGTACCCTTTGGCCATCTTCACCCATTTCTTCCACTCTCTGCCCTCCAGAGAAGGGGAAAGAAAGTCTATTCAAATCTATTTCAGCAAGAATTTTAGACAAATAAGCAAAATATATTACGTTTAGACTGTCAAGTAAAAACAGTGGTTTGTGACAGCAAAGGCATTAAAAAGAATTCTTGTTTTTCACACCTTTAGAAAAATAAGTGAGGTTTCCATTTCACATTGTCTGGAGTTGTATTAAGTGTTTTTATCAAGTCATAATGTTATTCATTCTGTACAACACCATGATATTAAAAGGGAAATATCAAGCTAGAAGAGTAGGAAATATAATGTGAAGCTAATTGACTTGACAGCACAAAATAACATAGTATATTGGGGGTCTTTGTTGTTGATTGGACAATATTAATCTAAACAACAATCTGTTTTCAAGGCAAATGGAGAACTCTGAAGAATAAGCAGAGGAAAGAGAATGTAAAATCTGTGAGATGTAGGGATGTGTACATACTACCAAGACATCAAGGAAAAACAAAACAGGGAGAAGAAACCTTTAGAATATTAGAGTGACATGCATTATTTGAAAGGAAAACTGAAGGTACAGAGAGATTTGACCATGCATTAAGTTTTTAGTTAAGTCCGAGATGCATATGCTCACTCATTGGCTCCTTACAATATCCCATTCACCAACCCCAGACAGGCATGAACGTTAGTAGTCAGATCTACCTTGAGGGAGAGTTTGGGGAAGAATGTGGGAACAATTGGCTCCTCAAAGTGAGTGAGACTATGAGCCAAAGAACATAAAGAACATTTAATGTGACCCCCTGGACAGTTTCCATTTTTTTCCCACTAGACTAGGCCAAGTCAGTGGTTAAGATAACATGCTTGCATCTCTCCATTGTCTCATACTTTCACTTGCCATCATCTCAGAAACACACTTGAGAAAAGGTGTATTCATCTGGATGAGAATCACACTGAAGCTAATTATATCATCACGAATAATGATATTTTAACTTCTTCACAGTATGCTTCCTTATTATTTAATATCCTTGTCTCATTATTACACAGGTTAGCATTTTCAAATCAATGTTACATAACATGTTAATAGCACGGATCTTTATTTTAGTTCTCATATTAGTGGAAACATCTCTAGTGTTTCATTGTTATATTTGATATTTTCATTTGATTTAATTTAGAAACTACTCATAGGGCACCTGAGTGGTTCAGTCAGTTAAGCAACCAACTCTTGATCTCGATTCAGGTCATGATCTCAGAGTTTGAGATGGAGCCCCGAGTTGGGCTCCATGCTAATAGCATGGAGCCTGCTTGGGATCCTCTCTCTCCCTCTCTTTCCGTCTACCCCTACCCTGCTCTATCTCTCTCTCAAAAATAAACTTAAAAAAAAAAAGAAACTACTTAGAACCCTTAAAAAATTCCTTATAGAGTGAGTTCAATACGTTTTTTCTTCAGGAATGTATATTTAATTTTCTCTAATGATCATTAGCAACAACCAAGATAATTTTGTTCTATTTATTGATATGATTCACTAGACAGATGTGAAACCAATCTTACATTCCTGTGTTAAAGCCAAGTAAGTCAACAGAATCATGTCTTATACTAACTTAGCAGGTACATTTATATACATATTCAAAAGTGAGATAATTCTATAATTTTATGTTTCAGTGTTGCCTTTCTCATTTCAGAATGTGCTTCATTTCCCTTTCTTACTATACTCCTTTCCACATCTAGATGAACATGTCCTATTTTGGGAATCCAAGACTGACAGAGTATTTCAGAACCAGAGGAGGAAAAACTGTGGCAAATATGACAGTCAAGAAATGGAGTGCTAAAGACAGAGAGTGTGTTTTCACTGAGAGAAAATGTTCATGTAAAGACACAGGGAAAATTTTTTGCTATCTCCAGAATAATAATTATTCATTATGCAGCATGGCCTGATAATATATTTGTTTTTATGCCTATGTATTAGCTTTTATGAAATGAATGAGTGAAATAAGCTTAACTAACCCTTTATTAGATATGTCATTTTTGTTTTTTTGTTTTTTTGTTTTTTTGTTTTTTATTTATTTATTTATTTATTTATTTATTTATTTTTTAATATATGAAATTTACTGTCAAATTGGTTTCCATACAACACCCAGTGCTCATCCCAAAAGGTGCGCTCCTCAATACCCATCACCCACCCTGCCCTCCCTCCCACCCCCCATCAACCCTCAGTTTGTTCTCAGTTTTTAACAGTCTCTTATGCTTTGGCTCTCTCCCACTCTAACCTCTTTTTTTTTTTTTTTCCCTTCCCCTCCCCCATGGGTTTCTGTTAAGTTTCTCAGGATCCACATAAGAGTGAAACCATATGGTATCTGTCTTTCTCTGTATGGCTTATTTCACTTAGCATCACACTCTCCAGTTCCATCCACGTTGCTACAAAAGGCCATATTTCATTTTTTCTCATTGCCACGTAGTATTCCATTGTGTATATAAACCACAATTTCTTTATCCATTCATCAGTTGATGGACATTTAGGCTCTTTCCATAATTTGGCGATTGTTGAGAGTGCTGCTATAAACATTGGGGTACAAGTGTCCCTATGCATCAGTACTCCTGTATCCCTTGGATAAATTCCTAGAAGTGCTATTGCTGGGTCATAGGGTAGGTCTATTTTTAATTTTCTGAGGAACCTCCACACTGCTTTCCAGAGCGGCTGCACCAATTTGCATTCCCACCAACAGTGCAAGAGGGTTCCCGTCTCTCCACATCCTCTCCAGCATCTATAGTCTCCTGATTTCTTCATTTTGGCCACTCTGACTGGCGTGAGGTGGTATCTGAGTGTGGTTTTGATTTGTATTTCCCTGATGAGGAGCGACGTTGAACATCTTTTCATGTGCCTGTTGGCCATCCGGATGTCTTCTTTAGAGAAGTGTCTATTCATGTTTTCTGCCCATTTCTTCACTGGGTTATTTGTTTTTCGGGTGTGGAGTTTGATGAGCTCTTTATAGATTTTGGATACTAGCCCTTTGTCCGATGTGTCATTTGCAAATATCTTTTCCCATTCCGTTGGTTGCCTTTTAGTTTTGTTGGTTGTTTCCTTTGCTGTGCAGAAGCTTTTTATCTTCATAAGGTCCCAGTAATTCACTTTTGCTTTTAATTCCCTTGCCTTTGGGGATGTGCCGAGTAAGAGATTGCTACGGCTGAGGTCAGAGAGGTCTTTTCCTGCTTTCTCCTCTAAGGTTTTGATGGTTTCCTGTCTCACATTCAGGTCCTTTATCCATTTTGAGTTTATTTTTGTGAATGGTGTGAGAAAGTGGTCTAGTTTCAACCTTCTGCATGTTGCTGTCCAGTTCTCCCAGCACCATTTGTTAAAGAGACTGTCTTTTTTCCATTGGATGTTCTTTCCTGCTTTGCCAAAGATGAGTTGGCCATACGTTTGTGGGTCTAGTTCTGGGGTTTCTATTCGATTCCATTGGTCTATGTGTCTGTTTTTATGCCAATACCATGCTGTCTTGATGATGACAGCTTTGTAGTAGAGGCTAAAGTCTGGGATTGTGATGCCTCCTGCTTTGGTCTTCTTCTTCAAAATTACTTTGGCTATTCGGGGCCTTTTGTGGTTCCATATGAATTTTAGGATTGCTTGTTCTAGTTTCGAGAAGAATGCTGGTGCAATTTTGATTGGGATTGCATTGAATGTGTAGATAGCTTTGGGTAGTATTGACATTTTGACAATATTTATTCTTCCAATCCATGAGCAGGGAATGTCTTTCCATTTCTTTATATCTTCTTCAATTACCTGCATAAGCTTTCTATAGTTTTCAGCATACAGATCTTTTACATCTTTGGTTAGATTTATTCCTAGGTATTTTATGCTTCTTCGTGCAATTGTGAATGGGATCAGTTTCTTTATTTGTCTTTCTCTTGCTTCATTGTTAGTGTATAAGAATGCAACTGATTTCTGTACATTGATTTTGTATCCTGCAACTTTGCTGAATTCATGTATCAGTTCTAGCAGACTTTTGGTGGAGTCTATCGGATTTTCCATGTATAATATCATGTCATCTGCAAAAAGCGAAAGCTTGACTTCATCTTTGCCAATTTTGATGCCTTTGATTTCCTTTTGTTGTCTGATTGCTGATGCTAGAACTTCCAGCACTATATTAAACAACAGCGGTGAGAGTGGGCATCCCTGTCGTGTTCCTGATCTCAGGGAAAAAGCTCTCAGTTTTTCCCCATTGAGGATGATGTTAGCTGTGGGCTTTTCATAAATGGCTTTTATGATCTTTAAGTATGTTCCTTCTATCCCGACTTTCTCAAGGGTTTTTATTAAGAAAGGGTGCTGGATTTTGTCAAAGGCCTTTTCTGCATCGATTGACAGGATCATATGGTTCTTCTCTTTTTTTTTGTTAATGTGATGTATCACGTTGATCGATTTGCGAATGTTGAACCAGCCCTGCATCCCAGGAATGAATCCCACTTGATCATGGTGAATAATTCTCTTTATATGCTGTTGAATTCGATTTGCTAGTATCTTATTGAGAATTTTTGCATCCATATTCATCAGGGATATTGGCCTGTAGTTCTCTTTTTTTACTGGGTCTCTGTCTGGTTTAGGAATCAAAGTAATACTGGCTTCATAGAATGAGTCTGGAAGTTTTCCTTCCCTTTCTATTTCTTGGAATAGCTTGAGAAGGATAGGTATTATCTCTGCTTTAAACGTCTGGTAGAACTCCCCTGGGAAGCCATCTGGTCCTGGACTCTTATTTGTTGGGAGATTTTTGATAACCGATTCAATTTCTTCACTGGTTATGGGTCTGTTCAAGCTTTCTATTTCCTCCTGATTGAGTTTTGGAAGAGTGTGGGTGTTTAGGAATTTGTCCATTTCTTCAAGGTTGTCCAATTTGTTGGCATATAATTTTTCATAGTATTCCCTGATAATTGTTTGTATCTCTGAGGGATTGGTTGTAATAATTCCATTTTCATTCATGATTTTATCTATTTGGGTCATCTCCCTTTTCTTTTTGAGAAGCCTGGCTAGAGGTTTGTCAATTTTGTTTATTTTTTCAAAAAACCAACTCTTGGTTTCGTTGATCTGCTCTACCGTTTTTTTAGATTCTATATTGTTTATTTCTGCTCTGATCTTTATGATTTCTCTTCTTCTGCTGGGTTTAGGCTGCCTTTGCTGTTCTGCTTCTATTTCCTTTAGGTGTGCTGTTAGATTTTGTATTTGGGATTTTTCTTGTTTCTTGAGATAGGCCTGGATTGCAATGTATTTTCCTCTCAGGACTGCCTTCGCTGCGTCCCAAAGAGTTTGGATTGTTGTATTTTCATTTTCGTTTGTTTCCATATATTTTTTAATTTCTTCTCTAATTGCCTGGTTGACCCACTCATTCGTTAGTAGGGTGTTCTTTAACCTCCATGCTTTTGGAGGTTTTCCAGACTTTTTCCTGTGGTTGATTTCAAGCTTCATAGCATTGTGGTCTGAAAGTATGCATGGTATAATTTCAATTCTTGTAAACTTATGAAGGGCTGTTTTGTGACCCAGTATATGATCTATCTTGGAGAATGTTCCATGTGCACTCGAGAAGAAAGTATATTCTGTTGCTTTGGGATGCAGAGTTCTAAATATATCTGTCAAGTCCATCTGATCCAATGTATCATTCAGGGCCCTTGTTTCTTTATTGACTGTGTGTCTAGATGATCTATCCATTTCTGTAAGTGGGGTGTTAAAGTCCCCTGCAATGACCACATTCTTATCAATAAGGTTGCTTATGTTTATGAGTAATTGTTTTATATATCTGGGGGCTCCGGTATTTGGCGCATCGACATTTATAATTGTTAGCTCTTCCTGATGGATAGACCCTGTAATTATTATATAATGCCCTTCTTCATCTCTTGTTACAGCCTTTAATTTAAAGTCTAGTTTGTCTGATATAAGTATGGCTACTCCAGCTTTCTTTTGGCTTCCAGTAGCATGATAAATAGTTCTCCATCCCCTCACTCTCAATCTAAAGGTGTCCTCAGATCTCAAATGAGTCTCTTGTAGACAGCAAATAGATGGGTCTTGTTTTTTTATCCATTCTGATACCCTATGTCTTTTGGTTGGCGCATTTAATCCATTTACATTCAGTGTTATTATAGAAAGATACGGGTTTAGAGTCATTGTGATGTCTGTATGTTTTATGCTTGTAGTGATGTCTCTGGTACTTTGTCTCACAGGATCCCCCTTAGGATCTCTTGTAGGGCTGGTTTCGTGGTGACAAATTCCTTCAGTTTTTGTTTGTTTGGGAAGACCTTTATCTCTCCTTCTATTCTAAATGACAGACTTGCTGGATAAAGGATTCTCGGCTGCATATTTTTTCTGTTTAGCACACTGAAGATATCGTGCCAAGCCTTTCTGGCCTGCCAAGTTTCAAAGGAGAGATCAGTCACGAGTCTTATAGGTCTCCCTTTATATGTGAGGGCACGTTTATCCCTTGCTGCTTTCAGAATTTTCTCTTTATCCTTGTATTTTGCCAGTTTCACTACGATATGTCGTGCAGAAGATCGATTCAAGTTACGTCTGAAGGGAGTTCTCTGTGCCTCTTGGATTTCAATGCCTTTTTCCTTCCCCAGTTCAGGGAAGTTCTCAGCTATAATTTCTTCAAGTACCCCTTCAGCACCTTTCCCTCTCTCTTCCTCCTCTGGGATACCAATTATGCGTATATTATTTCTTTTTAGTGTATCACTTAGTTCTCTAATTTTCCCCTCATACTCCTGGATTTTTTTATCTCTCTTTCTTTCAGCTTCCTCTTTCTCCATAACTTTATCTTCTAGTTCACCTATTCTCTCCTCTGCCTCTTCAATCCGAGCCGTGGTGGTTTCCATTTTGTTTTGCATTTCGTTTAAAGCGTTTTTCAGCTCCTCGTGACTGTTCCTTAGTCCCTTGATCTCTGTAGCAAGAGATTCTCTGCTGTCCTGTATACTGTTTTCAAGCCCAGCGATTAATTTTATGACTATTATTCTAAATTCACTTTCTGTTATATTATTTAAATTCTTTTTTGATCAGTTCATTAGCTGTCGTTATTTCCTGGAGATTCTTCTGAGGGGAATTCTTCCGTTTGGTCATTTTGGATAGTCCCTGGAGCGGTGAGGACCTGCAGGGCACTTCCCCTGTGCTGTGGTGTATAACTGGAGTTGGTGGGCGGGGCCGCAGTCCGACCTGATGTCTGCCCCCAGCCCACCGCTGGGGCCACAGTCAGACTGGTGAGTGCCTTCTCTTCCCCTCTCCTAGGGGCGGGATTCACTGTGGGGTGGCGTGGCCCGTCTGGGCTACTTGCACACTGCCAGGCTTGTGGTGCTGGGGATCTGGCATATTAGCTGGGGTGGGTAGGCAAGGTGCACGGGGGCAGGAGGGGCAGGCTTAACTCGCTTCTCCTTAGGTGATCCACTTCAGGAGGGGCCCTGTGGCAGCGGGAGGGAGTCAGATCCGCTGCCGGAGGTTTGGCTCCGCAGAAGCACAGAGTTGGGTGTTTGCGCGGAGCGAGCAAGTTCCCTGGCAGGAACTGGTTCTCTTTGGGATTTTGGCTGGGGGATGGGCGGGGGAGATGGTGCTGGCAAGCGCCTTTGTTCCCCGCCAAGCTGAGCTCTGCCGTCCGTCCGGGGGCTCAGCAGCTCTCCCTCCCTTTGTCCTCCAGCCTTCCCGCTTTCTGAGCAGAGCTGTTAACTTATGACCTCCCAGACGCTAAGTCGCGCTTGCTGTCAGAACACAGTCCGTCCGGCCCCTCCGCTTTTGCCAGCCCGACTCAGGGGCTCTGCTTGGCCGGCGAGCCGCCCCTCCGCCCCGGCTCCCTCCCGCCAGTCCGTGGAGCGCGCACCGCCTCGCCGCCCTTCCTACCCTCTTCCGTGGGCCTCTCGTCTGCGCTTGGCTCCGGAGACTCCGTTCTGCTAATCCTCTGGCGGTTTTCTGGGTTCTTTAGGCAGGTGTAGGTGGAATCTAAGTGATTAGCAGGACGCGCGGTGAGCCCAGCGTCCTCCTACGCCGCCATCTTCCGGAACTCTAGATATGTCATTTTTGAATGTCTTCTCCTATTCAGTGGTTGTCGTTCAGTGTTGTTGACTATTTCTTTCACTGTACAGAAGCTTTTTATTTTTATGTAGTCCCAATAGTTTATTTTTTCCTTTGTGTCCCTTGCATCAAGAGATATACCAGCCAATTATATTTTTGAAGGATTAATAGATTTTAAACATATTTAAAATTTTTCATGTACATTATCTTGTCTATAAGCTGAATTTATGTCTTCTATCAGGCAAAAAATATTTAAAATTGTTAATAATACTGAATGCAGCATCTAAGCTTATCTCCAGAGCAAATTTTCATATTAAGAATGCTATTAATATTTATCTATTTAAACATCCCTTACAGGGGCATCTGGGTGGCTCAGTAGGTTAAGCATCCGACTTTAGCTCAGGTCATGATCTCACCATTTGTGGGTTTGAGCCCTCCTGCAACTCTGTGCTGATATTTCAGAGCCTGGAGCCTGCTTTGGATTCTCTGTCTCCCTCTACCTCTGCCCCCTCCAACTTGTGTGTGTGTGTGTGTGTGTGTGTGTGTGTGTGTGTGCTTGCTTGCTCTCTCTCACAAAAATCAATAAATATTTTAAAAATCCTTTAAAATTTTTTTTAAAATTACAGCCATCAATATTTATAAACAATAAAATGAAATGAACTGCCTCCATTAGAATATTTCATTAAAATACTTATTTTTTTATATGTTTTAGTGGCTCCATGGACTCTATTATCATTACCCCTATATATGTTCTTATTAGCCATTCACATATGAAAAGAAAGAAAGACCACTCAAATGAGAACAGAGGCTATTCAGAGCTTGCAAGAGCAAGGAATTCAATCATCATCAGTTGTATTTAAAAAAGACTCAAAGATAGGCAGGGGAATGAGAAAACTTTATATTGAAAACTTTATATTGAAAAAAAGAGGACTTCAGGTATGCTCAGATTGGAAGTTGTTGGCATGGAGTAGCTGGAGGTAGGCCAGCTAAAAGCCAAGTACCTTAGGGTGCCTGGGTGGCTCTGTGCTGACAGCTCAGAGCCTGGAGCCTGCTTTGGATTCTGTGTCTCCCTCTCTTTCTCTGCCCCTCCCCAACTTGCACTCTGTCTCTCCCTCTCAAAAACAAATAAACATTAATTTTTTTTTAATATTTAAAAGCCAAACATCTCATGTGAATGGTTTGGGAAACATATTTGGCTTTCTCCGGCTGATTCTCAGCTGGAAGCAACGTCAAAATATCGGGAAGTTAAAATGATTGTCCAAGTCCTGACCATTTTGGGCTGATTGCTACAGAGATGTGGTTTGGCATCCCAGGACAGTTGCTGCAGAGTTTCTGGGTCAGTTATATTGTCAAAGTGTATAACTCTGGCCATTGGCCTTTTGTATATTCAAAAACTTATCCATATAATATTCAAATAACAGAGACAACATCCTCATGTAAACCTGCCATTAGTAATAGATGACCTCCTTAGCATGAACTCAGAACAAAGAATATTATTTCTGTTGATATTCCACAATATAGATTCTGATTAAATAGATAAGATAAAGAGATATTCAAATAATTATTTTTTATCCAGCATAATGCGTTCACTGTTGCACACAAACACTGATCTAAATAAAAAGTACTCGTTCACTCAACATTCAATGAGAACTGTAGTGTTTGGTTGTTAAATCCCAAGAAAGCTAAAGCACTTCTCTTAACATTTTTTTCACCTTCTTACGCTAAGAGATATCCAGCTTTCCCTTGGGATTCCCTGAAAGTCTCTCAACTGGCTATTGTTTGCACTGCCATATCCTAGATCTGGAAGTGGAGTAACAGATCATCTTGCCTCAGATTGCTGCATTCAAACACTCACCCCTTCTCTCTAATGAAACCCCCCAGATCTTAGCATCAGACTGCACCATATGCTTCCCTAACCTGTTGCTGCCATCTACAGATTGATCTCATTTCTTCAAGATTTTAGCACCTTGCTCAAATACTTCCTTACACTTTCTCTTCCTATCACTTTTATTTATGATTTCAAAGTCAAAGAGACAATGCAAAGTAATACCTCAATATTCTCACTTCAGATGACTCCAATGTACAGTTAAGGTTGCAGATCAATGGTTCTCCACTATCACCCGTACCCCAGAGCCATTGTAAATTTCAGTGTTCCGTTTCCAAAGCCCAGACCAATTAATGTCATCATTACATGGAACTGGGCCTGGAAACAATGTTTCTTATAATAAAGAAAGGAAGGAAGGAACACAAGAAAGATAGAATACATAAATGGGTAGACAAATAAACAAATTTCCTGAGTGATTCTAACAGTAAGTTAGAGTTGAAAAATAAGCTATATTCTATACCCTTCCATTACCAATAGCTCCACCTCTCTGAAGTCTTTTTGTTTTCTTACTACCCTTCTGAAATCTCATTTCTCCCAAATAATCCCTCATCTGCAAACAGTTCTGATCTGCTGAACATTCTCCATTGTATCCTCACTTCCCTCCCTAACCATTTTAGATTCCAATCCACCGTTTGAATTTCCCCCTTACAAAAATACTAAAGTATCCTGTCCCACTCTGCTCCCTCCTGCAATAATGAATTGTTCTCTCTCCACTTGTTTGTACCATTCCTTCCTGCTCACTCTAGAATATTATTCCTGTCCTTGTCTCCTCTTTCTCAATATCTCTTTCACTGTATCATTTCCATTATCAAGCAAAACTTTTATGATAATTCTGCATTTAACAATAATCTCTTGATTTTACATCCTCTCAGCACCCTGTTTATTTGCCTCTTTATACATTATAACATTTTCTCCATGTATTATCTTTCCATTCTTTTTCCAAACTACTCTAATCATCAAATCCACTCTTGTTGAGGTCAGTAATGACTTTGACCTGAAGAAATAAATTTTTAAGTTGTATATTATTCTACCTATTAACTAGTATTTTTCTGTAGATGATCACTCTTCTAGAAATCATGTCATTTGATTTATATGATAGCATATTCTTTCTTTTTACTTATTTCACTCCTACTTCCTACTTCAGTATCTTCTTTGCTGAATCTCTAAATGATAGCATCACAAGGGTCTCTATCATCTATGGATAGCTTCTTTCACCTATCTACACTCAATCTCTACATGAACTTAGTCTATCTCACTGTTTATATGCATTCTTTATACTGATGACTCACATTTTAATTTATTTCACCTTGGCTTTCTTCTGAACTTAAAACTCTCATATCCATCTGTGTCCTTAATTTATTCTCTTGGATCCACAATAGGAACCTCAAATTTAACATGTCTAAAACTATACCTTTGATGCTTCTCCCCTGCTCTTCTCTCAATCTTCCCTATCTCAACAAATGACAACTACATTCTACCAGTTCGCAAGATAAAAATCTGACATTCACTTTTTTATCTCTTGTTTTCTCTTATACACAATCCCACAAGCAAATCTTGCTGTTACTTTCTTCGGAATATTCCCAATCTTGGCCCCTGTCACAGATTTCACCATCCCAATCCATGGTATCATCTCTCACCTGGGCCACCACACTGGCCTCCCAACTAGGCCTTGTTCTACTCTTCTGTCCCTAGTGTCATTCTACTCCCATACATTAGCCAGCATGATTCTCATGCAGTATGTGTCAAATCAACCATTACTCTCTTCAGAACTCTCATCCTAAAAAGAAGTCAAAGTCTCTTTATTAATATAATATAAAGGTTTAGTGAGTACTCAAATATGTCCTCTCCTATGATTCTATTTTGTAACCTCTTGACTCCAAGCTTACTGAACATTTTTCTGTTATTTGTACATGCCAAAACCAAAACTACTTAGGAGATTTTGCACATGCTATTTTGCCTGTAAGGCCCTTCTGCCATATGTCTCCAGGACTTGGTCCCTCACTTATTTCATAACTCTTTTGCAACATCATCTCCCCAGAGACACTTTATCTGTCCACCATATCTAGAAGAGCACTTCCCATCACTCTGTTCTCTTCCTATGCTTTATTTTATTGTATTTTGCTTATCATTATATTTATCTACGCATTACTGTGTATTATTTGTCTTCCCACATGAAAATGTAACATTTAAAGAGCAAAGACTTTGTTTTTTCCATTGTAGTATTTTAGATTATAAACCATGCTTGCCACATAGCAGATACTCAAATATATTCAAATAAATCAATGACTGCACATTTACTGTAACCCAGGCTTTTTTCTGACTGTGCCCTCATGCAGCTCATGTATATTAAACAGAAAATAAGCAAATAACCAAAACAAAAGCCAGATAGTTACAGATGATGATAAATGCTGTAGAGGAAATACATACAATGATGTATATTATAGTGACTGTGTAAGAGTCTTAGGAAGGATAAGGGAAAACATTTCTGAGTACATGATATTTAACCTGATGCCTATAGGCTAAGCAGAAACTATCCTTTGAAAAAGCTGGAGGCAAAACACATCAGTAGAGAAAACTACAAATACTCAGGTCCTGTATTAAATGAAAAAAAAAAAATGCTATGTAACTGACAGAAGGAAATAAGAATACCAAAGAGGAACTCTCAGAATGAATGCATAAGTAAATCAATGACTCTAACAGCAAGGAAAGAGATGTTTCTCAATAGAATTTGTATAGTGACCTAGGTCTATGTAAGACTTACTTTTCTGTTGACCCTCAGCATTACTAACACCCTTATGGCCTAAATCTAACTCTGACCTATACCCCAACAATAGCTACTCTGCCTGCATCACATGAGCTCAGCTTTCGCACTCATTCCAACCAGTGCCACACATGTTGTCATTCTTCCAGAATACAAAATATATACCCTGATGAGGCTATCCTGACATCTGTTTAAACAAAATGATGTGGCTTTTTTTTAATGTTTATTTATTTTTGAGAGAGACGGAGAGAGAGAGAGAGAGAGAGAAACAGAAAGAGACAGAGAGAGTAAGTGAGAGCAGAGAGAGAGGGAGACACAGAATCTGAAGTAGGCTCCAGGCTCTGAGCTGTCTGCATAGAGTCTGACGTGGAGTTCCAACCCACGAACTGCAAGATCATGACCTGAGCAGAAATCCGACCCTTAACTGACTGAGACACCCAGGTGCCCTGATGTGATTTTTATTTAATTAAAAAAATTATATCTGCAGCAAAGAAAGGAAAATAAATTCTAGTTCCACTTTTGGCAGCAGCTTAGAAGGTAGCCTTACAGTTGTGGCTTCATCTCAGATGTTTTGTGATTTTTTTTTTACCTGCAAAATAAGGAGGTTTGAGTGGATCATTGGTTGTCAAATTGTGTGCAATAGAACTAAAACAAGGATCCCCTTAGGGAAGAGCTAACCAGAGGAAGCAGACCTCTAGATGTTGAGCTCTATTATGACCAGGGAAGCACTGAGTTTTAGGAAATATTGGGGTTCCATGTAAGATTGCATTTTAAAATGGATGTTTCTCAGGGTGCCTAAGTGGCTCAGTTGGTTAAGCACCCAACTGTTGGTTTCGGTACAGGTCAAAATCTCACTGCTCATGAGAAAGAACCTCACATGGGGCTCTGTGCTGACAGCACAGAGCATGATTGATATTTTCTCCCTCCCTCTCTCTCTGTTCTGGCTTGTATTCTCTCTCCCTCAAAATATATAAACATTTAAAAAAATAAAATGGATGTTTCTTTACAGAATGATAGACTGGTGATAAAAGAAGTATAGTTAAATTTTTTAATGGTAGAATCTAGGTGCTATAAATGTGTTCACTATAAAATTATGACAAGTTTTCCCTATATTTGAACATTTTCTTAAAGTTGGCAAAAAATGGATACCACTATAAAAAATAAAGCTATAGAACATTTTGGACTTAATCAAAGTTTTACTACCTCTTGTAGCCTATGAATTAATAGAGTTACTTACAATCTAACCTTTGGATTGAAGGGGAAGTTTTTAAAAGGATGTTAATATATTAAGGTTTTACTGTTGAGAAATGATTGAATATACATAATCTTCTAGAATATTGGGTATAGTTCTGAGGCAGAAGTGCTCTTTTTCTTCCGCCTAGGTACTAGAACAGAGATAAGCTCATCAAACAATCATAAATGTGTTTGTGTGTGTGTGATTTTTAATCAAAGAATAAACAGATGACATAAAAGGTAGCAGTCATTTTTCTAAATAATTTGATTTCATTTAACTAAGTGCCTAGGCCCTCAAAACAGGTTTGTACATTTGAGTTTACAACAAAGATTTTGGTCAGATGCAATATTCCTCCATTTCTCTTTTTTTATACGTGTTAAAAACTAATACAAGGCAAACAGAATGAGTGACTGAGTTCAGCCAAGTACTTCCCAAAAAAAGGCCCTGTGGGCTTTTTAAGCCATCATCTCACAAGATCCACAACTGCCATCCTATTGTTCCAAACACTTTACAGTAATTAGCAAATCCCTCTTTACACCATGCCCAGAGAATGAGGGCAGGCTTCTTTCTCTTTTTTCTCAAAATATCATGGGATTCCACTCAATCTTACAAAGTCAAACCTTTGAAGACTGCTGATAGAATTAAGGTTGTCTGGTTTTAGACCGTCACTGCAGACTGATTTCCCCATATCTCCTTGGTACAGAGATAAGGATATTAACTCCTTCGTAGGTTTCTCTTAAGCACATTTTAGAGAAGCCGTTTACTACAATGATGATCCAAACAGAACAAGCAATAAATGCAAACCTGAGTGTTCTAATATTCATACTGGGAAAAACAAATAATAAGATATACAGAAGATTTCTGTGCCTGGCTCACAGGTTGTGACACCAAGCACTCAGATATTTCAATTAATGTTAACTGAGCTTCATAACCAGGGCAGCAGAAGGTTACAAGCAGTTTCATTCATGATCTGCTAACACATTAGAGAGTAAAGTACTTCTCTCCAAATGTCTTCACCTAAGTGAGTAAACATGCAGAGAATTTTACTTGGGATCAAATGGAATTTTTCTCCCATACTTTAATGAACTTTAAATGGTCTGTGTTCATTTTACTTGTTAATTACAGTCATGTGCACACAGAAGCTGGTGAAAATCTAATTCACTCGTATTAGGAATAAGTGCTGCATTTCCAAATGTCTTTACTAAGGAAAAGATAGTCCACCAACAGAGCAAATAAAACAGTTTCAAAGAGCCAGCTGGCAAAGGTTATGACCCGAATCACTATGGGTAAGAAATCATTACCTAGTGTCTTTCAATTATTAAGAATGAGTAACTGAATGCTTGTTTTGCACCGGGAACTACAATAAATGTTTCAATTGATTAATCTCACATAATCCTGCCAATCTTTTGAAGGAGATCATCTGATGCTAATTTCAAAAATGAGGAAACTGAGGATTGGTGGGTCAACTGTTCAAGGTCACACAGCTGGTAAATGATGAAACTGTGACTCAACCCAGTTTTATTTATATGGAAGCACTGCATGTGATGGCCTGTTCAACTACTCCTCACTGTAACCCAGCGCCCTGACTCAATTGCAGGAAACTAATTTTCACCCAGAATTCTTTGCTTGCATAACAGTTCTAGTCTGTGAATATAGAATATCAAGGTGTAAACTCTTGTAGACATGTCCTTTCTGAATTCTCTTTTCAGCATGGTGAAAGTGAAAATTGAAATTAAAAGAAAAAAAAAGCTTCCAGAACTTTACAGAGTATATATTTAGTCAAGGAATGTATATCTTCTGAATATGAAGTATAAAAATGTGTGACCAGCAGAAATGTAATAAATTTCACTTCACATTTATAATTTGTTTTGCTGATAAAAGGACACAATGCTAATTAACTAGTTGATTAATATTTATTGTTTATTTACAAACTTTAAAGGAAGACTGAGCTTTGGAAAACTCAGTATTGTTAATAAATGTTTGATATTTCAGTATATCAAGTATAAATAACTGATTAATATCCTGTAAGTATTATCAACTTATGTTTCTCAAAGAAGTATATCTTATTAAATTACTTTTCTTTTGTCTCTTTCCACTATAAACAACCCATCACTTTACTTAAACTTGAAGTAGTGACATCATTGCTTGGGTGTGCACAGTATTTGTTTTACTCTTCTGCTAAACAGTAGCTTGATTTTCTTCTGGTGTGAAACCCCACCGCATGCTTAGACAATATGATTAAAGGAGTCTGAGGTTAGCCCAGGAATTGAAAGGTTAGCATACGGCCAGTCAGAGCTACATATCATGGTTTACATATGGCCAAATGACCTCATGGAGGCCAATAAACTCAAACCTAGGACTCTGTTGTTGTTGCTGTTGTTGTTGAATGGGAAAAGAAAGTATCTTTCAATGAGAGCCACTAGGCTGCCAAGATGTGAGTCTGGATCTTCTGATGGTCCTTCTCCTACCTTGAAGACAGCCTTTCAGAGCCAAGACAACTTCTAGGAAAGCAGATCCAAGAAAAGGAAGAGAAAAATTACTGAAGACATTTTTTTAACATCTGGATCCAGCTTTGCCAGAAGCTTGGAAATTTCCAGGCAGAATTTTGTTTCCTGAGCCTATAAATTCCTTATTTTGTGCAATCTGTATGAGCTGTATTTTTACCTGTAAAACAGGTACTTGAAAACAGTCCTGCTAATATATTTTGACCTGAAGGAGAGAAATATTCACTGAGGTGTGACATGAATGCAAAATTGAGAGGATTGCTTATGCCTGATTAAAAATAGTCTTTATATAGCATTTCTCTCTGCATTAGAAGGCAATTAGGGAAACAAATAATGGAAATTATATGAAATGGATTTCTAGACAAAGCCCTCAAATCACTATATAAAACCAATGTAATATAGCTAAAACCAATAAATATATCCACTTATTCTGCAGTTAACTCCATAAATTCTATACATTATTTTTAATTGTGAAAGTATAGCATTATTGACTAAACAGACAGAGCTCCCTTACAAAGCAAGGAGATAATTGTCAAACAAATGACAACGCAGAAAGCTGGAGTTAAGAGTCAGTAAACATGGTTCTAAATCACAATGACTTTTTCCTCTCTGGTTGTCAATGATCACATCTATAAAATGGGGATAATATGTTCTTGTACTAGTCAGCTTTATTGACAACATAAAAGAATATTTATGTGGAACCAACTGGAAGACATGGAAAATATAAACAGCAAAGCTGTATTGTTGGATTAGGTTAATCACTAAAATCTATTTTACAACAGAATGGTGACTTTACATCATTAACATGTGTTAGTTTTTACCATCCTAAAGATACATTTTTGAATATCAAAAAATGCATATTACTTGTATTGCTCATGCCTTCTGAAGTTAACCATTCATTTGATGCACAAGAAAAGAAAGAATTCAGCACATCTACCTTCTGTGTGTCAGGAATCATGTCATTCTCTGAACCTCTAGAGGCATATGTCCCAGACCCAAACTCCGAAAGTGATTATAGATGTTTCCCAATGAATGGTTTCTACCATGTTTTTAATAGGCTTCTATGGTTGTCCCCTATAAATTCTATAGGGTGTCCATTCCCCTGCTCTGCCAGATGTGGCCTCTGTCCACTGTCCAGCGGACACTCACATCTCCATGTGTGCCTTAGCAGTATTTGAACTGACAATGCCCTTTATCTTCAAATTATCTCTTATCCTTTGCCTATAGTCTGGGGAACTGAAGGCCAAATGTGATCCCACTGACCAGTACATACTGCTTGTTCACTGAGACTTTAGATGAAGCCACCAAGAAAGATTCTGGAATTTACTGCCATACATTAGCCATTGTCCTTCTCATGTTTCCTGTGCAGTTGACTGCATAAGGTGCCATGCTCATCAATTGGCATTAATTAGCAAAGGTAATAAAAATTATCATAATTACTCAATTATAAATATTTCAAGTTTAATTCCACCAAAATGATTTCATGAACTATGATGTGAATGATGCCTCACTGAAAGAAAAGAGACATGAATAATTTTAAGTACATTCAATGGTCATAGGCCAACAATCCATGCCATATATATAATTCTGATCATGTACACAATGACTGATAAAATATTAACATACCTAGTTTTTCACTCATTTCCAAAGACGTGGCTTAAACTTTATGTTGACTTTGGCATTCAGTATTGCCTCATGAACTCTTTCGTTTTTTGTTTGTTTTTTTTTATTTTTTAATATATGAAATTTACTGTCAAATTGGTTTCCATACAACACCCAGTGCTCATCCCAAAAGGTGCCCTCCTCAATACCCATCACCCACCCTGCCCTCCCTCCCATCCCCCATCAACCCTCAGTTTGTTCTCAGTTTTTAACAGTCTCTTATGCTTTGGCTCTCTCCCACTCTAACCTCTTTTTTTTTTTTTCCTTCCCCTCCCCCATGGGTTTCTGTTACGTTTCTCAGGATCCACATAAGAGTGAAAACATATGGTATCTGTCTTTCTCTGTATGGCTTATTTCACTTAGCATCACACTCTCCAGTTCCATCCACGTTGCTACAAAAGGCCATATTTCATTTTTTCTCATTGCCACGTAGTATTCCATTGTGTATATAAACCACAATTTCTTTATCCATTCATCAGTTGATGGACATTTAGGCTCTTTCCACAATTTGGCTATTGTTGAGAGTGCTGCTATAAACATTGGGGTACAAGTGCCCCTATGCATCAGTACTCCTGTATCCCTTGGATAAATTCCTAGCAGTGCTATTGCTGGGTCATAGGGTAGGTCTATTTTTAATTTTCTGAGGAACCTCCACACTGCTTTCCAGAGCAGCTGCACCAATTTGCATTCCCACCAACAGTGCAAGAGGGTTCCCGTTTCTCCACATCCTCTCCAGCATCTATAATCTCCTGATTTCTTCATTTTGGCTACTCTGACTGGCATGAGGTGGTATCTGAGTGTGGTTTTGATTTGTATTTCCCTGATAAGGAGTGACGTTGAACATCTTTTCATGTGCCTGTTGGCCATCCGGATGTCTTCTTTAGAGAAGTGTCTATTCATGTTTTCTGCCCATTTCTTCACTGGGTTATTTGTTTTTCGGGTGTGGAGTTTGATGAGCTCTTTATAAATTTTGGATACTAGCCCTTTGTCCGATGTGTCATTTGCAAATATCTTTTCCCATTCCGTTGGTTGCCTTTTAGTTTTGTTGGTTGTTTCCTTTGCTGTGCAGAAGCTTTTTATCTTCATAAGGTCCCAGTAATTCACTTTTGCTTTTAATTCCCTTGCCTTTGGGGATGTGCCGAGTAAGAGATTGCTACGGCTGAGGTCAGAGAGGTCTTTTCCTGCTTTCTCCTCTAAGGTTTTGATGGTTTCCTGTCTCACATTCAGGTCCTTTATCCATTTTGAGTTTATTTTTGTGAATGGTGTGAGAAAGTGGTCTAGTTTCAACCTTCTGCATGTTGCTGTCCAGTTCTCCCAGCACCATTTGTTAAAGAGACTGTCTTTTTTCCATTGGATGTTCTTTCCTGCTTTGTCAAAGATGAGTTGGCCATACGTTTGTGGGTCTAGTTCTGGGGTTTCTATTCGATTCCATTGGTCTGTGTGTCTGTTTTTATGCCAATACCATGCTGTCTTGATGATGACAGCTTTGTAGTAGAGGCTAAAGTCTGGGATTGTGATGCCTCCCGCTTTGGTCTTCTTCTTCAAAATTACTTTGGCTATTCGGGGCCTTTTGTGGTTCCATATGAATTTTAGGATTGCTTGTTCTAGTTTCAAGAAGAATGCTGGTGTAATTTTGATTGGGATTGCATTGAATGTGTAGATAGCTTTGGGTAGTATTGACATTTTGACAATATTTATTCTTCCAATCCATGAGCAGGGAATGTCTTTCCATTTCTTTATATCTTCTTCAATTACCTGCATAAGCTTTCTATAGTTTTCAGCATACAGATCTTTTACATCTTTGGTTAGATTTATTCCTAGGTATTTTAACTCTTTCGGTTTTTAACTGAAATACATTTGACACACAATGTACAACATAGTGATTCAACAATTCTATCCCTTATGATATGCTCACCACAAGTGTAGTGACCATCTGTCACCATACAATGTTATTTCAGTGCCACCTACTATATTCCCTATGCTTCATGACTTCTTGAACCAAGTCCTATAATTATGTTGTTGCAGCTAAGCTAAAAATAAGTTCTCTTCCCACACAAGGTACCCTTCCTTTCTGCCTCCTTATTTCTCCTCCTTTTCTTCTTCTTTCTTTCCTTCCTCCATTTTTCCTTCCTCAGTTTTTATTGAGATGTTTCAGATACTGTGCTATGTGCTAACATGTAGAGAATATGATATTGAATGAGACAGAAGTTCTCTTTCCTTCAAGGACATTAAAAGCCAGCAGAAGAGAGTAAACTGGATAATGCATAGATTGAGGAATAAATATATAGATGGATATGAGAATTCAAATATAGAAAAATGTTAATCTTGCAGAGATCTAGGTGTTAGGTAAATATAGATTCTAAATGTACAATTCGTTTAATCATTCTGTGTTTGAAATTTTTCACGATAACATTTTGAAGAAAAATTCAGTAGAAGAAATAGAAAACAAAACAAACAAGTCTATAAAGTCTAATAATTGCTATGATGAGACATGTACAAAATACTATGGAAGCTAATCTTGTTTTAGGAGTAAAGGAAGGAGTCAGATTTCCAGATGAAGATTATAATGGGAATTAAAATGGTTACTCCAACATCCATTGTATAAGAGCCATGTGGCTCATAGAGATGAACTCCCATCCACGATTTCTAGATTCTATTGGTTCAACTAATCTAAAACTAAACCAGTCAGCACATGACAGTTTCTTATAATTGGGACAGGGCAAGAAATAGGTGTGTGACTCAGCTGGGACCAAAGAAGCAAGAGTAGGTTCTTCTTGGGGATATGGAGAAATTTCTTTCCTTGATCTTTTGAAAAAAGCTATAGACAGAAGCCATTCTCCCTCTCTTTGGGGATGGCATGATGTGTTTTGTTTGATAAGTAGACTACCATATTCATTTTTCTATCATGACAGAGACAGATTTAAGATGTGGCTGACAACTCAGTCCTGGGTGACATCCCAGAGCTTATGCTACAATCCAACTCGAAGGACACATTTGCTCCTAGACTTTCAGATTGTGGCAGACAATAAAGTCCTTTTAATTTTAAAATATTCTAAGTTGTGCTTTCAATTATTGCAACACAGAATCCAAGTTTGTTTAGAGGACTATTTTTGTTGTTTATTTGTTTGTTTTATTTCTAATATATATTGTTCCTAGTTTATCAGTTTTAAATGACTAACTTTTTCAGTGTTTTGCAGCCCTTGGTATGCAGCCTCTGGTGATGGGTCAAAAGATAATATGAATGGAAATACATTGTTGTACCCAAATCCTACCTCTAGATATAGGAATATATGGGAATAAAGCTCGTATATCTTGGCCCTCCCTCCCTAGCTCCAAATTGTTTACTTGTACCCTAATCTAACCATTCCCAAACATTCCAAAATTTTCAATTTGCTCATATATTAAAATGGTCAATAAACTTTTAATAGTGTTATATTCATGGGCTCAGAAGTCTATATCTTCTTATCACAGGTAATATTTTTTTAAATGTCTATCTGGAAACAGCTCAGCCCATCTGTTAGTATTTAGTTGCTGTTTTTAAACCAAACTTTCTCAAATGTCTGCAATCATAGAAGTAAACAAATAAAACAAATTCTGTCATTGTTTTAAAAAACTCAGTGTTTGCGAAATGAGGGATTTCTTTCTGTATAGTGAGCACGTGCTACTGGCTTCCTTTAATACCTATGTCCATACATTTATTGAGAGAAAAATGCTAAAGAAAAAATAATAATGACCATATGTTGAGGCTTATGGATCAGGGTGGTATATTTCACCTACTATACCAGTTACTAGAAATTCCAAATCGTCCTCCACTTTTATTGGTCTTCCTTGCAGATATAAAAATAAGGATATTTTGATCTGTAAATGACTGTAGTATTACTCTACCAAGAGAAGCAATCCTGAGAATGAAAACCACTCAAAAGCAGAAAGGGAATACAAAGGAAGATCCAATGTGTCTCCCGTAGCCTTCAAATTTCTTTTCACAGCCCTCTTCTTCTCTCCAAATTCTGTTTCTCATCTCCCAATCCCTACACCCAAGACTTTGTGCAAGAAGATCAGCGTTTACCATATCCCAGTCTTTTTCTTATAGACTTGTATTAATTTTCTATTGATACTGAGACAAATTTCCATATGCTTGGTGGCTTAAAACAACACAAATTTATTATATCACAGCTATGTAATTCAGAAATATGGGCATTCCCTCTATCAGCTGGTTTTCTGTCCCAGGTTTCACCAGGCCAAATCAAAGTGTGAACAGGACTGAATTATTTTTTGGACACTGTGGGGAAAAATCTGCTTCCAAGCTTATTCAGGTGGTTGGCCAAATTTATCTCTTTATGCTTATAGGACCAAGGTCCCCATTTCCTCAGAGGCTGTTGGCTAGGAGTCTTTCTCAAATTCTCATGGTTAAGATCCACATCCCTTCATGTCTAACTCTTCTTTTGTCTTCAAAGCCAATGACACATTTAGTCTTAATGCTTTGAGTCTAACCTACTATAGAGTTTCATTTCTCATCTGCCTTCCTCTTCTGTTTTTAAGGACTTATGTAATTACATTGGGCCAACCAGGATAATCTCCTTATGTTAAAGTCAGTGGTTAAGCAGCCAAATTTCTTCAGCAAAGTACCTAGATTGGTATTTTTTAACAGATTTATTGAAGTATAATTCACATACAAAAACTACACATGTTAAGACAACTTTAGACATATGAACACCATATCCATCACCTCTAAAAGTTTGCTTGTGTCATCTGTGGTTATTGTTGTTTACTTCTTTGTTTTGTTTTTGTTGTGGTAAGAACACTTAACATAGGATCTATCTGCTTGACAATTTTTTTAAGTGTACAATGCCATATTGTTAACTATAGGTACCAGGTTGTACAGCAGACCTCTAGAACTTATTCATCTTGGATAAATGAAACTTTGTAACCATTTACTAACAAAACTACTTTTCCCTCCTCCCCACCAGCCCCTGAAAACCCATTCCATCTTCTACCATTGTGTTTCTGAGTTTGGCTATTTTTAGATACCTCATAGAAGAGGAATCATGAAGTATGGGTCCCTCTATGACTGACTTATTTCACTTAGCATGATGTCCTCCAAGTTTGTCCATATTGTTGCAAAGGCAGGATTTACTTCTTTTTTAAAGGTGAATAATATCCCAGCATATGTATATATCATATTATATATTTCTTTATCCATTTATCCATCCATGGACATTTGGGTTGTTTCTATATCTTAGCTATTATGAATAATGCTACAATGAACATGGAAGTGAAGATATCTCTTTAACAACCTGATTTCAATTCTGTTCAATATGCACCCAGAAGTAGGATTGCTGAATCATATGGTAGCTCTATTTTTAACTTGTTGTGGAAACTCCATGTTGTTTTCTATAGTGGCTGTAACCTTTTACATTCCCACCAACAGTGTAGAAGGGTTCCAATTTCTCCATATTTTCTCCAACACTTGTTACCTTTCATATTTTTTATAAAGACCATCCTAACAGGTGTGAGGTGATATCTCATGTTTTGATTTGCATTTGCCTGATGATTACTGATGTTAAGCACCTTTTCATAGACATAGCAGACATTTATATGTCTTCTTTGTGGGAATTTCTAATCAAGTCTTTTGCCCTTTTTAAATGGAGCTTTTTTTTCCTACTGAGTTAGAGGTATTACTTAAACACGTTGGATATTAATCCATTACTTATTTATTAGATAAATGGTTTGGAAGTATTATCTTGCATCCTACATGTTGGCTTTCCACTCAGTTGATTGTTTTCCCGTGAACAGCCTTTTAGATTGGTAGAGTCCCACTTGTTTATTTTTGCTTTTGTTTCTTTAGATTTTTTTATCATATCCAAGAAGTAATTGCTAAGACCACAGTTAACATGCTTTCCCCTATGTTTTCTTTTAGTTTTACAGACTCTGGTCCTATGTGTAAATCTTTAAGTCATTTTAAGTCAATTTTTGTGTATTGTGTAATATAGAGATGCAATTTCATTCTTTTATATAAGGACCAGCACCATTTGTTGAAGAGACTATTTTTTTCCTGATTGTGTATTCATAGCACCCTTGTTGAAGATCAGTTGACCATATATTGTGTGGATTTATTTCTGAGCTCTCTATTGTGTTCCATTGGTTATGTATCTATCTGTTTTATACCAGTACCATACCATTGTTATTACTGCATCTTTATAACATATCTTGAAATCAGGTGGTGTGATGCCTCCAGCTGTTGTCTTTTTCCAAAGACCACTTTGGCTTTTTTGGATCTTTTGTAGTTCCATATGAAATATAGGATTTTTTTTTTGTAAAAAATTCCAGTGGGACTTTATGGGGATGGCACTGATTCTGTGGATCACTTTAGGTAATAAGGACATTTTTGTCAGTTTTTATTTAAATTCCAGTTAGTTAACATACAGTATAATATCAGTTTCAGGTGTAGAATTTACTGATTCATCATTTACAACACCCACTCTTCATCACAAGTGCCTTCCTTAATCCCTATCACCTACTTAACCCATCCCACCCACCCACCTCCCCTCTAGTAAATCTAAGTTTGTTCTCCATACTTAAGAGTCTGTTTCCTGGTTCGCTTACTCTTTTTTTCCCCATATGTTCATCCGTTTTGTTTCTTAAATTCTACATCTAAGTGAAATCACTGGTATTTGTCTTTCTCTGACTAGAACTACACTCTAGTTCCACCCAAGTCATTGCAAGTGGAAAGATTTCATTCTTTTTTATGGCTGAGTAGTATTTCGTTGTATGTGTATGATATATATACACATTCATCAGTCGATGAGCATTTTTGGCTATTGTTTCCATAATTTGGCTACTGTTGATAATGCTGTTATTAATTATTAACATCAGGGTCCATGTATCCCTTCAAAACAGTATTTTTGTATCCTTTGGAAAAATACCTAGTAATGCAATTGCTGGATTGTATGGAAGTTCATTTTTTTTTTAACTTTTTGAGGAAACTCCCCAAGGTTACCAGAAACGTTGTACCAGTTTGCATTCCCACCAATAGTGTAAGAGGTTTCCCCTTTCTCTACAGCCTCACCAACACCTGTTGTTTCCTGTGTTGTTAGTTTTATCTGTTCTGACAGGTATGAAGTGGTGTCTTCTCATGGTTTGATATGTATTTCTCTCATGATGAGTGAGTTGAGCATCTTTCATGTGTCTGTTAACCATCTGGAAGTCTTCTTTGGAAAAATATATATTCATGTATTCTGCCCATTTTTAAAATGGATGATTTGGGTTTTGGGTGTTGAGTTTGATAAGTTCGTTATATATTTTGGAAGCTAACATTTTACCAGATATGTCATTGCAAATATCTTGTTCTACTCAGTAGGTTGCCTTTTAGTTGTGTTGTTTCCTTCACTGTGCAGAAGGTTTTTATTTTGATGAAGTCCCAATAGTTTATTTTTGCTTTTGTTTCCCTTGCCTCAGGAGACATACCTAGTGAAAAGCTGCTATGGACAATGTCAAAGAAGTTACTACCTATGTTCTCCTCTAGGATCTTGATGGTTTCCTCTCTCAGATTCAGATCTTTAATCCATTTTGAATTTATTTTTGTATATGGTGTAAGAAAGTGTTCCAGTTTCATTCTTTTGCATGTTTTTGTCCAGTTTGTCCAACACCATTTGTTGAAGACACTGTCTTTTTTTCCATTGGATCTTCTTTTCTGCTTTGTTGAAGATGAGTTGACCATGTAGTTGTGGCTCCATTGCTGGGTTTTCTAGTCTGTTCTGGTGAACTATGCGTGTGTGTTTGTTCTAATACCATACTATTTTGATCACTATAGCTTTGTAATATAACTTGAAGTCTGGAAGTGTGATGCCTCCAGCTTTCCTTTGCTTTTTCTTTTTTTTTTTTTTTTTAATTTTTTTTTTCAACGTTTTTTTTTTTATTTATTTATTTTTGGGACAGAGAGAGACAGAGCAGGAACGGGGGAGGGGCAGAGAGAGAGGGAGACACAGAATCGGAAACAGGCTCCAGGCTCCGAGCCATCAGCCCAGAGCCGGACGCGGGGCTCGAACTCACGGACCGCGAGATCGTGACCTGGCTGAAGTCGGACGCGTAACCGACTGCGCCACCCAGGCGCCCCTCCTTTGCTTTTTCAAGACTGCTTCGGCTATTCGGGGTCTTTTGTGGTTCCATACAAATTTTAGGAATGTTTGTTCTAGCTCTGTGAAAAATGCTGGTGGTATTTTGAGAGGGGTTGCATTAAATGTGTGGATTGCTTTGGGTAGCACAGACATTTTAACAATATTTTTCTTTTGATCCATGAGCATGGAATGTTTTTACATTTCTTTGTGTCATTTTCAGTTTCTTTCATCAGTGTTTTATAGTTTTCACAATACAGATCTTTTACTTCTTTGCTTAGGTTTATTCCTAGCATTCTAACTATTTTATGGTTCTTGGTGCAAAGATAAATGGAACTGATTCCTTGATTTCTCTTTTTGTTTCTATATTATTGGTGTATATAAATAAAACAGATTTCTGTACATTCATTTTGTATCCTGCAACTTTACCGAATTAATTTATCAGTTTTAGAAAGCTTTTGGTGGAGTCTCTCAAGTTTTCTATATAGAGAGAACATGGGGGATAGGCTTAGGAATCCCCTGGGCCTACACCAATGGGTTAACAAGGCATAAAGAAATACAAAGCCATAGAATGCTCACACTCGAGTTTGGGTAAACTAGATTGGTACCCCAAGAATATGGAGGTGCAAAGGCATCCCAGAATAGAGAGGGGGTGCAGACCCCACAGAATAGAGAGGGAGGGGCAAAGGCCCCAAAATAGGAACAGGAGCAAAAGCTCCCAATACAAAGGTATATAAGGTAAACAAGATTAGACATGCAGAGCAAAAATGCCCCTTAATTTAGTACTATAGCAGAAAAGCTGCTTTCCCAGGAGGAAAGGGCCAAGTTAGGTAAACTGGTGAATTAGACTATAGACCACTGCGCTGCAGGGGAAGCAGCCCAGAGTGGAGATGGTTAACAAAAGAAAAGGTGTCTGTTAACCCTGAGGTTATTTCCCCTATCTGTCTCATCCCCTAGGCTAGCTAAGATAAACAGGCACGGTGCCTCCTGTCTGCAATTAACAACCATCTGCCCATCTGCCCAGTACCAGGATTTTGTTTTATAGTGACCCTAACACCAAACACTGTGTATCTTCAAACCCCCCTCTTCCCTCACGTCCCCAAGTTAATGTTCCCAGTTTCTTAGTCTCTTTCTGCATGCTCACCACGTTTGTAAGCCTTCTGATCTTAATAAATATGGGGCAAGGACCCATATTCGGGGCTCTTGATTTTCCCGGGACATTAGCCGTCTCTCACTTTAATCCTACATCCAGCTCTTTTGCTGGCCAAAAGAGAACTTTAGACTTAAAGTCTATGACAAGAGAGTACCATGTCATCTGCAAACAGTGAAAGTTTGACTTCTTCCTTGCCAAGTGGAATGCCTTTTGTTTCATTTTGTTGTCTGAATGCTAAGGATAGGACTTCCAGTATTATGTTAAGTAACAATCATGAGAGTGAACATCTCTGTCTTGTTCCTGACCATAGAGGGAAAGTTCTCACGTTTTCCCTATTGTGGATGATATTAGCTGTGGGATTTTTGTATATGGCCTTTATGATGTTGAGGTCTTTTCCTGCTATCCCTACTTTGTTTAGGGTTTTATCATGAATGGATGTTGTACTTTGTCATATGCTTTTTTTTTTTTTTTTGCATCTATTGAGAGGACCATATAGTTCTTATCTTTATGTGGATATTATATTGAATCATATTTGCAACCCAGGAATAAATCCTGCTTGATTGTGTCAAATAATTTTTTTAACGTATTGTTGGAGTTGATTTGATTGTATTTTGTGAGAATTTTTACATCCATGTTCATCAGGGATATTGGCCTGTAGTTCTCTTTTTTGGTGGAGTCTGGTTTGGGAATAAAAGTAATGCTGGCTTCATAGAATGAGTTTGGAAGTATTCTTTCCATTTCTATTTTTTGGAATAGTTTGAAAAGAATGGGTATTAATTCTTCCTTAAATGTTTGGTAGAATTTCCCAGGGAAGCCATCTGGCCCTGGACTTTTGTTTGTTGGGAGACTTTTGATTACTAATTCAATTTATTTGCTAGTTATTGGTCTGTTCAAGTTTTCTATTTATTCCTGCTTCAGTTTTTGTAGTTTATATCTTTCTAGGAATCTATACATTTATTCCAGATTGTCCAATTTGTTGGCATATAATTTTTCATAACATTCTCTTATAATTGTATTTCTGTAGTGTTGGTTGTTATTTCTTCTCTCTCATTTGTGATTTTATTTACTTGAGTTCTTTCTCTTTTCTTTTTGGTAAGTCTGACTAGGGGGTTATCAATTTTATAAACTTTTTCAAAGAATCAGCTCCTGGTTTCATTGATCCTTCTACTGTTTTAGTTTCTATGTTTGTTTTGGTTTGTTTGTTTGTTTGTTTGTGTTTTTGGGTCTTTTGTTTTTATTTCTATATCATTTATTTCTGCTCTACTCTTTATAATTCCCTTCTGATGGCTTTAGACTTTGTTTGTTGTTCTTTATCTAGCTCCTTTAGATATAAGGTTAGGTTGTTTATTTGAGATTTTTCTTGCTTCTTCAGGTATACCTGTATTACTATATATTTACCTCGTATGACTTGCTGCATCACAAAGGTTTTGGATCATTGTGTTTTCATTTTCATTTGTTTCATGTATTTTTTTATTTCTTATTTAGTTTCCTGACTGACCCATTCATTCTTTAGAAGGATGTTCTGTAACCTCCATGTATTTGTGTTTTTTCCAAATTTTTTGTGGTGGTTGACTTCGAGTTTTATAGCATTATGGTCAGAAAATATGTATGGTATGATCTCAATCTTTTTGTAGTTGTTGAGGCCTGATTTGTGACCTATTCTGAAGAATGTTCAGTGTGAACTTGAAAAGTATGTGTATTCTGCTGCTTTAGGATGAAATGTTCTGAATATATCTGTTCAGTTTATCTGGTCCAGTATGTCATGCAAAGCCATGATTTCCTTGTTGACTTTTTGCTTAAAGGAACTGTCCATGATATATGTAGGGTGTTAAAGTCCCCTACTATTATTGTATTATTATCAACGAGTTCCTTTATATTTGTTATTGTTTTATATATTTGGGTGTTTCAAGTTAGAGGAATAAATATTTACAATTTTTAGATCTTGTTGGGTAGTCCCCTTTATTATGATATAATGCCCACCTCATCTCTGTTAGTCTTTGGTTTAAAATCTAGCTTATCTGGGGGCACCCGGGTGGCTCAGTCGGTTGAGCGTCCGACTTCGGCTCAGGTCATGATCTCGCAGTCCGTGAGTTCGAGCCCTGCGTCGGGCTCTGTGCTGACTGCTCAGAGCCTGGAGCCTGTTTCAGATTCTGTGTCTCCCTCTCTCTCTGACCCTCCCCCGTTCATGCTCTGTCTCTCTCTGTCTCAAAAATAAATAAACGTTAAAAAAATTTTTCAAATAAAAAAAAAATCTAGCTTATCTGATATAAGTGTGACTACTCTGGCTTTCTTTAAACATCCACTTGCATGGTAAATATTTCTCCATCCCCTCACTTCAATCTGCAGGTGTCTTTAGGTCTAAAATGAGTCTCTTGTAGGCAGCATATAGATGGACCTTTTTTTTTTTATCCATTCTGACACCCTATCCCTTTTGATTGGAGCATTTATTCCATTTACATTCAGAATAATTATTGATAGATACATATTTAGTGCCATTTTATTATTTTGTCATTGTTTCTGGAGATATTTATTCCATTACTTTCTGGTCTGTCCCTTTTGGTCTTTCCTTCCAACTCAAAGAGTATTTCCTGGAGGGCTGGTTTAATAGTCACAAACCCCTTTAGTTTTTGTTTGTCTGGGAAACTCTTTATGTCTCCTTCTATTCTGACTGATAGCATTGCTGGATAGAGTATTCTTGGCTGCAGATATTTCCCATGCAGCACATTGAGTATATCATGCCACTCCCTTCTGGCTTGCCAAGTTTCTGTGGAGAGATCTGCTGCTAGCCTTATGGGCCTTCCCTGGTAAGTTAGAGACCTCTTTTGTCTGGCTGCTTTTATGATTTTTTCTTTATCACCATATTTTGCAAATTTAATTACCATATAACTTGGTGTTGGCCTGCTTTTGTTGATTTTGATCAGAGTTCTCTGTGCCTCCTGGATTTGGATGTCTGTTTCCTTCCCCAGATTGGGAAAGTTTTCAGATATTATTATGTCCTCACATAAATCTTCTGCCCCCTTTTCTTTCTCTTTTTCTTCTGGGCCTCCTATGATATGAATGTTTTACATTTGATGGAGTCACTGAGTTTCCCAAGTCTACTCTCATGATCCATAATTTTTCTTTCTCTTGTTTGTTCAGCTTCATTTTTTTCTCATAATTCTATCTTCTATATCACTTGTTCATTCCTCTGCTACCTCCATCCTTATTGTCATTATGTCCATTTTTGAATCTCAGTTATCACATTTTTCATTCCTGCCTGATTGTTTTTTTAGCTCTTTTTTCTCTGCAGTAAAGGTCTCCCTGATATAGTCTATGCTTTTCTCAAGCCCAGCAAGTATCCATATAATTGTTGCTTTAAATTCTCTATCAGGCATAATACTAATATCTGTTTCAGCTAAATCTCTGGCCATGACCTTTTCTTGTTCTTTCTTTTGGGATGAATTCCTCCATCTTGTATTTTTGTCTAGGTCTCTGTCTTCTTCTGCACATTTGAAAAGTCTGTTATACTTCCAATTCCTGAGAGTAATGGCTTTATGAAGAAGAGGTCATATACTGACCAGGGCCTGGCACTTCAGGAACTGTCTCTGGTGTGTGCTATGTGTACTCTGCCTCTGTGTTTGGCTGCTCTATCCCTGAGGCCAGTTGTCTGCAGAATTTTTCCTTGCCTGCAGTGGGCAGTGTTTGGACCTTGGCCAGAGTGTGGCAAATTTTAACTAGGTGTTCTCTGATCTGCTTGTTAAATGAGACCTGATGCTACCTCCACTAGAACTGAAGACTGGAAGAATTCTATAGTCAGTAGATCTGGTGCATGTGGAAGTTTCTGCTGGGCTTCTAAGGAAGGGACCCAGTGCTGGTCCTAAGGCACACTTGCCTGAGAAAAGCAGTACCAGCAAAGCACATGGCAGTGGGACTTGGTAGAAGCAGGTTAGTAAGTCACCGTTGGTGATGTGCTGTTTACTGAATGAAGTTGCTTTATGCTGAGGGGCAAGGGAAGGAAATGGTGCCAGCCAGATCCTTCATCCCCAGAGAGGAGACTAAGTGCTTTCTGCTCTAATGGAATCACTCCCAGAAGAGGGAATAATTTTCCCTCATGTGTCCCAGGTGTTTTTCAGATAGCGGTTTTCACACTGTCTCTGAATTGCTTGCCTGCCTGGAGCAGCACAGTGTCCCCCAATCGCTATCCCAGCCAAGCCTACTGACTTTTCAAACTCCAAACTTTAGGTACCTGAGGTGATGAGGACTTGCACTGATCTTCTGGGGGAGGGTATTACTGCACTGGGACTGATGCAAGTTTGATCAAGGAAGTTTAGCCATGCCAGAGTGCAGGGGCATGGGATTTGGAGCACAGCAGGCTAATTAGCCAGTGTACAATTTAGCTGCCCTCAGCAGGTGTCTCTGTGCCTATGCTTAGGGGCAGGGAAGGGAAATGGTGACTGCTGGCTCTTTTGTCCCTTGAGAGGCAACTGCAAACATCACCTCTCACAGATGTACTTCAAGAAGAGTGAACAATCTCTCTCCATGCATCCTAGGCAATCGTTAGATCACAATCTGCCCTGTGAGTTGCTTGCATGCCTTTTCTACTGGAATTGGGCAGCATCCTTATATTCTATGCCAGCCAAGGCAGCAGACCTTTAAAACTCCAGGCTTTGAACCCTGCTGGTTGCAAAAACTCACAAAAATCAGCCCCCCTCCTTTCCTAGCCAAAGGCTTGGGAGATGTGTTCTCCTTGAGCTTATCCTTGTGTGCTCCACTTTCTCTTCTCTTTCTTTGCAGCCAAGGCTTCCTCACCTCTGGAGCACTCATGATCCGTTTCTCCCCTAAACCATGTGTCTGCACTTCTTATCTTCCTTGATATAGCCTCTTCTCTCCCTATAGTTGTGCAGTGTAGTTCATCAGTCATCAGGTTGATTTAATGGGTATTCAGGATGATTTGATAGTTATCTAGCTGCATTTGAGAAATGAGGCAAGCCTAGGGTCCTCCAACTCTGCTACCATCTTAGCTCCCCTATTGGTAATATGGACATTTTAACAATATTAAGTCTTCCAATCCATGAATGTGTGATGTCTTTCCATTTATTTATGTTTTTTTTAATTTTTTTCATCAAAGTTTTGTAGTTTTCAATGTACACGACTTTTATTTCCTTAAGTTTACTACTTTTATTCTCTTAGATGCTATTACAAATAAGATTGCTTTCTTAGTTTCCTTTTTTGATAGTTCCTTGATAGTATATAGAATTACAATGAGTTTGTGTATGTTGTATACTATATATGTTGATTTTGCATTCTGTAATTTTACTGAATTTATTTATTAATTCTAAGATTTTTTTGTGAAATTGAGGGTTTTCTATATATAAAATCTGCCATCTGTAAATAGAGACAATTTTATTTCTTCCTTTCTGATTTCCATGCCTATTTTTTTTACTCTCTTGTCTAATTGCTCTGGATAAGACTTCTAGTACTATGTTGGATAGAATAACCCATTGTTCCTTATCTTGGAAGAAAAACTTTCAGTTTTTCCCTGGTAAGTATAAATTGTAGCTGTGGGTTTGTCATGGATGTCTTTACTATATTGAAGTGCATTCTTTCTATACCTAGGAAAGCAATATAAAAGATCAGTAAAAAGAAGAGCTGGTTTTTTGAACAGATAAGCAGAATTTGCAAATGTTTAAGTACACTAAATAAGAAGAGAAAATACAAATGAAATTAGAAATGAAAAAAGGAAACATTACAACTGGTGCCACAGTAATGCAATGGATCACAAGAGACTAACTGAACAATTATACATCAATATATTAGATAATTTGGAAGAAATGAGTAAGTTTCTGGAAACATACAACCTACCAACATGGAATCACGAAGAAATAGAAAATCTAAACATACCATTAACAGTAAAGAGACTAAATTAGTAATCAAAAACTTCCTATCAAAGAAACTTAACACAGGAGTAGATGGCTTCACTAGTGAATTCTGCCAAACGTTTAAAGAATTAATGCCAACCTTCTCAAACTCTTCCAAAAAATTAAAGAGGATAGAACACTTCCAAAATATTATTACAAGACCCAGAATTACCTTGAAACTAAACCCAGACAAACACACTACAAGAAAAGAAAATTATAGGCCAATATCCCTAATGAACATAAATGAAAAAATCCACAACAAAACACTAACAAACCAAGTTCAACAGTACATCGAAGTGATCATACACCATGATAAAGTGGGATTTACTCCTGGGATGCAAGGATGCAAGGATGTCTATATTACTTCAAAATAGACAAATTGATACATATGGTACGCTATAAAAAGTTTTTAACAAAATTCAACAAATTTTCATGATAAAAATGTTCAAAGCTTAGATTAATATTTCATTGCAAAATCAGGAGATGTTAATCTGATCGATGACCAGTCTGTAGAATTTTCACTACCACATTCCTCCATGTGCCAAAATGTAACCTTCCTACATTCTGTTCTGCCAACTAGGGGAAAGCTCTTAAATTTATTTAAGATTAGTGCTGGCAAGATCCTTAATGGATCCTTCTTCCAAATCTGGGCTTAATATATACCTTTCAAGTATTTAGGTCATGGGAAAGTCTGATGAGAGAAATTTCTTGATGTTTTTTTTGAAGCATGTTTTAAAATATTGTATCTTTGGTTGTGGTTGTACCTTGTGTCCTCGGAATTCCCTGCAGGTGATGGTGCTGTATTCCAGTTTTTGGAACAGTGAACTGCTTTCCCATGTTGGGGGAGTTCCTCACCTTACAAATATCTCCTACCATAAAAGCTAGAAAATGCTGGATACTCACTTCCCTAGGCTTCACTGTTATCACATACACATATGACCTAGATTCAGCCAGTTAAGCACATCAGAGCTAGTGACTGGAGCAGCAAAAGTGGTAAGGAACTCTTTCTATAGCAACGGTAACAGGTTCTGAAAATAGTAAATCCCAGTGAAATTGCCAATTCTATTAACAACCTTGCTCTATGATTTAGTTTTAAATGTGGTTTCTAGCTGCAGAGCTTTGAGTTTTGTTTTCCAGCACCCCAACAATTCTATAAACTCCCAATATCCTTTTAATAAACTCTGTCTCTCTTTTCTCAGCCAAAGTCTGCTTTGGTTGTTCTCAACCAAGAACAATGAGTTACATAGACAACATCAAATGTGCTAATGGAGACTTTGAAGGAGCTAATGGCACTTCACAGGGGATCTAAGTTACCACAATCCACAGCTCAGGTACTGAAAGAGTAGAATATAGCTTTGCCTCCGATGTGTTTCTGCCACTCATCCCGGGACTTTCATTTGAAAGAATTTAGCTCTGCATTTGGAAATTGCCAGTTTAATTCCTACTTTGTTTTTGTTTTTATATCAAGTCACTTTTTTTCCTATTTACATGACTAAGTGTTCAGTGAATTATAAGCAAACAAAAATTGTCAATTTTTGATACATTTGCATAAGAAATAAGTGTAATGATTTTATATTGCATTCCAGTGAAATAAATTCATAGAGTAATTCAGATGGAAATCATGCATATTTTTCATTTAATGAAATATGCAGTTTTTTTTCATTTACAAGATTAAAATTAAATGTTCTTAGGCAAGCCTTGAAAACAGTTTAAAATGAGAGCAACAGAGACAACAATAAAAGGTCAGAGTTTAAACACTGTATTGAGTTTAAATCATTCATTTGGCATCACCGAGCATTTTTTTATTCTTCAATTTTTCACTCTTTCTTCTTTTGTTGCAGATCACATGGAACTAAAGAAAACTCAAATATCTAATTGTGGCCACTTGTCCAAAACTTTGAATGATGAGTAAAATTAGAGACCAACATCTCTTAAAAATGAATGCCAATAGAAATTAAATGAAAAAAAGAAAGAACATAAAAGTCACACACCAATAATTATTGCTCATTGATACTACTTCCATTTTATATTAGATACTGGCTAGAATAGTAAATAGTTAAGTTATCCAGAATATATCTTTGCACTTTCTATCCTGGTTTAAAAGAAAGACTTTTTCTTTTCTTTTAAACTCACTGGATGATGGGCCTAACTGACATGATTCTCTTGCCTTATTCATGGTTTATTGTTAGATCCAGTTTTAAAAGTCAAGTTAGTATTAAATTCTTTAAAGCATGTCACTTTTGCAAATTATGATTCTTCCTCAGCCTTTTCAAGAGGGTTCTACCATAAACACTATTTATTTTGTGTCAATTTAAAATTCACAGAAAACAGATTCCAGAACTCACTCTGTATCTGTGACTAGCTGTAACAAACCTTTATTAGCAAGTCATTTTAGATAACTGTTTTTGCTAAATTAGATTCATTTAGTCTTACCAATCTTGATGGCAATAAATAAACAAATAAGTAGTTTCTGAACACTAACTATATTGTATACATTGCCCAGATGTGTGTGTATGTGTATGTATGAGTGTGTTCTTGTACCCCATATGCAATGCCCTTTCTTCTTGAGGGGAATTCTCCTTTGCAAATATAATTGGTGGGATACCTTACATCATGTCTCTATAGGAAGCTGGACAGAGGAAGGCTGTAGAATCCTTAATCGTCATTCTCCCTACTTTGCTGGCAGCCATATGCCAGTATATGGACCAATCACAGACTTTCACATCTACTTTTACTCACTTGATTTTGAGGTCAAGAGTAAGAGCACCTGCTTCCTTCAATACAGTATATACTTCCTACCCTCTAACCCTCCTGTCCACATGCACACCTTACAAGTTTGATTCTCCAGCCTTTATGTTACTCTGTGAATTCCAAAAAAGCTTCTTATTAAATTTGCCTTTTACGAAGAATAGCTGAAGATGGTTTCAGCTATTTGCAGTAACGACACTAAAAACCCAAGCGCCCTGACTGATATACTATTAGGTTTAGAGGAAGGAGTTGACTACATTTAATGGTGCCAGATATTAGGCAAAAGGAATTGTATGTGCTGTTGAAGGGCATGGAAAAGAATGTTGATGCTACATTTACAAACACTAACTGATTATCTAAAATTCCCTACATTTTCTATTTGTTTTTTTAATAGCATTAAAATAACCCTATGAAAATATCTCAGCATTTTCTTTTCCAAGTAAGCTAATCCAATTTTTTAAATTAAAAAATGCCAGGTTTAAATAATTAATTTAGCAAATATGTACCCTTTAAGAGGGAGAAAAATGAAAAACTAAACAAAAATTTATAAAATCAACTTTGACATCACCGTTACATACAACATTTTAGAAAACTGATTGTTTGCATCCCCAACCTCCCACACTTGAGCTTATGTACTTTCACTGTTTAAATTTTACTTGTCATAAGTGAGAAGCTAAGTAAATGAAAGTAGCTTTAAAAAGATCTGCACCCAGCATCATTGCATCAGACTTGCAGACATCAAACTCAGACTCATGAGCTTGCCTTCAGATTTAATTCTAGATGTCCTTTCTCTCCCGCACATGTGAATAAATAGGAAAATGATTTCCGTTAGCTAGATCTCTGGTTTAAGCAGAAATGCAATCATCATAGTTCCTAAGTGTTGTGTGTACACTCTCTAACTCAATTTTCTCAGCATTATTTAGACACGCTCACTGCTTAAACCTGATAGGAAGCCTTACCGCCCATACCAATTAACCTAACCCTGCAATTTAGTTTTACCCAGTCGTCCTTGAATCCTCCCTTGTTCTCTTCTGTGCTACTTATTTGAATTGGTTTGAATCCTTTCCCAGAAAGTGTTTGTAATCTAAAAATTGTCTTAATCTCTTTGGTCCAATTTTTCCTGCTCTTTAATTTCCCATGGGACCCAGGTGGATTTCCAAACTTTTCCACACATCACATGGAACACTATTTTTTAAGTACAATTTTCTCTTTGCATTTTGCCCATGGGAACTGGCATTCTAAAAACAGCAGTCATCAGCCAAACCACAATAAAGAGCTTATCTTCCTTCTATTCTCATGGGGTTTCTAGATGTTTCTCTCAGTAGGATCCAGAAAAGAAAGAAGAGACAAAAATGTGTCTTAACTGCCAAGCTAATGCTACTCTATACAGGTTAGGCATTGAAAAATATAAATCAGTTGAGAGGTAGGAAGTCAACTATGCCCTTGGAATGACAACTTCTCTGGGTACTTGGGACCAGACTTAAATAAAGAAATGAAACTGGGATCTCCAATTTGGCTCAAGTAGAAAATAATTAACCCCACATCACTTATCATTATAAAAGTAAAATAAAGTCATTAGAGGGGATGAGTATGTTCTCCGAAGATTTCATTTAGAACTTGGTACTCTTTTAGGTCATCATCTTTAGAGCTTCTATGATTAATGTTGAGGTATAATATGGTTTTATGGGTTTAATTGACTTATCTGGATGCATAAATTCATGATTTTCTGAAAAAACACTGACAGATATTCATGTCACTCTACATGTGCTCATATTTTTCTCATATTTCTCTAGGTGGGAGTTTTTATGCTGACATTCTCTATCCTGCAAACAAATTGAGCCCTATAATGAGACGTTGTAACACACTGGTTAACTTGGGATTTAAGATCTGCACAAAATAGATTTCCTATAAAACTAATAACAAGGCAACATAAAATACAGTGATATATCCGATTTCTCTTCAGTATCAGGATGATGTTAAGTGGTGTCTCTATAGAGTTATATATGTTAAGGGAAACTAGAGTTTTTAATAACAAAAATTACCATAATTCTTTACTTCAATTTCTTCAAATAAGCTTCTTCTTGATTGTTCTTCCTAGTAAAACATGAAACAAAGACTCTAGCAATAATAACATACTAGACCCTGTATTTGCATAATTTCAGTTTGTCCTCAAAATAACTTTATGAGTTAGGTATCCAAGTTAGGTATCCACATTACCTCAGTGTTACAGAGGGAGAGAGGGTGGCTTAGAAAGAACTGTTACTTGCCCAGAGTTACAGCGCTAGTGGAGCCAGTACTTGAACCCACATCTATGTAGATACAGAGTTCAAGTTCTCAAACACATCTCATCTCCATGGAGAGACACAAATATTTATATAAATGTAGACCATATAAATTACAATCTCAAGATTCAATCTCTGCCTGGTAGGAACAACTGTACTGTGCTAGTTATCTTTGGCAATGGAGAAACCATTCTCACGTAAGACAGAATCTTCCCCTTGGTGCAATAACGATTTGCATTTCTGTCTTAAAAAGTAAAGAAAAATTGAAATTTCCCCAAAAGACATGACATGAATACCAATCAACACATAGCTTTTTTCTTAACCTGAAATTATAATAATCTTTATGTCCAAAAGTTCCAAGTGTAAGACCAAACAGAGTAAAGAGAGACCTGATAATGCAGATTTTTTGTAGAATTATATAAGAGACCAGGATAGTATATATTCTAGACACAGGAGAGAGGGTGATTTTCATGGCTTACTTGTAGCATACATGTGAGTTTGTGTGGGTGTTTGCAAGTGGTGGACAGAGAAAAAAGGGAGTATTCATAACCATCTAGTCTCACAGAATTATTTTAAGAGTTACCAAATGATACATGTCTTAAAACATAGGTTACTTGTAATCTCCTATTCAAAGAATTCCATGTATCCTATAATTCATGCATTAGTCTAATTTTCTTCAATATTTTAAATATTTTTATCCTTCAAAAGTATGCAACTAAAATTACATACTCTGAAATTGCCTTTCTTGAGATTGATTTACTGCTGTGATGCTTGCTAACTAGAAATGGATTCAGAAAATGCTGAGATAAATAGCTAACCATATTAGAGAATATAGTGCTAAGCTGTGATAAACCTAGAACTGTATATATTATATTACCATATGTTAGTAGTTTTCAGATTAAAGAAAATTTATAAAATAACTGTTTTTTCCCAGAACAGACACTTCACCAAGAAATATTATTTTCTCTTTGTTTATGTCCTAATATCTTTGAAGGAAATTTTTAATACCTGATGTGTGTGTGTGTGTGTGTGTGTGTGTGTGTGTGTGTTTTATAAATCAGAGGACACAAAATAAGAGTCCACAGGTCTTTGTTAGTCTACAGATATGTTTTACTAGAATAAATTTTACTAGAATAAATTTGAGCCGTATGAAAATACAGTTGATTCTTAACACGGGTTTGAATTACATGTGTCCACTTATATGCAGATTTTTACTTTTCTTTATATTTTCTTTTCCTTATATTTTCTTAATAACATTTTCTTTTTTCTAGTTTGCTTTACTATAAGAATACAGTTTATAATACAATGTTTATTTTATTGGTAAGGCTTTCAGTCAACAGTATGCCATTAGCAG